>NC_133619.1:442959912-443310381 GCF_048593235.1 Sminthopsis crassicaudata
AATATCAATGGAATTAATGGGAAAAATGCAAATAAAAATGGTCTAGCTGCACTAGACCTCAAACTACATTATTAATCAGTGGTCATCAAAATTGGCTAAGAAATAAAGTAAATGGATCAGTGAAATAGCTTAGGTTCATAAGACACAATAGTCAATGACTACAGTAATCTAGTGTTTGATAAAGCCAAACACTTTAACTTCTGGGATAAAAACTCACTATTTAACAAAAATTGCTGGGAAAATTGAAAAATTGATTATAATGCTACAGTAGAGGAAATGGTACTTTAATGAAATAGAAGACTTCCAAGTATTCCTGATGAAAAAGATTAGAGCTACAAAGTTCAACACTTCAAACACGAGAGTGAAGAGACCTATAAAAAAGGTAAACATGAATAAAAGGATAAGCTTATATTTAATATGGAGAAATGTGTCCCCTCTGAATCTCTATCATCATCAGAGGTCATAGAACCCAACTGGATCAGAAAGCCTGAAAATAGGTTCTGTTATACCTTGAGGAGCCTAGAAAAAGAAGAGGAAGTAGAATAAATACACTAGGAGACAAGGGAAAGGAAGGTTAGGAAAAATTATCTCACTTAATCAGGGTACACAAATAGGCATCTATATACATAAGGAAGAGGGAGAAATCTGTCATTTAAACCTAACTTTATTTTCCTTTATTAAAGTTTTTTTTTTTATTTTTCAAAACATATGCATAAACAATTATTCAACCTTAGCCCTTGCAAAACCTTGTGTTCCAATTTTCCCCCTTTCCCTCACCCTCTCCCCTAAATGGCAAGTAGTCCAATATACATTAAATATGAAAACCTAACTCTTCTTACTTGAATGGGTCATGAGAGAAGAAATACATACATACATAATACACACACACACACACACACACAGAGCACTAATTACAAAAATATATTCTACTGAAGAGAATGAGGAGAGAAAGAGAAGAATGGGAGAAAGGGAATTAGGAGGAAGGTAGGTTAAGGGAGGAATAATTTCCAAACAAAAAAATGTTATAAGAATATACAAAAATATTTTAGAGAGGGAAGCTGAGAATGCCTATAAATTGAGGAATAAAAAACTCATAGTACATTGTTATGATGGAATACTATTATGCTTCACTTTTATCAGTATAATACAAACCTTGATATCAGAGAGGAGTAATGATGAACAAACATGTTACCTATCCTCCTGATAGGGAGGTGAAAGGCTCAGAATGAAAAATGAGATTTTCTTTTTTTTGGACACGGCCAAAGTAAATATTTGTTTTGATTAATTATGTTTGTAATGGGTTATTTTTCTTGAGTTCTCGTTTGAAGAGTGGGTAGAATGGAAGGGTGAAAAAGGCAAATTTTGGCTGATTAAAACAAAAAAATTTTTTTTAATAAAAAAATCACTAGTAGAGACAAGTTTTAGTTAAATGATGAGATTAAAAGACACACAGCAATGAGTTTCAAGGACAGGAAGCAAGACATTTACTACATATGGCTTTCACAAGTTTAGATAAATGAGGAGAGGAAAGACAGCATAATAGTTTATTAGTGTGATAAGATCGAGTAAAGATTTTTCAAGAATGAATGTTTATAGGCATGTTTATAGATAAGAAGTAAGGAAGAAGCCAGAAAATAGCAAGAGATTGAAGATTAGAAAGAAAACAGGGATAGTGGTTTGGGCAATCTATTTGAGAAGATGAGAACAATGGTACAATAAAGAAGTTGGCCTTGGCAAGCATAAGGGTTAAGAAATGGCCACCTCATCATCAAGAGTTTGTAGTTGCAGGAGGAAATGGTGATGTCAGTGGAAGGTGAAATGAAGATAAGAGACAAAAAGTTATTTGTAATTGATTTCAGAAAGATCTGGAGAGATTTACATGAACTGACACTAAGTGAGTGAGTAAAACCAGAAGAATACTGTACACAGCAACAATAAGTTTATGTGATGACCAAGTGCAATGGACTTGACTCTTTTCAAAAATAAGGTGATTCAGGGCAATTCCAATAGTCTTATGATAAAAGAGACCTTTGCATTCAGAGAGAGGACTATGGGATCTGAATGTTATTCACAACATATTATTTTCACCTTCTGTTGTTTACTTGTTTCTTTTCTTTCTCATATTCTTCCATTTTTATTTTATTTTTCTTGTACAACATAACATATATGGAAATATATTTAGAAGAACTGTAATCTGTTATATTATATTAGATTATTTGCTGTCTAGAGAAGGAAGAAGGGAGGAAGAGGGAAAGAAAAATTTGAAACACAAGGTTTTGCAAGGATAAATGTTGAAAACTATTCATGTATTTTGAAAAATAAGATATTTTAGTGGGTGGGCAAGATTTTTTTATTTTTTTATTTTTTGAGGCAATTGGGGTTAAGTGACTTTCCCAGGGTCACACAGCTAGGAAGTGTTAGGTATCTGAGGTCACATTTGAACTCAGATCCTCCTGACTTCAGGGCTGGTGTTCTATCTACTGCGTCACCTAGCGACCTCAAAAAGATATATGTATTTTTTAAAGTTCTCTGCAAATGGTCTCTTTTTCAGAAAAAGGGAAGAAAATGTAATTTTTAGACCATTAATCAAGGAGGTTAACTTAAACCACCAGGCAAAACCTAGATCATGAAAAAAAATAATCAGTGAGACTCAGAAAAAGAAGCAGTGATCTCAATAAACCAATAGAAATTCATCAAGAATACATCATTTTGGGCTAATTTAATCCCCTGATAAAAGGATACATATGAAAAATGCTACTAGATAACATTTGGCAAAAGTGCAGCAAAATATTTAACAAAGTATCTTATTGTTTTGTCAATGATAAATAAGTGTGCTATATAATAATATATCTAGATGGATCAAGAACTGTCAGAATGTCATTTTAGAAAAAAACTGCCAGGGGAGTGCCCCAAAGGCTCTCCGTTTGTTTTATTTAACATTTTCTTTTTGTTGTTGTTGTTCTTGTTGCAACTTTTTTTCTTCTACTTACATGTAAATAAAGTTTTCAACATTCATTTTTTTAAACATTTTTCTCCTTCTCTTCCTAAGACAACAAGCAATTTGATATGTTATACATGTACAATCATGAAACATTTTTTTAAATGAAGAAAAACAGATTTATCAAATTTGCAAATGACTCAAAGCTGGGAGGGACAGATAACACAATTGATGATGAAATCAAAATCCAAAGATATCTTAACAGTTTGGAAAATTGAGCAATTATATATTATGAAAAATATGTACTAAAATACATATAAATATATATATGAAAATTATATATAAGATGAAATTCAACAAGGATATATATAAATTTTATCCTTGGATTCAAAAAAATTAACTTTACAAGTTAATGAGGAAGACATGGTTAGATAGTTTTAATATACTGAAAGCTTAAATATAAGTGGGGATATTGCAATCAAAACAATCCAAAAAGAATTCTGGATGCAGTAAGACAGGAATAGCTTCCAGAAAGACATAACAATCATAGCACATGAAAAACTCTCAAGAATAGTTAAGCACCAAGAATGCCAAGTCCAACCTCTGACACATACAGGCTATTTGACTCTGGGTCACTTAAGCTTTCAGATTCCTTAGGCAATTTTTTAAATCACACACACACACACACACACACACACACACACACACACACACACAAGTTGCCAGTCTGCATTGGTAAAAAGAATTTTTTCATCAGGAATTCTCTACCCTAATACATCACAAGTTAGGGGAGAGGGGAAAGAAAGAACTATTTTCAATCCTAAGCAGCACATTTAGAAAGGATCCTGATAACTTAAAGACAATTTAGAGGAAGACTACCAAAATAATGTCAAATAAGTATCAGTTGAAGGACCTGGGGATGTTTAGTCTGGAGAAGAGAACACTCAGGGGAGATACAATGGCTGTTTACAAGTACTAAAAAAGCTATCATGTCCAAGAGAGAAAGTTGATATTGCAAGAATGAAACTCAAAAGAGAGGTTAGGTCTAGTTATGCAGAACTCAGATCATGTACAGATGATTGCCAGATGATAACTCATTGGAGTTGATGACATGCCTACTGAGATAGTACAGAGGGAGAATAAACTTGTTGCCAGAGAATTGAGTTGGGCAAAATTTCTAGCTTTAAGTTTTAATTAAACCAATATTATGCTGGTAAGACAAAACCAATTGTAGATGTCACATTATACCTGTAATGATTCCTGGTATTTTAACATGAGGAGAAATTTAAAATGCATTTCCTCATCCATAGGCACAATTTGTTGCCTCAATCCCTTAATGACAATTATTTTGCCCCAAGTATATATTTTAAAATACTTACTATTGGAATGGAAAAAATTATCTCATAAACTGTTACAATTTTTATTCAATAAAACATTTCATGTAACAACAAATTAAACATTAACAATATATATGGAGGAAGTAGAGATAATACTGGCAAAGTTGAAAGAAATAGTTCCAAGAGCTCCCCCCCCCCAAATTCTACCAAACAGATCTAGATAATGCACCAAACTAAATGTTGATAGAGATGAAGATAGTCATAATAAATCATTTTTCCAGCCCACTTCTGCAAAGGGAGACAAAGATTTGCAGACATCCATCCAGAGTGGGTACCAGGAGCACTATACCCAGAGTACTCCAGCCCAAGGAGAGGGTGTTCACCAAATGTCATGTCAGCTTTGTCACTCACTACTCAGTTCTGGGTCACAGATCCAGGGAGAAGGGAAGAGATATATAGAGACACAGATCAAAGGATCATAGATAGGGTCATAGATTCAGAATTAGATAGGACCATTTTCTCCAATTCCCATTATGGGTAGAATATGAAATGACTGAGAAAACAAAGGTTATTGCCTATGAGCATATCTATTTATTAAATAATAAATGCCAATTGCATAAAAAATTGAGGCTAGATCTCTTCAGTTTGGCACTGTACTCCAAATAGTGGGGGAGATAATTTTTTTTATTCATTGAAAGAAAACAATTAACAAAATTGAAGATGCAAGGGAGACTTGAGAAGGGAGCTTTTCCCAAGGGTGTAGTGTACAGAGGCATATGAAAAAATTCTCCAAATTGTTATTATTAGGAAAATACAAATTAAAACAACTTCACAGTATTATCTGTCCCCCATCCAACTGGCAAACTGACAAAAAATGAAAATGACAAATATTAAAAGAGGCTGTGGGAAAACAGGTATTGTGCTGTAAGTAGTGATGACTGGGATAGTTTCAGACAAACCAGGAATGACTTATTTGAAATGATGCAAACTAAAGTGAGCAGAAGCATGAGAACAATTATATATTATAAAGGTACACATCTCTGAAAGACTTACAACTCTGATCAACAAAAAGAACTCGCACTATCCACCTCCAAACCAGTGAGAACTGAAGCCCATCTTTTTCTTTCTTTTTCCTTTACATAGCTAATGCGGAAACTTGTTTAACTGCACATGTTATAAGAAAATTTGAGGGTTTTTTGCCTTCTCAATGAATAGGAGGACTATGATGGAGAAAATTTTCAGAACTGAAAATAAAGTAAAATTGAATTTTTAAATATTTAAAACTAAGACTGGTTTAAAAAAATAAATGTTGAATACATTGATGAGCAAAAAGAGGATTCTAGGAAGATTGTGGAGTGAATAAAAAAATTCCAAGCTCTCTAGATCTCCCCCACAAACAAGCCAAAACTGCACTTCAGTGTGAATATAGAGGATAAAAATAAATTAGAGCAAAAGAATAGTCCTTCTGGACCAACCAGAAAAGATCAAAAGAAAGATACCAGGCCAGAGTGAAGCATAAACACCTCTAGGCTAGTTCTGCTGAAAGAGTAAGCAATAAACCCTATAGCTAGTTGCATTGGAAGTAGATTTAGCCACAGACACAGGAATCAGGAATTTTAACCTCCTGGACAGTGTGTATAGGTGAAAGTATGAGTCAGGGAATTTTTGAAAGAACCTCTTTAGATAAGGAATGCTAGACCCAGAAGTGCTAAGATATGACCCTTAATGAGAAGAAACTAACCCACAACTGGTAAGTGCAAAAATAGCTGGAGAAGAATACTGCTAGCTGTGATACTTACAGGAAGGTGGAGATCTTGATTTCAGGTTCAGGCCAAAGGGTAAAACTGAAAAAGGACCTGAGGTCCCTCACCACCCCTCACCACCACTACCCCAGGACTAAAGGTGATTACACTAACAAGCTCTTATTTAAAAAAGACAAAAGAACCCAGTTTCTATGAGAACAGGAAAAGTTTCTATGAGAATAGGGAAAACCAGATCCTATCTTTAGAAAAGGATACTGAAATTTTAAAAAAGTTTCTTCTACCCTAAAGAGTAATGTTAAATGGTAACCTGCCCAAAAAGAATTGAGAAAAAAAATTAAAAACAACAAACAATCCAAGAAAAACAAGATTATGAAAAGAAAGTGAATCAATTAAAAAATAAGAGCCAGAATATTAAGGAAGAAAATTACTCCTGAAAAACTAGAACTGGGTAAAGGGAACCCAGCAAAGTATAACAGACCAAGAAATATTAAAACAATATATAAAGAATGAAAAAATCGAATGGAACATGTACGATAAACATCAAAGACTAATTGCAAAGAACTCCATAAGGAAAAACTGTTTATGTTTTATACATGGAAATAAATGTAAACTAAATTTCTAAGATTGTCCTTAGTAATTGGGTAGTTTGAAAGAAAGATTGGGGTAGAGCTAGATATGACATGATTCTAAAAAAGCAAGGTTAAAAGAATAATTATCTTACATAAATGAGGTGCAAGCGGAAGAATTGAGACAGAGGAATTAGGGGAGAAGGGCTGGTAGTCATGGAATCCTATTCTCATCAGAAATGGGTTAAAGAGAGAATAATACATATATATATCTAAAAAGAGTATAAAAGAAACAAATAAAAGGGTAAGTGGGAGAGGCTGAAGGAGGAATTTTTAGAGAGAAAACAACATATGCATTTATAGGGAATAGAAGTCTTCTAAATTTATAATTAAATAAAGGGGTGATAGAATAGAATGGGAAGGTAATAAAAAGTGTATAGATTACTGGGAATGGTATAAAAAGGGATGAGGAGAGAGGATAAGGGAGGAATCATGGAAGGAGGGGTAAGTTAAGTAATAGTAGGGCAAAGTAGCAAATAGAAGTAAAATAGAAGAATTAGGAGGCATTAGGAAATAAGAGATACATACAAACATAAAATAAAGAACAGGAATAAAATTTATTATGTAAAAAAAGCAAGTGTAGTAACCATAATCTCAGACATTGTTAAAGTAGATTTAATCAAAAGTGGAAAACAGAGAAACTACATTATAAGTAAGCCATATAAAACAATATTGTTTTAGACTATTTAAAATAATTAAACAATATAAGATTGGAAAACTATTGTGGCATAGGAAATGATGAGCTGGTAGATTTAGAAAAATATGGAAAAACTGGGCCTTATGAAGGAAGATGTTATTCACCTTTAGAAAAACAGAGGATAACTAAGCATAGTATGGTATACATAGATGCATATGCATGCATGTGTGTGTATACACAACACACATATAAATGTATGTGTGTGATAATAGATATCTATGTACATGTGTACATATATGCTTGTATGTAAATATGTGTGTTTATGTGTGTAAATAGATAATTCCATGCTTAATTGTAGCTGGGGGAGTAAGGTAAAAGGGAAGAAAGAATAAAAGTGCACAGCAGAGAACAAAAGAAAATCTCTAAAAAAGCAAAGATAGCTCTGAACACAACGTAGAGTATTTATTATATAGATTTTCTCAAAATGGAAATTTATTGCTTTATATTTTGAATCTTCTCTCATGTTCTGCTGTTTACAATTTATTTTTCTTTTTCTATTTGGATTGAAAATTTTATAAAAATTTAAAAACAAGTTAAAAGGCAGTATTTATACCATGCTCCAAAAGTCTTGGTGCAGTTTTGAATTATTAAAAGCACTGAAACTTTAACCTTCAGCAGACTAAAGACTAAAATCTTTTTTGTAACAATGGTACTTCTATATTCGTATCTCATTACAATAGGAATAAATATCAGTCAGGTATGGGCTATGTCAGATTTAACACACACAACTGCCCATTGTCATGATGTAAAATGTTGCCCTATTAGAGACAGTCAAGGTAAGATCAGTAATAGGAACAAGGGCCACTTATTTTCATCTTTAGGATCATAATGAGAAGACTTCAGTAAGGACGTCTCTTCCTATCATCAATACAAAGCAAAGTCTTTATCTCTCCTTGAAACTGATAGTATAAGCAACATGTCTGCCACCAGTTTCTCTCCTTATTTGACTCAAATCTAAACATGGTGGTTATGATAAAGATTTCTAAACTTTATTTCCTTTCTCATTAACTTGCTCAAATAGCTTCTATAGTTTTGTTGTTGCTGTTGTTGTTGTTGTAGTTGGTTGGGTTTTTTTATTCCCTATAGCACTAGTTTCCTACAGGAAAGGTTTCACAAATCTTCATATTATATTCATGTCAAAAGTTAACTGACCTTCCCTTTCAAGCTTTTCCTCTTAAGGGAAAAAAAAATTAAATTTCAGCAATATCAACTAATACAAATACTGTATGCAACATTATTTGCAAGTTTTTACCCCTATAGTTTCCATCTTCTTCAACAAAATAGAAGTAAATGCATTTTTCCATTTCCTTTCTAGAACCAAATTAGGTAATTATAATTGTACAGAGTACAATAGCTCTCATATACATGTCCACAAAATTTAACATAAAAAAAAGATCTTTATGCTTAAAAATGTTGTAAGCTGATAGCTAATCATAGCCTAAGTATAGCACTGAAACCTTCCTGTTTATCTTTCCAGTTTTTTTTCTTTCTAGAACCCATCAGATACTCTTATGTTTCAACCAAACTGGGATACTCATTATTCCTTGTACATATTTTGTGCTATTCAATCTCCATACCTTTTCCTACAGTGTCCTTTCCACCTAAATATTTTTTCATATCTTTATTAAAATCCTAGTCATCCTTAAGGATTCAGATACCACCTCCTCCATAAAACTTCCAAAAAGCAGAAACAATCTTTTTCCTTTTTCTATACTGTCAAATCATTTTGTTTGTACATCTTTTAATAATGTTATTTATAAAGTCTTATATTATTTTTATGTCATCCACTTCTATATTCTCACATTGCCTTTTACACAATAAAGATTTATTGACTAAAACTGAATATGAAAAATACATGACTGACCTTTTTGAGGGTTCCCAAATCCTTCCAGGCTAATCTTTCTTCCTCACTGCATTTAACTGAAAGTGCTGCAAGAGCCTGTGTATACAGTAATGTAAAAAGTACCTTCACGATGCATGTAAAATGTTCTGTAAAGGAAAGAAAAAAAGCATTGTTTCATCAAAATTATTAAATTAGAGCTAAGGAAATTAATAAAAAAGAGGATATAGGGAGGGAGGGAGGGAGGAAGGAAGGAGAGAAAAAGGGAGGGAGGAAGGGAGGGAAAAAAAGGAAGAAAGAAGGGAGGGAGGGGAGAGATGTTAGAGAAGAGTAAGCAAATCATTTAATAAATACATGGAATAGAACAGAAGGAATTTAGAAGAGGATACAAACAGGCTGAGCAATGTTAAAACCATCATACTAAATTAGATACTTATTTTAAAATAAAATTTATATAACAGATTAATCTTTTACAAACAATCCTCTTCTGCTATTCTTATTTGTATATGGCAATATTCATGTTTGTTAATATCTTTCAAATTTATAGTAAAAAGTAAATTTGAAAAAAATGGCTCATATAAACATAGAATTTCCAACTTGGAAGCTGTCTCATAGATCTGCACAAGAATCTCCGCAATGTACATGACAATCTCTGTTTAAAAGTCTATATCAAAGAGGACTGACTACTTGCATTCCACTTTTTAAGAAAGCTCTAATTGCTAGCAGTTATTTGCCATACAAATAGTCTAAATTTGTCTCTTGGTAGCTCCTAACCATTTCTCCAAATATGATCCTCTGGATCCTAGCAAAATAATTCAAGTATCTCTTCCACAGTACAAGGCTCTTAGTTTCTTCAACTGATTTGTAAATATTATTTATCAGAAGTCTTTTACCATATGAGTTTCTTTCCTCTGGATATTCTCAATCTTATTAAAGTCCCTCCTAAAATGCATAGTGAAGAGTAATACTACAGATGTAGCAAGATCAAGTTAGAGTATCTAGAGTATGACTATCAGCTCCCTCATCAGCATATTATATCTCTCTTAATGCAGCCAAAAATGGAATTATCAATTTTACTGGCCATATAATATATGTGCTGATACATACTAATTTTTGCAGTCAACTAAAATACTTCTATATTTATTTAGTTCAACTGCTTTATAGCCATATCTTTTCAATATACTTACAAAATTGATTCTCAAAACACAAGTATATGAGCACTAGTGCAATTCACTAAATACCTTCTTTCAAGATTGTCTCAAAAACATTAATGATTATTCTTTGGGTATAGTCAATAAACTTTTTTACATTTTAACTGCCCAAATATTTCATTTTCTTTTTCCACAGGATAACATAAAAGACTTTAGAAGTGATTGACTAAAATCTAAGTAAAATCTATTCATATATGTATCCTGATCTACAATCTATGTAGTCTAAAAATCTATGTCAAAAAAAAAAATAAAATCACCAAGTCTGTAATGACTTAATCCTGATAAAAACCACAAGTCTTTCTGATCAGAGTTTCCTTTTCTAGCTGTTTTTTGATATTCAGCCATTTCAATAATGTCCTGACTCTTCCTAACTCCATTTGGAATTTTCTTGGCAAAGATACAGGTTTGCCATTTCCTTCTTCAGAATATTTTACAGAAGAAGAATGGAGGCAAATACAGTTAAGTGATTTCCCCTGAGTTACACAGACGGTAAATGAGCCTGGATGAAGATGAGGCTTCTAGATTCCAAGCACTCAATTCCACTGGTCACCTAGTTGCCCTATCTACCCATTATAGCTTTAATAATACTATCTTGATTTTATTTTTAAAGAATCAAAATGAAGCTTACTTGTTTTTATTTTAATTGATCAATTTTGTTTTGAAATATCATACAGAGTTCCAAAGTACTCATAATTGAAAGCACATGACACACAATCTCCCAAAACAACTAAAAAATGATTGTGACTGTTAATGAATGCAACCATACATGTTAATATTTATTATCTGTTAAAGGAAAGTACAAGTGGATGTTTTTGTTTTTTTTTTTCCTCATCAGAATTCTTTGTCCTTTAAAATTTGGTTCTTGAAAGGTTCACTTGTCCATCATCTCACTTCTTCTACAGAATTTTATTTTATGGAATGCCACGCATCCATCTTCTGAAACTTTGAAAATCTATTCTCCACAAAAACGTAGAGCACATATCAGAATATGCCTCCCTTTCATTTTCTTCTCTGTCACAAATCCCAACATTTCTACCATTTTAACCATAGGAACTGGTTTTTCCTTGCTAATGAAAATCAGGTCCAGAATGCCAGTTGTCCTGATTATCTTTGAAGGATATAGTTATCACTATGGCAATTCAAGAAATTATTAGCAGCTCTGCTTCTGTTTGATTCTGTTATTTTTTTGTGCTTAATTAAACCCCATTGGTAGGAATGGCTGAACAAAGATAACATATGCAAGTTATGGAATACTACTGTGCTGTAAGAATTGACAAATGGGACAGTTTTAGTGAAACTTGGAAAGATTTGTATGAAATGATACAGAGCAAAATAGCAGAAGAAACAGAATTTGATATGATTGCAAAAAAAAAAAAAAAAACCAACAACAACAACAAAAAAAAACCTTAAAAGATCTAAGAATTCTGATTAACAAAATGACTACTCATGATTCCATAGTACCAATGACAGGGGCATGCTACTCATCTCTTGACAGAGAGGTAATGGATTCTGGGATACTGAATGAGATATATGCTTTTTAGATATGGCCAATGCATGAGTTTGTTTTGCTTTGTTATGTATATTTTTTACTGGGTAGGTGTGAAGGGGGAAAAGGGTTTTGTTAATTGGGAAAAAAAGTTAATTTTAAAAATTAAATACTACTGAAACTCTGGAAAAATAATCATTTGGAATCCCCCTCCCCCAAAAAACAGAACTTAAATTCTTTAGAGAACATTGTGTAGAGTAACAGCAACATTGTATGATGATCAATTATAACAGACTTAGCTATTCTTAGCAATACAGTGATTCAAGAAAATTCCAATATTAAATGCTATCCATGTTAAGAGAAACAACTATGGACACTCAATGTAGTTTTTTCTCGCCTGTGTTTTTTTTTCCTTTTGTTCTCATTTTTCTTCACAACATGGACTATATGGAAATATGTTTTAACATGACTGTACATGTACAGTCTATATCAGATTGCTGGCTCTCTTGTAGAAAGGGGAGGGGGAGGAGAAGGGAGAAAATTTTGTAACACAAAATCTTACAAAAATGAATGTTGAAAACCATCATTACATCTAATTGGGGAAAAATGAAATAATAACTGAAAAAATATATATACTCCTTGAAATCAGTTTATTGGTCAATCAATAAGCATTTAATTAAATACCTACTATATGCCAGGCACTGTGCTTAAGCACTAAGGTTGCACATTACTTTCTTCCCTTTCCTTTCACATGCATATTTCTTCCCATATAGCTAAGATACTATAAGCACTGTGCTATTACATGTAAGAGGCAGAACCTGAACTCAAGTCTTTTTAACCTCCAAAGCTGAATCTCTATTGCCATCTTGCTACACTGATTTTTATTCTTCAATCATGTCAATAATGTCTGATTCTTTATGACCTCATTTGGAGTTTTCTTGGCAAAGATATTAAAGAGGTTTGCCATTTTCTTCTCCAGTATTTAATAAATACATTTTAATTAATTATTATTCTTATTTACTCACAAAATATCTAGAGCACAATATAAAAATTATCTAAGGAAAATCTGGTCATAATTTTTAAATGGTGATATATTTTCAAAAATAATGTTTTGAGGATTTTCTAAAGAGAATTTTATTTGATTCATAATTTTCACCATCAAACAAAACAAAACAACTGATTAGGTACATGGAATCACAAACTGTATAGGTCCTCTTCCTTGATCTGGGTTTAAACAGTTCCATCTGACAGCTATGAGCTATGGTACAGTTAATGAAGAGAGCACTGGGTTTGAAGTCAGGAATTCTACTCTATGATACCTATCTGTATGACCTTGAACAAACGCCTTAACTTTTTTGGTCTCAATTCCCTCATCTGCAGAATACGCATGCATCTGACTTAAAATGTTACTACTGTTCCTACTTATTTCAAATCATCTATATGAATGTCAACATCAAGTGACAGTCCATGTCCAGAGTCCATCTATACCCCTTCACAACTAGCAATACACTAGCAGGCCTATACAAAGTTGGCAAGGCTATAGTGCCAAATGCTTTACTTTTATGGGTACCAGAATTGATCGTAGCAATATTCTATTTTTTTTCTCTTACAAATACAAACTTAAAAGATGAGGAGGAATATCCTATTATGGATCTAAAATTAAAAAACATTTTCAGTCACAATTATAAATCATTATTTCAAAATATACATTAACTTCAAATTGTTCTAACATCATCTCCTACTATTTCTTCTTTCATTCTACATTCTACAAACTAGATAGAAGTGATAATCAAATTCAGCCAAGGCAAACTTCTTTGTGTTCATCACCCTTCATCCTTTTCCATCCTTTTTTGTTCAACTATTCATTCTCCATCTCTAAATTTAATTTGAAGAAAAAAAAATAATGATGAATGTAAGTGGGGATGTGGGAAAACTGGGACACTAATACATTGTTGGTGTAGTTGTTAATTGATCCAACCATTTTGGAGAGCAATATGGAACTATGCTGAAAGAAGTATCAGACTATGTATATACCCTTAGATCCACGAGTGTTTGTTTCTACTAGGCCTGTATCCCAAAGAAATCTTAAAGGAGGAAAAAGAGACCCACATGTGCAAAAAATGTTTGTAGCAGCCCCTTTTTGTAGTGGCAAGAAACTGGAAATTGAATGTATGTCCATCAGCTGGGGAATGTCTGAATAAATCATAGTGTATGAATGTTATGGAACATTATTATTCCATAAAAAATGATCATCAGGATGATTTCAGAAAGGCTTGGAGAGACTTACCTGAACTGATGTTAAGTGAAGTGATTAGAACCAAGAGAACATTATACAAACAACAAGATTATGTGATGACCAACTCTGATGGACATAGCTTTTTCAGGAATGAGATGATTCAGGCCAATTCCAATGATCTTGTGATACAGAAAGCCATTTGTATTGAAGAGAGTACTATGGACACGGAGTGTGGATAACAACATAATGTTTTCACTTTTTTTTGTTGTTGCTTACATTTTTTTTCTTATTTTTTTGGGGGGGGAGGGGTTTGATCTGATTTTTTCTTATGCAGCATGATAATTGTGGAAATATGTATAGAAGAACTACACATGTTTAACATATATTGGATTACTTGCTGTCTAGGGGAAAGGGTGAGAGGAAGGGAGAAAGAAAAAAATTTGGAACACAAGGTTTTGCAAGGGTGAGTGTTAAAAACTATGCATATATTGTGAAAATAAAAAGCTTTAATAAATAAATTTAATCTGTGTTTATATATTGCCTCTTTCTCTGCTGTTTGCAAATATGCCTATTTTTTTTTAATACCCTCAGCTGATCCATCTACATCTGCTAGTTACTATCCTCTATTTCTCTTTGTCAATTAAACTCCTTGAGAAAGCCATCCATACTAGATGCTACTACTATTTCACTTCACACATATCTAAAGTTTCATTAGTTTGGCTTCTGATCTCATCAGTCAACTAAAATGCCCCTTTCTGAAGTTATCAACAAATTAACTGCCAAATTAAATGGTATTTTATTTTCTTTTTGATGAGGCAATTGGAGTTAAGTGATTTGCCCAAGGTCACACAGCTAGGAAGTATTAAAATGTCTGAGACCAGATTTGAACTCAGGTCTTCCTAATTTCAGGACCTGTGCTCTATCTACTGCGCCACCTAGCTGCCCCATTAAATGGTCTTTTCTCAATGATCTTCTTGACCTCTCTACAGCATTTGACAATATTAATCACTTTCTCTCCTATCTTCCTGCCCTAGTTTTTTGTGATATCTCTCTTTGTTGGTTGTCTTTTAACTGCCTCATTACTCATTCTCAGTTTCCTTTGCTATGTCAACCCATAGTGGTATCTCCCAAGGTTTTCTGCTATTCTTTTTTTTTTTTTTTTAAACTCTATTTCATTTCTATATCAACATATTATTAGATCTAGCCCTACTCTCTCTCCAGTTTTGCATCACTAACCACATTTTGGACATCTTGAATTGGATGTCCTACAGGTACCTCAAACTTAACATATCTAAAACAGAATTCATTATCTTTCCATTCAAATTCTCTACTTTCCAACTTCCCTATTTCTTTTGAAGTATGCATGTTGGTCCAAATTATTCATGCTTACAAATGTTAATGATATCTGCAACTCAACTCCTTCTGCAGGATTCCATAGGGCCAATTTCTTGTAAAAATGAAAAATTTTTTTAGGTTACACATGTTCAATTCTTCTAAATATATTTCCACATTCATTATGCTACACAAGAAAAATCAGATCAAAAGAGAAAAAATAATAATAAAACAAGCAAAAAAACAGACAACAACAAAGGTGAAAATACTATGCTTTTATTCAGCCTCCATAGTTTTCTCTCCTGGATGCAGATAGTTCTTTTTATCACAAGGCTATTGGAATTGCCTTGAATCACTTCATTGTTGAGATAAGCCATGCCCATCACAGTATCCATCAATGAGTTTTATGTAAGAGGAGCAATTGCAATTAATCTTTTTGTTGCTGTGCACAATATTCTCTTGGTTCTGCTCACTTCACTAAGCATCAATTTACTTAAGTCTTTCCAGGTTTTTCTGAAATCAGCCTACTTATTTCTTATAGAACAATAATATTCCATTACATTCATATATTACAACTTATTCAGCCATTTCCCACCTGATGGGCATTCATTCGATTTCTAGTTTCTTGCTACTACAAAAAGATCTACTACAATATTATAAAATCTCATTATGTCTATACTTACAACTCCTACATATCTCTCCCCCTCTGTCTATTCACTTACTTCTACTCTAGTGCAAGCTCTTATAACCTTCCATCCGGGATATTGCAATAGTTGGTCTCCCTGTCTTCAAGTCTTTTCCCTTCCCATTCAAACTACATTAGTTGTTAAAATGATTCTCCTAAAGAGGAGGTCATATGTAAGTAGCCATGAAACTCTTCCTCATCAATAAATTCCAATCTCTCCTTATTAGCTCTAGAATCAAAAAGAAAATCCTCTGGCTGGTATGTAAAGCCTTTCACAACTCAGACTCGTTTTACCTTTCTAGTCTTCCAAAATCTTACAATCCATCTAGCCAAAAATCTAAGTAGTTGACCTATTTGAAATTGCTCCTCACACATAAAACTCTCTTGTCTTTTTTAACTGTCCTGAATGCCTGGAATGTTCTCCCTCCTTATGTGTGTCTGCACTGGCTTCTTTTAAGATTGAGATCAAATCCCATTCTGCAGGAAACCTTTTTCTGGTCTTCCCCACACTCTATACAAGCTGCTAATGTTTTTCCTTTGAGATTACATTGTATCTTAGATATAAGTGATTATTAAATATTGATTCCCCTATTAGGAAGGAAATTAATGAAGGGCAGGCCTTTCTTTGTTTCCTAGCACTTAGCACTGCCTGGTATTTCTATTCCTCTGAGGTTCATGCTGTTTATATCTACCACCCAATCAATATCCTAGTAGTGACTGACTATAGTTTCTCAGATTACTTCTTCTCTTTCCTCAAATAGTTTGATATCCAACTGACAATTTCTCTCTCATACTAGGGGATTTCAACAGACATTAATTCTCAAATACCTTAACCACTAACCTAACTCACTTCCCATAGGCAACTCCTCCATCCTACCTCAATTATACACAAAGATGCTCATACCCTTGATTTTGCCAACATCCACAAAAATGCATCTTCACATTCAAGAATTCTAAAACCCTTTTATCTTACCATACCCTATAGACCTTACTCTTCATCCATATCCCTTGACCTCTCAATTCTTTGCCATCTCCTCTAAACTAGCCTATCTCCTTTTCCTTTTCTCTGTCTTGACTCCTTGGAAAATAAATTCAGCTTTTCCTGCCCTCCTCTTTGAATCCCTAGACCCCATATTAGATCACCAATTATGCCCAGCCAAGCCTTAGCCTTTAATCACTCCCATTATTCTTTGCCTTTGCTCTTACACATGTATAAATAAAGACAGAGAAGGTTACAAACCATTTTGATTAGATCCACTATGAGCTTATGTTACATAATCTCAACTGGACCCTGCCCCCTGCTAAGCAAGCCTACTATACCTCCATTATCAATTCACTATTCTACTTTCCATAATGGCAGCACTTCCAAAACTTTTCATCCCTCTGTAAACCTCCCATGGATCCCCCTTTCTCCTCATTCTCATCTGATAACCTTGATTCACATTTTACAGAAAAAAGTAAAGCCATTCACCATGAACTTCCTCTTCTTTCCTCTTCATCTCCTATCCCCAAATGGCTTTTATTACTTAGTCCTCCTTCATCTATTTCATATGATGAAGTGACCTTACACTTTATACCAAGGCCCCATCCCTCTGCTTGTTCAAATGAATCTATTCCATCCCATCTTCTCCAATAGATCACTCCCTCTGTAATGGCCACTTTCACTTATTTTCAATCTCTTCCTATCTACTGGCTCATTTTTTACTGTGGAAGAACATGCCAATGTCTCCCTTATCGTGAAGTCACTCTCACATGATCCTTCCAGCACTACTAATTATCATCTTATATCTCTTCTGCCCTTTGTAGCTAAACTCCTTGAAAAGGCCATCTACAAAAAATGTCTCCACTTTCTTTCTTACAACTTTCTTTTTAACCCCTCAAATCCTGATCCCAATCTTATCATTCCAATGAAACTGTTCTCTCCTAAGCTATTCTAATGGCCTATTTTCAACCCTAATTCTCCTTGACCTTTTTACAGCATTTGATATTGTTGATCACTCTTTCCTTGATACTCTCTTCTTTCTCTTCTGTTCCAAAACATCCCTCTCTCCTGGTTTTCTTCCTATCTGACTATTCCTACTCTATTTCCTTTGCTAGACCCTCCTTCAGATCATATTCTCCAATCATAGATGATTTTTAGAGTTCTGTCTTGGGCCCTCTTCTCCTCTCTCTCTCCCTCTCTACTTCATTTGGTGGTGTCATCAGCTCCTACATATTTAATTACCATCTCTATGCTGATGATTCTAACATATACGTTTCCTGCCCTAATCTCTATGCTAATCTCCAACATCTCCAAATGTCTATCATATCTCAAACTGGATTATTTACTAAACACCTTAAACTCAATATATCTAAATCAGAACTCATTATCTTTCCTCCTAAATCCTGTCCCCGATCTTTCCTATTACTATAGAGGGCAACACTCCTCCCAGTCACTCAGACTCACAACACCCTCTCCTTATCCAAGCTGTTTGCAACAACTTTTGAAAAGATTCCTCTAACACTCCCACTAATCTAACTCAAACCTCTATTACTTGGTCTACTGAAGCAGTCTTCTTCCCACTCCAAATCATTCTCCATTCAGCCACTTAACAGATTCTTGTATAATACAAGCCCAGTCATGTCACTACCCTATTATTCCCTTCTTCCCCACAAGAAACTCTAGTAGCATCCCATAGGAAGGTGACTCCAAGCAAATACAAAATGGCATTTAAATATTTTCACAACTTAGTTGCCCCCTCAGTTGCCTTACTCTCCAATATTTTCAATCTTTTTATACTTTACTCTCAATTACATACATTTACTATATTTTTACCCAGAACAGTTAATTTAGATCTGCTCCTTTTATGAATTTATGTATTTATTATGTCAAAGAAATACCTTTGTGTAAAGGCTGTGGCATGGTTAAAATCTGGATAAGCAAAAGTGATGAAACATCTCGGTAAAGCACAGGAACCTCAGGTTGCTCTTCATTGCAGAGCCTGCAAAAATCAAAATATGATAGTTATAATTGATGCTATAGTAAATTTTAATTTTTAATATTTTCTTTTTCCAAACCAACACCTATATCAGTAAAGGCTGCTTTGCAACTCCTTCAGATGTTATGATCCATAGCTGGGGAGGCTCTCAGAGAACTGACCTGCTCCTTAACAATGAGGGAAACCAGTAAATGAAGGGAGGGCATTCCAGGAATGACCAGAGAAAAAGTCCATAACCAAGAAATGAAGTACCTTGTTTGTAGAATAGTAAGGAGGCCACTATTACTGAATCTAAAAGTATATGCCAGGAACTAAAATATAAAAATGGAAAAGTAGGAACAAGTTATGAAGGACTTGACTATAAAAGGTTTTCAATGCCAAACAGAGGATTTTGTATTTGATCCCAGAGACAATAGAGAACCTCTAGAGTTTAGGGCTGACAAGATCAGAGCTATGCTTTAGGAAAATCATTGGTGGCTTAATGAGTGCCAGATTGGAGTGGGAAGAATCTTGAGGCAGGCAGACCCACCAACAAGCTACTGGAGTAGTATAGGTATTAAGTCAAAATAAAAGACACATTATAGTTTTTTAAATAATTTCAAAATATCACATACATTATCAATTTTATCATTAAAAATTATATCTAAGTAAAAACTTCAAATTGTTATTTAAATAAATGTCCAGAAAATGTTTACAACTATTGCTACTAGTAGATCTATGTCTCTTGCTCCCCCCAAATTCACTTCAACAGTACTTCTCTCCACTAAATTAATTAACATTTATTAAATGACTGCATCATGTTAAGCACTAGGGAAAATACAAATAAGTAACACAAGGTTGTAACTCTCATACTACTTGGCACTCTAGGGGGAATAGAAAGAACTATAAAAGTTCAACATTTGAATTCAGGGCTTACTGGTTACAAGTGCTTTCTTCACATAAATCATATGAGGTACATAATATAATTTTCATTGTTCAAATGGGAAAACTGAGGCTCTGAAATATCATGTTATTTATCACAACTGATGTCAGAAATAGGATGTAAAGAATTCTGACTTAAGAACATTGTTCTTTTCTATAAAACAAAATGACTCTCCAAAATCAATCAAATAAACCATCCTAAGTACATGGGAAGCAGGACTTATCTTTCCATATAAATAAATAAATCCCTGTTTTCCTGACTTTCCTATCACAGATGAGAATATCCCATCCTTTTTGTTATGTGGGTGCGCAAATTCAGAGGCAACTTCCACGTTTCATTGTTCCTCACTACTATATGCAACCAATAGCCACAACTTCTCAGTCTACTTCCACAACTCTCATTTTTTTTCCTCTCTCCACTAAAATAGTTCACATAGTCTTAATTTTACAACTGGATAATTATGATGGCAGGGTAATTGTTCTCTTTGATGCCAATCTTTCTCTTTTTCCATCTATTATCTACCATCCAAATGCCAAACTGACAGTCCTATGGTTCAAGTATACCTATACTTCAAAAACAGTGCTCTTTCCACTAAGCCTGTAGTTCCCATGTATGGGCCATGAATGTCAGAGATGAAGATGGAAGGGAGAAAAAGCAAGGTGAGAAGAGAAATGGAATCTGAAAATTCACATCCACACCAAGCACTGTCATTCTGCTCTTGATTTAATGCTAATAAAATAGTGTGATTCCCCAAAATAAGTATGCAAATATATCATCTATACTAAGTGTCTTGCACATATTACTCTTTTAAATGTATACAAATCTTAGTTTATTAATAAAGCACAAATTCACTGAAAACTACTAAATTTCTTAGTTTTTTGGTCATTAACAAATACTAATAATGTAATATAATTATTGTGCTGAAATCAACAAAACTTGACATAAATAAAAGTTCAGAAGTCCTGTATTACATCGATTCATAGGATCCTAGATTACAGATCTAAAGCTCCTTTATTTTAAGGAACTAGAGCCTAGAAAGCTATCTTCAAACAGGTAGCAAGTACCTAAGGAAGAATATGAAGCTAATACTTCTAACTTTAGAGCTAGTGCTCTTTACTTCAATTCAACAAGCTTTTATTAGTACCTATTATGTGCCAGGCATTCGGGACACAAGGACAAAAATGGAAAAGAAAAACTATCACTACCCTCCAAAAGCATATGTTCTTTTATGAGGAGACAAATGTATGTTTGTAAATAAATAAATATAAGATATGTACAAAAACATTTGATGGGGTGAGGCAAAGGAATCAGAAAGTCCTTTTAAAGGAAGTGGAACTTGACCTGAGCACTTATAAAAGTTAGGACTTCCAAAGACAGAGAAAGGTGAAAGAGTACTGTTGGCGTGGGAGACAGCCTTTGCAAGGGTATATATGAAGAAATTGGAATGTTATAAAGAGACAATAGTAAGTCATCTTAGGTTAATTGAAATGTCAAATGTTTGAAGGAAAAGAGTAGACTAATTGTGAGGGCTTTAAATGTCAAACACAGAAGTTTTGTTTTATTCTAGAGGCAAAATCCATGCACCCAAGCAATATCAATTTGCCAACTGCCCAGAGGATGAATTGGAGAGTAGAGAGACTGGAGAAAGAGAAACCAGTTAGTAGATTATCACAATAATCTGGGAGAGAGGGAATGAAGGCCTGAACTAGGATGGTGGATTGTGTGAGTAAGCAGAAGACAAGATGTGACACGAGTATAAGAGAGACATGAGCAAGAAGGTAAGATCATGTTTGGTTGCAAGAGTCCAGGAAGACTTTCTGGAGAAAATGAAATTTCCCTGGATAATGGGGATTTTGGAGGGGTAAAGGAGACAAGGAAAGAAATTTCCAAAGCAGAGTTAATTTTATTTCCTTCCTCTTCTTATTGTCCCTTATTGTTTCCTTGTAAGTAGTATAAACTTATTTATTCATTGTCTCCCCAGCACCAGCAGAATGTAAGTTTGCTTTGAAGGCAGGATTGACTTCCCAGGCCAAAGCTAGCTCAACCTTTTTGCTGCAGCCCTATCTAAGTTTACTGGTTATTTAAACTTTTATCTTAGCTTGGTCCTCTCTACTTATGTGTGCTCTGGAATTTACACCACTAAGTTTGCACTGGATCTTTATCTATTCTGTCCTTTGATTTTCCTTTAGTTTTAATGAGTTTCTAAAAAATTAGATCATCCAATACTGTACACTGTATCTGAAGTATTGCATGGGGACCTACTGTGAATAACTTACTTACTGTCAAGCAATACAATGATTCAAGACAATTCTATAAGGTGTTGCCTATCTCCAGAGAAAGAACTGGTAGAACCTGAATATAGATCAAAGATATATTTTTCAAACTTTATTTTTCTTGGGTTGTTTTTTTTGTGTGTGTGCCTTCTTTCACAGAATGGGCTACATGGAAATACATTTTGCATGGCTACCTATGTATAATCTATAAATAGCTTTCTTCCTCAGTGAAGGGGGGGAGTGGAAGAAAGGAGAGAATTTGGAACTCAAAAAAAAATTTTTTTAATGTTAAAATTGTTTTTAGATGTAATTGGGAAAAATAAAAAGGGAGCAAGGGAGGACTGGAAAGAAAAGGAAGGGGGGAGGGAGAAAAGAGACTAAGGCGTCTTCTGGGTCTTCAGTGGCTACATCAACTTGATTTCCCAGCATAAAAGTGATATAGATTGAATTACCTATTCCTAAAGCTTGCCTATTCCAGTCCTTAAGCATCTTCTTCAGGGATCTCCTTTACAATATGGTCATCACTATTGTTCCTCTGCTTGACCTACATCTAGGCAGGCAAAATATCTCAGCAGTCACAGATTACTTAAACTTCAGTAAATATATCATCCTTATAAAAGGACAAATGTTCTGATAAAAACTTTTTCACCCACCTTAAAGAGTTCTCATTTCTATTGGCCTACAAGGATTAAAAACTTGGTATCAAATCTAAAAGAACACAATCCCTGAGAAGTGATGAGTCAACCCAATCCTTATTTATTTCCAAGTTAGGTTAACACTTGACTACCAAATTTAATCCCAAATTGATGTTAATTTATTTTTTCTAATTTTTACCCATTAAATTTCCACTGTAACATGAAGTTTGCTTTTCAGACTTTCCTCCTAGCTCCCTGAGGTTGGAAATAACTCAGTTGCTTACCAATTTAAAATGCAATCTTATTTTTCGTCCTAGAAAATGGAAAAAAGGAAGAGGACCCTTTCAAACTTGCAAATTATATTAGTACAATGCTCTGAGTCAAGTTCCTTTTGATAATAAAAATATTACTTCAAATTTATTTTAAGTATGTTTCAGTTGCCTCCCAAGTATCCTGGAAATATGAAAACAAATTTCATTAAGTGTCAAACTGTGGGGGAAGGAAGTCTGAGATCTGATTATAGATATAAGTACTAAAAGTGTGAGCATCTTTTTATAATGAAAAAATTTTTAGTAAAAAATAATTTTGAAAATGTCTAAAAATAATGACCAAATATAGAATAAAAAATGTTTCAAATGATTTATTTGAATATATGTACTAACAGCATAATAGAACATAATGTCATGCAATGTAACATAACATGATATAACAATGTAACACAATATGATATATGATGATATATAATGTGATATGATAAGATGTAATCTTATATGTAAAATATGATATATTATATGATTTCTGGCTATCTTCCATGTCTGAAATGTTTTCTCTCTCCATCTCAAGATCTAACTAAAATCCCATCCTCTACAAGAAATTTTTCCTAATCTTTGTTGCTTCTTGTTTCTTCCCTCTTTTAATTTTTTCCTATTTATCCTGTATATAGCTTGTTTGTATATTTGTTGGCTTCTCATCTTCCCCCATTAGATTTTGAACTCTTTGAGGATGGGAACTGTCTCCTACTTTTTTTTTTTTTTTAATCCCTAGGCATTTTTTAATGCCTAGCACATAATAAGTTGTTAATAAATATTTAATGACTGCTTGGCTTCACTTCTAATTATGTGCTGCTGAACAAAGCTGGGGAAAATCATGAAACTGTGTTTAGATATATTTTCTAGGAAGCCATAATTCCAATGCTTTCCCTCTGCTATTATCTCCAATTTATTTTCTGTATAGTTTGTACATAATTGTTTGCATGTCATCTCTCCCGTTAAACTGTGAGTTCCTTGAAAACAGAAACTTTCTTTTGCCTTCTCCTTATCCTCAGAACTTAGCATAGTATCTGGCATTTAATAAAGGTTTACTGATTAGCTAACTATAATAATATATAACAACTCAATATTATATAATGTGACATAATATATTACACATAATTTGTATATTAACAGAAACCATATGGTTAATAATCCCTAAAATCAGCCAACCTACAAGTTAATATGCTAATTTTAAAAATCAAAGATGACTGCCTATAACTATCAAAAATCATTTTCATCATTAACTCTTAAATATTCATTTCAAAAATTAAGTACAAATTACATAATTAAATTATAACCAGTAATAAAGTACCTTTTCCACCAATGGATCACAATCCTTCCATACCTTAATGCACTTTTTCATGAGTTTTTGTGACCAAAGACAATTTAATCCTCTAATGAACCTCTTTGACCTTGGCTAAGTTTGTCCTTATCAAATATACTACTCTGCTTTGGGAATTGTTCCTAACATCTGGATTTCAATCTCAATGACTTTGCTACAGAGAAGAAATATAAATGTGTTTACTTGTTTAGTGATAAGACGAGGATACTATATTTGTCAAGATCTGTTAAAAGAGCAATTAGGAAAAACATAATTAATTGCTTTAACAGCCTGATATAGAAGGTCTTCTTGTGGGAAGGGGAGATACAAAATAGTTATTGAAATATTTGAGGGATTGTTATGTGAAAGAGGTGTTAGTATTAGATTTGTTCTAGCTGGCGCCAGAAGGAAGAAGTAGGAGTAATGAATAGAATCTGCAGTAAGAAAGATTTAGGCTTGATATAAGGGAATGCTTTCTAACAGAATGGCAATTTAGTAAAGATTGACCACTCTTAATAGCAGAAGAGGGGAATGGACAAACACCCTTTGAGTTCTTCTCAACAAGATAAGTGATTTGAAACACCCAGGATAAAAATTAGTTCAAAGACTAAGCAATGTATAGTAAGCCACCTTAAGTAACAAGAATAAAAAGAGATATTCCCATAGAGAAAACAAACAAAAAAACAAATGATCACAGAGACAAAAATTTAAGCATAAATGGGGTTAAATTGAACATACCATTCTTAATACATCAAAAGTGGAGTACATTGTGAATTCACATGATCTACAAGATCTTGTTTTTCCTCTTTCTCTCCCAAAGTTTCTACCTATCACCTGTAAAATACTAAGTTTTACCTACCCCACAGTTTTTCTAGAAAACTAAGAAATATATTTTCTTTCTACTTCCCTAGTATTTCAAGAGAATAAATATGAAATATTACTTTGAGTTCAATGGAAGAAAGGAACAATATAATTGAAAGCTTATCAATACTAAAAAGCATATAAATGTTTTCTATTGTTTAGCATAAAGTGAACTCTTAAATTTTCCTCTATATTTCTGTATTCTACAAAAATATAATATATATTAAATGTTATAATAACAAAAATTGAGATTACACATTCACATTCTAAATATTCATAAAATTATTGCATACTTCACATTAAAAGCTACAGGCTAAAGAAAAGCTTTAAGCTAATTTTTATATTTCTACAATACTTACTGTGAATTAATATCTTGCATTAATTGAGTTAGTTTTTTCCATGGATTGTAGGCAGAATCAATGCTATAAAGCCTCATATGCATGGCTAATACATGGAACAGCTGATCTGAAAAGATTAAAGAAAAAGTAATTAGTGAATTCATACATTTTTCTTCAAGATAACAAAATTATAACTGCAAAGTTTATACTTAAAACTTATAGACACTGGTTTCCTGTACTTTGTAGCATATAATTTCCTGAATAATTTATTCCAGCTATGCCTCTTTATGCTTTCTTAAATAGTAAATATTACTTAAATTTATGAAAAAAAATCATGAAACCAAATTATGAGTTCTTCCTATGTCATTTTGTAAAGCAAGAACTCTTGTTTATCAATGTTAAGACTGCTTTTCTTAATGATAAACTTAAGCAAAAAAACTACCATGAAATTAACTGCAATGGTTTCAGTGGAAAGAAAGCTAGTATGAATCAAAAGATTCAAGGTTTAAGTCCTACTTTTGATATAACCCAGTTGTACAACACTAGTTTAAGTCATTTAATTTCTCACCTCAAGGAACTGTACAAGAAAATAAACTGAAAAACAGTAGCCTATCCATACTGGTAGAGGGAGTTTCCTTCTTGGGAAACTTCTATATCAATGTCATTTCCCTCTCTTAATCCCTCCCTGCCACCTCAACAACAAATATCCATGACAGGGGATGAACCTGAAAAGAACAAAGTGACAACATAATTGCCAGTCATTTTATCTTATCTTTTTCAAAAGAAACATTAGAAGGAGAAGTTAATAAAGAAAAGGCGTGAACTATTTTTTTTTAACTTTTTTTTTTTTGCTGAGGTAATAGGGGTTAAGTGACTTGCCCAGGAAGTGGGCACACAGCTAGGAAGTGTTAAGTGTTTAAGATCAGATTTAAACTAAGGTCCTCCTGACTTCAGGGCTGATACTTGTTGGGGCCCTGGATCTCTTAGAATCAGCAGGAGTCAGTATAAGCAAAAGTCTTTATTCTAGGTCTTTTGTGGTCTTGATCAGGGAATTAGATCTAGCAATCTCCACACCTCCTTCCTCTCTCTCCACTGCCAGGAGAATGCCTCAATTTCCTCCTCCTACTTCACCCACTCATGTCACTTCTCCTTCTTTGTCCACACCCACCGATCCAGCCAGCACAGAATAGTTGGGGAGGGTCATTCTTCAAGCATGTTAATAGAGAATTGCCAATTGGCAATTAGTCTCACGTGCTCCATTATCCAAGTGCATTTGCTCAGTTCTAGCCCTTTACAGGTACTCTATCCACTGTGTCACCTAGCTGCCCTGCCCTGTTAACTATTCTTTAAAGGGCAAAAAGAATTTCCAACCACAACAATGGAAAAAAAAAAAAAATCCAAGGATCAACAGTCAACCAACTATTTCTAGGGTAATCTGGTCCATATTCTCTAGTTTATAGAATAAAGAGTGAAAAGATATGTTTATTTTGTCTTTTTTTATCTGGAAGCCATTGCATATTCTAAAAGGCTACCTAAATTGCCCTTCCCACTAACTGTATGCTAAACTTGCCTCTCCCTGTAATAATTCCAAAAAATGTGGCTCCTTGAGATTGCCTCTACTAATTCCATCTGACTTGAATCACTCTGAAACCTCTATCCTTATTTCCCCTATTAATATTTGCTATTAGCTATTCCAGTGCTGCTCTGGCTTCTCTGATTCTCCACTATGCCCCAGAAAGCTTATTGGGAAAACCTCATATCCTTGGAAGATCCTATCAGTCTTGGTACTATACCTCATCACCATACTCTATTCCTCTGACAAGAGGATGAACTGCAAAAACCTCCATTAACGATATAACTAAACTCAAGACATTATCTCATTTTTCACCCGGTTGCACTTTGACTCTGGGACTTCCCTGATTTCTCCCCTAAACTCCCACTTTCCACTTTGCAGCCTTTTGGTAATTGTCCTTCCCAAGTAGGTTGTGTAAGTTCTTTGAGGGTAAGGGCTATCTTTCTTTTTCTTTTTTCTTTTTTTTTTAATGCCTCCAATTTAGCATGTTACTCTTAGTACATAGAAGGTATTTAAAAACCTTTATTGACTACTGAATCTCATTTTATCTTTGCATTCTCAGTTGCTGGCAGGGGGGGTTGTATCTGCTTCATAGGAAATACATGTTGATGCTGAGAGAAATGAGCAGGATCAGGAGATCATTATATACGTCAACAACAATACTATATGATGATCAATTATGATGGACATGGCCCTCTTCAACAATGAGATGAACCAAATCAGTTCCAATAGAACAGTAATGAACTGAACCAGTTACACCCAGCAAAAGAACTCTGGGAGATGATTATGAACCACTACATAGAATTCCCAATAACCCCTATTTTTGTCCCCCCATTTTTTATTTCCTTCACAGGCTAATTGTACATTATTTCAAAGTCTGATTCTTTTTGTACAGCAAAATAACTGTTTGGACATGTATACATATATTGTATTTGATTTATATTTTAACATTTGTAACATGTATTGGTCAACCTGCCATCTAGGGGTGGGGGGGAAGGAGAGGAAAAATTAGAACAAAAGGCTTGGCAAATGTCAGTGCTGTAAAATTACCCATGCATATATCTTGTAAATAAAAAGCTATTAAAAAAAAAAAAGGAAAAGAAAAAGAAAATGCATGTTGAATAGGACATATTTATATAAGTCTATTCTGCATGCTCACTTTAGAGTAAAAGTTTCTCTAAAGTTAGAGGTTTTTAAGTTAAGGTCTGTGAATGTTTTTGTTTTTGTTTTTTTTTAAATAAAACATTTTGATAATCTACATTTCAATAAAATTGCCTTCCTTTGTAATTCAGTGCATTTTATTTTAGTAATTTAAAAGCATCATTCTCAGAAGGGATCCACAGGCTTTCACTAGACTGTCAGAGAGATCCATGACACATACAAAAAAATTTAAAAACCCTACTCTTAAGATATATATATATATATATATATATATATATTTTTACCCTTTTTTAATTCTGACAGGCCTCCAAAGTTCTCAAATTTCATAATTTATTGCAAATCTCCATTTGGAACAAACTTCTTTGATGCTCTAAGTGAGCAATGGCCAAGAATGCTGAATTGTTGTTGCAATATTATATTCATAGGCCTTTTAGCAGCATTAGTATAGTGAAGGGAATATAACAGCATTGGGGGTTTAACTTCCTATAAATCTTGCTAAATTTAGAAAGCAAAGATAGCATGACAATATCATAAAAACATCAAAGAGGTCTTCATTAAAATACTATTACTTATTAAACCTTTACTATATGCAAAGCATTAGCTTTTAATTTTAACTGCCTTTTGTTGTGTTTTTAATTTTAATTATCTTCTTTCATACTGGATAGATACTGGATTTTAATATTTTATACTTACATAATATCTGAACTAAAACTGAGAGCAACTGAATCATCCAGATGGAGCCTGGCAGTTAGTAGGCACTTAATAAAAGCTAAATGATGACCGATCCCAGCCAATACTAGATTTCTCTCTAAAAGGCTATTGGGCCTCAGCTTAAATATAATAAGGTGATAACCTTAACATAGCAAAAAAAAAAAAAAAAAATCAAATCAACACTGGAACAAAGTTACCAATAATTACAGAAAGGAGGTAACACAATCTACTATCCTCTAGCTAGTAAATTCTCCTTTCTCCCACAAATCCTCTAACTTAAGAGACAATTCATGTGCTGACATCTAACTGTAAGTATATACCAGGGCACTCTCCTGGACCTCTTTATGTTCTCTCCCTGTTCTCTCTCATGATATCAACTTATGCAATTTCAATTATTATGTCTACAAAGATAACTTCTAAATCCATATAATCAGCCTTTATCTCACTCCTAAGTTCAACCCAACATAACTAATTTTGCCAGACAGCTCCATTTTGATAATGAATAGATATCTCTATTATAACACATTTAAAACTCAATTTACTATCTTTTCCCCAAGCCTAATTCTCTTCCTAACTTCCTTATATGTTGTGAACAGCATTATTCTTTTAATCACTTAGATTTGCAACTTGAAGAGTTTTAACAACTCTTTCTTCTCCATTTCCTGCTCTTCCATCCATTGGTTCTCCCTTCATAATATCTCTCACAGTCATGTCTTTCAGCTCAGTTTGCATTCTCATTTCTTAAATGGACTTGTGTAATAGCCTCCTAATTGGTCGCTCAGCTTCAAGGTTCAATCCTCTCCAATCTATATCCTCAGCACACAGCAAAACAATAGAATTGGTCATAACTGACCACTTTATTCCCTATCAAAGAATTTCAGTGGTTCCCTCTGGCCTCTAGGATAAAATATAAGTGTATCCTCTTAGTATCTAAAACCCTTCACAACTGGATCTCAAGTCACTCCCCTATTCGTATTTCACATTACTCTTTTCCATATATATTCTATGCTCTAGCCAATCTGGCTTACTTGCTGTTCCCCAAGCACAATATTCAGTTTCCTACCTATGTGTCTTTATATAGGCAAATAATCATCTCCATCTTTACATCGACTTGAAATCCCTTCAAGGATCAGTTTAGGTCCTTCTATCTATAGGAATCTTTGCTTAATCCCTCTAGTTAAAGCTTTTGTATTTGTAGTGCATATATTTTGAATTTACTTATCTTTGTATAACATATACAACATATACAACATATACAAGGGAACCCTCCCTCTCCCTGAATAGAAAGCATAACTCTTCTAGACAGGAACAATTTGTTTTTGTCTTTCTATCTCCATAATAGCACAGTAACATTCAAAGTAATATGAAAAGCCAAATAACAATTTAAGACAAGATTACAAGGAAATAAATGATTGTCAAATCAATGGTAAAGATAAAAAGGACTATCAGGTTCAGAGGTGAGAAAAATTACTATGGGCTACAATAGGCTGGAACAACTTAAGGAAACAATATAGAACTTGAGTTAAGTCCTAAATGATAAGGGTGTTTGGTCAGATATAAAGAATATGTGAGGAAAAAGAGCAGAAGAATGTGAGTAAGGAAATATAATGAAAAGATCAATTTGGCCATAGACTATAAAGTCCTTGAAAACAAGGAACTTTCATATTTTTCTTGGTATGCATAGTATACCTTGCACATACATAGTAAGCATTAAATAAGTGTTTGATGAATTAAATTTAATTGAACTGAACTGTCTGAAACAGAAGATGCACTTTTAGAGTTATCATAATGGAAATTAGGCTGGGATCAGACTATGGAGAGTTTTAAAGATAAGGAGCTTGGCCAATGATCATTAATTAATGGAGAACCCCTGAAGGTTTATGGATAACAAAGAAACATAAAAAGACAATAATTATTGAGATTGCTTCAATTGTCAGAGTTAATAAATAATTTTACATAATTGAAGAATTACTATAGCAATTTACAATAAATGATTATGTTCTCTAATCCCTTAAAATTAGTCTTTTGTCTAGGGCAGCATAAGAATAAGATCATTACAGGTAAGGAGAAAAGCAACATTTTAAAATTTTAAATTATAAAAAGTATATAACCAAAGTTATTATGTAAATGGTCTTTTTTTGAGAAAAACATATTAGAAGAAGTTACTTTTAATATCACTTCTTTAAAATGAGATTGTAGTCAACAGGAATTAAAAGAACATAAACATAAAAACATTTTTATACAAATAAATTCAGATCTAAATAATTTAAGTAATATCCATTGTTCTTAAGGGGAGGCAAAACCAATAATTTTTAAATGATACTTTTACCTATCTAATCTATTTATTCAATGTCATCCTAATTAAATTACTAAAAAAATTTTTTTACTGAGTTAGAAAAAATAAGTGCATTTGGAAGAATAAAAGGTCAGTGTAAAGTTCGTGAATTGTAAAGGTCTGGTCATCTCTAAGTTATCCTTGGGAACTGCCATCTCAACTCAATCTCTCAGCCAGACTCTCTCCTTCCAGCCTGCAGTCCCAACTCTGTCCCAGACTCAACTACTCTCCAGACCCAATGCTGCCCTCTTTATCCTTGCAGAGATTGTAGTGAGAACTCAATAGGGCCTGGGGAAATACTTCAACCAATGAACTTGCTCCTTTTAAAGGGGCATATGAGAACTCAGGGGCTTAAAGGTTTCTTTAACTCAGGCTTCTTAAAGATGCAAACTTCTTTTAAACCCGTAAACTCTCCCTCAGAATTCCAAAGGTGTAAACTCCCTTTAAAGGCGTCAACTCCTTTCAGAAGACTAAATGTGTAAACTCCTTTTAAAGGTGTGAACTAAAGGTGTGAACTCTGAGCTAGAGAATTGTTTAGACAACCTGAGTTCTCACCTTGTAATCCTAACAGGTCAGGAACTTTAAAGAAATCAGAGGAAAAAAGATATAAAGGAAGTAGATTCAGCAGTATCAATCTATATTATAAGAGAATACTGTTAAAGTATTTAAATTGAAAATTTCCTGTATAAATAAAACCTATGTAATCAAGAACAGATGGAATACAGAAAATTGGGAGAAACTTTCATAGACAATCTATCAGATAGGATGTGATTGACCTGGAATATTGCTGTGGTTTAGGAAATAATGAACTATCTGATTTAGAAAAACACAGAAAGACTTGGATTTATTGAAGGAAGATGTCCTTCAGAGAAACAGACATTTGAATAAAATAAGCATAGTACAATCTTACACATGTATACATGTTTATACCTATATATATATATATATATATATATATATATATATATATATATATATATATATATATATATATATATGTACGAGTGTGTGTATATATATATGTATGAGTGTATATGTGTATATACATATCATATGTATGTGTATCCCACTTAATTGTAGCCTCCTTTATAGTGGAGGAAGGGGAAAATTAAATTTAAAAGTGCACAGCATAGACTAAAAGAACAACAAGGAAGCAAAGAAAAGATGGACAACTATGAAAACTTATTACATAGGTTATTATCTTGAAAGAGAAATGTATTGTTTTATACTGGATCCTCTCTCATGTATACATATAATCCTCTGTTGTATAGATGGAAATTTTCTTTTCCTTTTCTCATTTTGTATTTGTTTTTAAAAATATTACCAAAAAATAATAAGATTGTAGCCATCAAAATATCTCACTGATACATATAAACAATGTTTTCATATAAAAATCACCAACTAATCAATTTCTAAAGCAATAAAAATATCATTATTCACAATATGCCTCCTGATTTCTCACCTGGCTATACTATTTTGGGACTTCTCTGACATTATTGGGATAATCTCATCATCCTGTAAGATTTCATCAGTGTTGGTATTCTATCCACTTCATCATTATCCTTTGCCTATTACTCTCACTGGAGGGTAGAGCCATGAATTGAAAACCTTTATTTAAGGAAAGAACCCAACTAAAATATCTACTACTTCTTATCTGGCTGCACTACTTTGGAACTTCTCTGACTAGAATGAACACATTACCTTTATGTATAAAAATCATTACAAAATCAGAAGCTTTACTTTTGATCCACACTTATACAAATACATATATGAAGAGAAACAAATCTAGACTTTCCATAAATATAATTTTAAAGCATCTAAATATATAAAATATAATTAGATTTGCCTGCTTTATTCTTATTACCACACTGATTCAGCAGTTAACAAACAGATACATATATCATTCCTAATATTAACTTCCCAATATCAGCAAATCCTTCAAGATTCTATCTACTAAAACACTGACCTATTTGTTCTCATCATATTCAGGGCTATTAATGAGCTACAACAAAGAATTCTACTTTTACCTACAACAAAAAAATTCTACATTTTGCAGTATCTAATTAAACTAACTTTACATACAGCTACAAGATTAATGTATAATAATGTACTTAAACACAAAATAGACATTACCGCAGATGAGAAAAGAAATATAAAAGAACTATTAGACTGGTCTTTATGTTTCTTTGAGCTTTAATTATGTTTGTTGGAAATGGATAGCATAATTAAAAACAAGAATTAAAAAAGGAAAACAAATGCTGTATTTTCCTTAACAACATGCATCATATTGTTTCGCATTATTTGTATAAAAATGACAACCATATATTTTAGATTTTAGAGAGGCATATGCACATCACAATATGCATTTGTATTTATTTATGTATGAACACCACATATACTCATGCATTGTCACTCAATTTTGTCACACATTTTTTTTTTTTAAATTGTGGTTGCATCCCTGAGAAATAAAAATATATAAATTATTTTGTTGAACTCTTCTTTAATTATTACTACTAAGCAAACCATTAAATAAAGAGCTGTATGCTTGGCTTATTACTCCCCCCTTCATTGTTCAATCCAGCTAAACTATACTTCTTGCTTTTTTCTCACATATTATATCCAAACTCCTCTCCTTTTATCTTTGCATAGTAAGCCATTGACAGTGGAGTGAATGGTTAGACCTATACATTAGGAAAATAGCACTGACAACTGAGTGGAGGATGAATTGGAGTTGGGAAAGACGTGAGGGAGGGGACCTTATTAGGAGCCTACTGAAATAGTGCAGGCAAGAAATGTTGGGGTATAAATTAAGGTAGTGGCTGTATGATTAGAGAGGAGAGATGTCTGAGACATGTGGATAAGAAAGAAAGAAAGAAAAATATTTGACAAATCAATATGTGGGGTAAGAAGGTAGAATTAAGAATGAAAATAAGACACATAGTTCTGAGAATACTTTGCATGGGAATGACAACTGAATCCATGAGATCATCCAGTAAAACTACAGAAAGAAGAAAGAAAAGAACCCAAAACATAATCTTGAGAAACATTCATAGTTAGTGGGCTTGACATGGATGAAGAGAGCTGTTTCAGAAAGATGAGAGGTAAGCAGAATTTAAAAAAAAAAAAAAAAAGTATGGAAGAAAAAGATAGTTAACAGTATCAAATGCTGAAGAGGACAAGGATGAGTAACAAGAAATTCACTGGTAATTTTGAGAAAAAAAAATTCAATTTTATAATAAGGTTGAAACTAAGACCATAGGAGATGTGGAGAAAGTAGAAGAGGCAATGTGAAGAGATGCTTTTTCAAGGAGTTTAGCTTTTAAAAAGGTAACGTTTTTAAGAACAGAAGATACTTGAAAATGTATATAAGGAAGTAGGGAAAGAAAACAGATAGGGAGAAACTGAAGATTAGAGGGATGAAAAATAGTAGGAGCAATCTGCTAAAGAAAACAGGTAAAACATTAGGGACAAAAATTCATTATTCGGAAGAAACTGTTGGGAAAACTGGAAATTAGTATGGCAGAAATTAGATATGGATCCACACTTAACATCATATACCAAGATAAGATCAAAATAGGTCCATGATTTAGGCATAAAGAATGAGATCATAAATAGATTAGAGGAACAGAGAATAGTCTACCTATCAGACCTGTGGAGGAGGAAGGAATTTATGACCAGAGGAGAATTAGAGATCATTATTAATCACAAAATAGAAGATTTTGATTACATCAAACTAAAAAGTTTCTGTACAAACAATACTAATGCAAACAAGATTAGAAGGGAAGTAACAAATTGGGAAAATATTTTTAAAAGTAAAGGTTCTGACAAAGGTCTCATCTCCAAAATATATAGAGAACTGACCTTGATTTATAGGAAACCAAACCATTCTCCAATTGATAAATGGTCAAGGGATATGAACAGACAATTCTCAGATGATGAAATTGAAACTATTTCCACTCATATGAAAGAGTGTTCCAAATCACTACTGATCAGAGAAATGCAAATTAAGACCACTCTGAGATACCACTACACACCTGTCAGATTGGATAAGATGACAGGAACAAATGATGATGAATGTTGGAGGGGATGTGGGAAAACTGGGACACTGATACATTGTTGGTGGAGTTGTGAAAGAATCCAGCCATTCTGGAGAGCAATCTGGAATTATGCCCAAAAAGTTGTCAAACTGTGCATACCCTTTGACCCAGCATTGCTGTTATTGGGATTATATCCCAAAGAAATACTAAAGAGTGGAAAGGGACCTGTATGTGCCAAAATGTTTGTGGCAGCTCTTTTTGTTGTAGCTAGAAACTGGAAGTTGAATGGATGTCCACCAATTGGAGAATGTTGGGTAAATTGTGGTATAGGAAGGTTATGGAATATTATTGCTCTATAAGAAATGACCAGCAGGAGGAATATAGAGAGGCTTGGAGAGACTTAAATCAACTGATGCTGAGTGAAATGAGCAGAACCAGAAGATCACTATACACTTCAACAACAATACTGTATGAGGATGTATTCTGATGGAGGTGGAAATCTTCAACATAAAGAAGATCCAACTCACTTCCAGTTGATCAATGATGGACAGAAATAACTACACCCAGAGAAGGAACACTGGGAAGCGAATGTAAATTGTTAGCACTACTGTCTATCTACCCAGGTTACTTATACCTTCAGAAGCTAATAATCAATGTGCAACAAGAAAATGGTATTTACACACATATATTGTATCTAGATTATATTGTAACACATGTAAAATGTATGGGATTGCCTGCCATCGGGGGGAGGGAGTGGAGGGAGGGAGGGGATAATTTGGAAAAATGAATAAAAAAAAAAAAAAAATTGTGGTTCACAGTCCCATATGGGGGATCATGACCCAAAGGGGTCATGAAATTACAATTCATTATCAGTAAATCTTTGATTTTTGAACCTAATTTATATACTTATATGTCTAGGGTCCCGTAAAAAATTTCTCAGATAAAAGAAGTTGCAAATAAAGTTTAAGAAGTCCTGCCCTAAGCAAAAAAAAAAAAAAAAAAAAAAAAAAAAAGAGAACAGGTAAAATGGGATCAAAGCAACATATAAAACAGTTAATATGAGCATAGAGGAATGAAGGTTAAGATAATGGAGAATGAATTCAAAGAAGTGTTAACATGATATGAAATTTAAGAAAAGAATCCTAATCATAAAATTGACAATGGCCCAAAGAACAATAGACTTAGATATAGTGGATGGAAACAGGCTCCAGCACAGTCCCCACAAGAGCATGCCCAGAAGAAATTACATAGGACCTGCTTCTAGCCCAGATGGCCCAGAAGGAGCATGAACTGTAGGAAATGCAGAAGGGACAGAAATCTTAGATCCTCTCTCAGTCAGGGTCAGCATGAGGCTGAATGCACATAGCCCTGCTACAGTTTATGTCTTGTGCCTATTTTCTGAGCTCAGGAGAAGGTATGGACATGCATTAGTAGAGTTTCTTCATCTGAGACTTCCCTATACTAAGGAAATCACAGGCTCTGTCCCTGTCCCTGTCTCTACTTAGGTACTAAATCATTTCAAATAGTTAATTGTTAACTACTACTACTACTACACACACACACTTTTTTTCCTTTGGAAAATGGGGTTAAGTGACTTGCCTGAGATCACACAGCTAGAAAGTGTTAAGTGTCTGAGGCCAAATTTGAACTCGGGTCCTCCTGACTTCAGGCTGGTGCTCTATTCACTGTGCCACCTAACTGCCTCATAAATATATTTACAGCACATAATTTTAATCAGTAATATCCCTAGTAAAATAACATTCTTTACATTGGCTCTATATAAATTATTTCAAGTATCAAGCAAATGTCTCCCCATAAAAAAAGATAATTACTCATATTGCATGATAATCCAAGAAAAAAATATATTTTTAGCATCTACTCATACAGTAGAGTTAAAAAAAGGCTTCCAAAGTCATCTGTTCCAACCATCTAATTTTTACAGAGCCTCAGAAGAAGGAATTAGCTTGTCCCAGTTCCCAAAGTCAGTAGAAGTCAGGGTTTGAATCCTAGTTCTCTGACTCTAAATCCCAAATTTGCTGGATTACTTTGCTGATCTGCCTCCATAGTTTAGAGCAATATCTTCTTATTCTGGTAATATTTTTATTCTTTTTTAGTTATAATTCCTTATGATTGTGAGTTTGTATGTGTAACTTAGTGAAAGAGAACATGCAATTCTGGCTTTAACTATTTTACAGAATCCCCAAAGTAATCAATGAAAGTCAAAGTATTTAAAAGATAAGGTCAGGCCACTAAAGGATAACTTGAAGATTCATCATTTATATTCTACACTAAACTTATGCAGTCTTCACAAAGGTCAAAATAATTTCCTCAAATTCTCAAATCATATCAAAATTTCACCCTTTAAGTATCCAACAGAACTCCTGAGTGGAGTTAAGATGGACTGCCTACAGTGATTAATAGGAAAAATAGATATTTACTGTATAGACTCTGCATCTATATTAAATCAAAAATAGTAACAAAAGTGTAAACGCAGGTATTTGGCTCTGCCTTTCTCAGTTTCAATTTCAAAATGAATCTTTTTATATTCTGAAGAAATTTATTTGATATAGGAATTAGATCTAAATTCAACATAAACAGAAGTGATTCTGCAATTTAAAGTATCAGGATAGCGATAAAGATTTTATTGGATGAAAGAATATCTTTTTATGCTTTAATATTCTTACTTAAAGAACAGGTCAAGGGATCTCTGAATCAGTGACAATACTAGTGGCTTCCAGACCTCTCAGTCCAGAGACACCAAAGACAACTTGGAAAATGGGCAGAAAATGTTTGTTAGTACAGTGAGAGGACCTTGGGAAGCAATTACAGAGTAGACATGAGAGGTGGTGGTGGCGGCAGCTTCCTGATGCCTTAGGTCATAGGAGGTCTCTTTAGTAAGACTCAGGAAGGATTCTCTTCTTTTAGCACACTAGATACTAGAGCTTCACTGGGTCAGGGACACTCTTAACAGCTTCAGAGCAGGAAAAAATGCTTGTGGTTAAGGTGCCTAGAAGAATTTCTGAAAACAGGTGCTCAAAATCCCTGAAGCTTGGGACTATACACTCTCTACCCTGGAAATAGAGCACTGTTTTAACAAGAGTTAAAATCCAAATAATAGGTTAAGAAACTGAATAAGCAACAGAAAAAGATTCTGACCACAGAAAGTTGCTATTGTGACAAAGAATATCAAAATGCACATTCAGTTGAAGATAATAAAGTCAAAGTTCCTACATCTAAAGCACGCAAGAAAAATATAAAAATATCTTCAGCATAAGGTCAAAAAACAAAACTACTTTTTTGTCACAACATCACATCTGCAACAAAGATTCAACATTTACTTTTGTTGAAAAAACGCTAGAATTATTTTAATAGGAACATTTTCAGAAATTCTAGACCACAGTAGAATTTATGGATTTTTAAAAATGTACTTTCAAATCATATACTATAAAAGTCTGACCAAAAAGAGCATTTCTTAACACACTAAATAAGTAGTCTGTCTTTTTGAAAGTCTATATTTACTACACACCCTTTTTGACCAAAATGCTGTCTCTTTGTAGCATTGTTTATGAATGGACCTACTTATTCAAGATAGGAAGATTACCTAAAATTACTTTGAATAAATAGTGGCTTTTTTTTTTTTAAATTTAGGGATATCCATCATACAAAGTTCTTCTACTATTCAAAAAATCTTTTAAACAACTAGAATACGTGATTAACACATAATGTTTGAAATACCAAAAACACACTGATAGATTATTTTTATTCACGGGCTCCACTGTGAATTCTTTCCCAGACATTAGATTTGTAAGGCATACATGTTCAACTTGATAAGCCACTATGCTTTTAAATCAATTTGGGAAAAAAAAAATGACAGCTAAACATGCTTGTTTGAGACTTCTTTTAAGAGAAAATCTAGATATATTGTACTTAACCTATACTTTAACATATTTAACATGTATTGGTCAACCTGCCATCTGGGGGAAGGGGTAGGGGGAAAGAGGGGAAAGTTGGAACAAAAGGTTTTGCAATTGTCAATGCTGAAAAATTACTCATGCATATATCTTGTAAATCAAAAGCTATAATTAAAATAAAAAAAAAGAGTAAATATAGAGGGGCAGCTAGTTGGCATAACAGATAAGAGCACTAGCCCTGAAGTCAAGAGGACTTGAGTTCAAATATAGCCTCAAACACTAAATACTTCCTAGTTGTGTGACTCTAGGCAAGTTACTTAACCCTAAAAGTTAAGGGGTTTCATCTCCCAAAAAAAGAGTAAATATAGAGGCAGGAATCAGAACCCAGAAGAATTCTCTCAACATCTCCCTACATACAAAATAATGTCTTAAAAATCAGAATTGCACAAGTTTTAAAAGCCAATAATTTCATAAGACTTCAAGAAACAAAAAAATAAAAATAGAATGAAAAAAATAAAAGAAAATGTGAAATATCTCATGGAAAAATGATCAGGAAAAAAAGATTGAGAAGAGATCATTTAAGAATTATTGGACTATTTGAATGCCTAAATTTAAAAAAGAGAGAGAGAACAGACATCATATTTAAGGAAATTATAAAGGAAAACTGGATCTTAGATCCTGTTACACTCCTATGGACTATTCTAACTTGGTAGCTCCCCTTTGAGCTACTCTTAATACCCGTCTGTCGACGACGGCACAGCTAGGTGTCTTCGGACACCAACCCAGATTCCACAGAAAAAGACCACCAGGAGCTAGGGGTGAAGTGAAAGAGAACTTTATTCTTATATAGCATACATTTATACCCCCCTGAGGTATAAATGTTAGGGGTTAGGGGAGGTCCTCTGGGAACCAGGACAGGCAGGTCATAACAGGATTGGCCCAAGAAGAAGGAGGGAGGCATGCTAGGCTTTGAGAACGCTAAGGAGGGAGCCGTGGTACCTGAGGTCAGACACCGCCTCTTGGGGCTATGCTCCACATCCACATAGGACTCACCTGCCTCAGTACCTCTCATCCCTCAGGTCCTCCCATATGCTTTGAGCTGCATTCCTTGCTCCCAGAGGCTTTTTAACCCTTACAGATCCAGAGAGTAAAATAAAAACTAAATGAAACTATCCTACTTCTTGAAAGAGGTTCCAAAATGAAACTTCCCAGGAATATTATAATCAAATTCCAAAGCATCTGGGGCAAGGAATAAATATTGTAAGCAGCCAGAAATGAAATAGTTCAAATACTGTGAAATCACAGTCAGGATCATACAAGATTTAGCAGCTACCATGTTAAAAGAAGCAGAGAGTTTGGAATATGATATTCCAGAAGGTAAAGGAACTAGGAATTCAATCAAGAATAACTTACTTAACGAAACTGAATATAATCCTTAAGGAGAAAAAATAGATATTTAATGAAATAGAAGAGTTTTAAGCATTCTTAATGAAAAAAATGAAGTTGAACAGAAAATGTGACATTCAAACAGAAGAGTCAAGAGAAATAATAAAAATATAAACATGAAATAGTAATCATAAAGGATTCAAGAAAGTTAAACTATTTACCTTTCTGTATGGGAAAATGATACATGTAACTTCTAACATTATCATTATCAAGACAGAAGGTATTTACAAAGACAGAGCACACTGATGTGAGTCAATTATATTGGAATGATCTGGAAAAAAAAAAGTGGGAGGTAAAAAAGAGGGATGCACTGGAAAAAAAGGGAGAGAGAGAATAGGGAATTTTTTTTCTCACATAGGAGGCATGCAAAGAAGTGCTTTTAAAAAGACAAAGGAAATGATGGTGGACAAATGTGGTTCAATAAAGGAAGAATATATATATATATATATATATATATATATATATATATATATATATAAAATAGAATTTTTAGGATGGATGGGATGAAAAGAGAGAAAAGGACAAACAGAAGAAAGTAGGATGGAAAGATTACTGTTAGTAATCATAACTGTAAATGTGAATTGGATGAACTCACCCATAAAATAGGAGATAGAAGAATGGATTAGAAACCAGAATCTAACAATAAGTTCTACACAAGAGACACATAAAACAGATACAGGCAAAAATGAAATAAAGATATGAAGCAGAACTTATTATGCTTCAGCTGAAATAAGAAAGTCAGGGGTAGCAGACATGATCTCAGGGAAAGAAAAAGCAAAAATACATCTAATTACAAGAAATCATAAGGGAAAAACTACATTTTGCTGGGTGGAAATGCCATAATAAATATTTTACAGTAAATTTCTCTAATAAAGACCTCATTTATCAAATATTTTGGAAATCAATTAAATTTATAAAAATAAGAGCCATTCCCTAATTGATAAATGGTCAAACTATGTGAACAAGAAGTTTTCAGAAGAAATAAAAAGCATCTATAATCTAAATAAAAGGCAAATTAAAACTACTATAAGGAACTACTTCACATCTATCAAAAATGAAAATGCTGGAGGGAATTAATGCATTAATTCATTGTTAATAGTATAATGAACTGATTCAACCATTTTGGAGAGCAATATGGAATTATGCCAATGAGCCACGAGACTGTGCATACTCTCTGATCTAGTAATACCACTACTAGATCTATATTAAGCATCTTACCTAGCTATAATGGCTAGAGTACTGGGTGTGGAGCCAAGAAGTCTTATATTTGTAAGTCCAAATCTGGTTTGACATACTTATTAAATATGTTTACCTGGGCAAGTCACTTAACCATGTTTGTCTCAGTTCTTAATCTATAAAATAAATTAGAGGAGGAAATAGCAAACCACTCCCGTATTTTTAAAAAACCCAATGGGGTCACAAAGAGTTGGACACAACCAAAACAAAGTAACAACAAAAAAAGTCAGTAGCCCAAAGATGTCTAGGAAAAAGAAAAGGGATTTATAAGTACAAATATAGATATAGCAGCTCTTTTTGTGGTGGTAAAGTATTGGAAATTATGGGAAGTTCATCAATTAGAGAGGATGACTGTAATGACTGTAAGTTATGGAATATGATTGTGGTGGAATGCTATTGTGCTTCAGAAAAAAAAAAACATGGCAAGATCAATATGAAATGATGCAAACTGAATTGAGAAGAACAAGCTCATCATGTGCAAAGTAACAGCAATGTTGTAATAATGATCTTGGCTACTCAGATCAATACAGTAATCCAAGACAATTCCAAAAGACTCAAGATTTAAAAAAAAAAAAATGCTATACTCTTCCAGAGAGAGAACTGATTAATTCTGAATGCAATTTGAAGCATAATGTTCTCACTTTATTTGAAATATGAAAATATGTTGTACATGATTTCACATATATAATTGATATCATATTATTTAATTTATCAGTCAGTGGAACAGAGGTGAGAAGGAAGGAGAAAATCCAATACTTAAAATTTAAAAATAATATTAAAAATAAAGAATACATTGAAATAAAAGTTAACTTATCTTTCAAAAGGATAATAATTTATTCTAAGACATAAGAAATTTTGGTTAAAGTTGTCTAAAGTCATATGGACATTAAATAAGAAATCAAATTATACTGAACTGACATTAAATTTACAAAAATATACCTTATAATTAAGGTAAAATTTACAAAAGATTTAATAATGAAATAACATTAAAGTTACATTGTTAAAATATGTTAAAATATGGCTTACAATTACAATGAAACTAACAAAGGATTTTAAGCAAGTCCCTTTTCTACCATATAAATAAAATCATCTATAAAATACCAATATATCACTAAAAAACAATATACAAAGGCCAAATAACATACCTCATTAAAGAGTTTAAGTTAAAATTGAGATTATCAAGGAATATAATAGTCATTAGCATTCTTGTAAAACTGGTCAGATATTTGGGAAACAGCCTATATGTCAGCTTCAGAGAAAAAAGTAGCCCTTTATAAATTAAATAGCTGAAATCACTATTGAATTCTTAAGAACAATTCTGTCTTAATTATATAACAATATTACAGAACAATTAATAATAAGTATCAAAATACGTTATTTTCTATAATGGAAAACCTAGTGGCTGAAATTTCACACAGAGTAGAAGTGAAAAGTAGGATATCTTCTTAGAGTCATGTTATTCTTCTCAATATATCACTAATTTACAATCCATGTAAATATATTAATTATGTACTTTTCAACAAGTGCATAATTGCCCTAGTCTTTAACAAAGGATCATCTGCAAACTTTAAAGTATCATTTCAGTATACTCTAACAAAGTCTTAAATTAGTTTATTTTAGTTTATTCTAGTAATTCTCAATCATCTTGCTAATTTTCTCCCAAATCCTACATTTTCTTCGGGGAAAAAAAACCACTGCAATGAGATATATACATTATTTTTAAAATATCTATGAAGGCAACATGAGGACAAGGATATAGTGATAACTTTTTAGAAAAGTTGTTTTTGGTCTTTTAAGGAAAATATCTTATATGTTTAAAACTGGCTGTATATTTTCCCCCAAAAAAAGTCTATCATCACTTTTTTGTTGTTGAAGGAACAATCAAAGAAAGTAAAAAAGTGGCCACAATTAGTATTCTGTGCCTAACTTTGATAACACTCTTCCAAATGATGTAATTAAAATGAGGGCTAGCACCAAAATCATACTTTTAAAAACCTATTTTTAAGTATCAAAATTAGTCTTCAATCAACATCACAACTACTAGAAAGAGCTTGAAATAGAAAAAAAAAAATTTTTTTTCCTGAAAAACTCATTCAGAAATACTAAAAAAAAAAACCCAATAACAAAATAGCACATTTCAAATTTATTTCAAATTTAATTAGTAGAAAGTTACTAAGAAACCTACAGATGAAATAGTTTCTATAAAATGTTTTCTTAAAACTAAACAATATAAAGGTTCCTCTTCAAAAGAAATAAGATGGGGGATGAAAGAGCCAATTATTTTTTATAGTTGGGAATATAATCATTTCATTACTAAAACTATTTGCTTCCTGAATTTAAGTTACATTAGATTACAAATATATCTTAAAATTAGAAAAGTATGTGTTTAACTTGAAAAGGGTTAGTCATAATATAATAGACTAAAACAAACTTCAAGAAATTAGGAAAAAATTTCAAGTTATATCAAAAAAGTAAACTTTATTTTATACTTGTTTCTAAAAATTTAATATTTAGTTCAAAAGTTAACTGAATTTAGTCATTTTAAATACTTACTCAAACAAGATCGTTTGCCAGCTGTGCTTGCTCCCCCTGAACACAAATTCCCTCCACGATGAATTAACTCAAGTTCCAAATTGGTCCTATAAATAAAGCATTAAAACAATTTACAAAGTCATTAGGTAAAGCTTAGTCTTTTGAGGGATGAAATTACATGAACATACACATACAAAAAGAAAATCTCTCCTTTCCCACTGCTATATGTGAAGACATAGTTCAATTAATAGACTGAAAATAAGTATATGTTCTGATCTGATATTTAGGGATACATTCAGAAAACAAATCAATTCTGTCATCTTTTACTACATATTTATATTTGCACCTGGGAAAAAATTTATATTTGTCACTATAATTATTGCCATAGTTCAACTTTTGCCTCCCCATAAAAAAAAAAAAAAAAAAACACATGAAAAATTGGGCCATAAGGGAAAAAATAGCCTCCAAAATACTTCATGAAACTGTTTAGTTCTTAATGAAAACAGTGTACAATATATGCATTCTTAACCATTGATGCTTTCATTAATACAAATTACAAACATATATTTTCCTTGGGAGAAACAGATCAACTATCAGAATTAAGGCAACATTTTAAATATTGCAGATACCATCACTAATATAAGAGTCTAAAGATATCAAAAAACTATAAAAAGCAATCTCTTTCATCAACCTCTGAGATAAATTTTCTAGAAATTCTCTAGAAAAAAACAGATGACTATTAACATTTATGAATATTACTACTAATAAGAACTATTAATAATATTGCATTTACAAAATGTTTAGTAATTATTAGCATACATCATAGTGATAATTAATGAGTATTTTTAAATTAGTTTTATAGGTGAATTCATGGAGAACTCGAAAAGTTACTCCTTTAATGGTATAGTCAAACTCTAATTAGACTAAATTCAAACATAAAATTATGTATATTTAAATTGTTTTGCCTTTCATCAAAAAAAAAATCAGACAATACAGAATACTATTTCTGAAACTATTTTCTGTAAACATGCTTTTCTGTTGCTAAAAATGAATAATTTATATAAAGATATAGAATTGATATCAATAACCAAAAAGGTATCATTTTAAAAATATTTACAAAACTTAAAACTTTTACATTTCATTATAGAAAGGATATACAACTATTTTATTTATTCAAAAATATTTAGAAATATTTAGGTTTAGAATATGAAATATTTTGGTGAGGTATTTTCATATTTTTGCTTCTAAAAATACTAACTCCTCCAAATATTAATATCCTTAAGTTGCAGCATTTGCCACCCATTTCTGAAGGAATGCTTTAATCCTCTCTACTCAAGGGGAAAAAAAGCAATTTAACATTGATAATGTTCCTGCTCAGAGCTCCATCTGGTTACTGCTGATAAGGGCATCTTTGTGACAAGGGAATTTTCCACTCTTCAGGCGATTTGCATTGCTCACTGAACTTCTAAAAACCTACCAGCAAAGAAGCAGGGACAAGGATTTCATATTAGTGGACAGAAAGCGAGCGGAGACCAGCATGTGTTCCTTCATCAATGGAATATAAATGAGATCAATATATTTTGTTTTCACAAATCTTCTGTTGCCTAAATCTGTAGAAAAAAATTCATGGCTATATTCTCTTATAAAAACTGAGATCGCCTAGATAGTATTTAAAAGAGCTAGCCAGAAACACTAACAATTTTTAATGAACAAAAGTCAGATCCAGAATTTTACATTTTATTTTTACAGGAGATGCAAATAGTCTCATTAAATACATAAAGGTAAGAACACTTTCAGTTTTTCATTCCATCATAAATAGTAGATATTTCAAAGTAATACATAATCTGTGGATTAAATCTAGAATATTCTGGGGAAAAAGTTACTAACTTTAGTTCTATGTTTAAGATAATGGTAGAAATATCACTGGCCAGCTTCTCTTGTAATATGAAATGCCTGCCCAAAGTTCTCACTCTAAGTGCTCTGATAATCTTTGATAATGGACAAGAGTTCACGTCCCACCTCAGACAGATGGTGGTTATGCTACCCTCAGTCTAGCTGAACCTCTTCATGCTCAAGGCAACTTCTGAAGATTCTAAATTCCAGAAAAGATGCTGCCTGCACCTATAGTGAATCTGGGAGTTCCCTTTATCAAATCACAAGATTAGTCCTCATCTCTATCAACCCCTCCAGGTCATATCCAACCTAGAATGTGAGGGGCTAGAATAATCCCTGAAATCTCTATCATTCCTTATTTAATATAAACAACACCAAATAATTTGGTACTTTAGGAAGCTATCCCTTTGTCCAAGCAAAAAGTGTGTTTTATCCTACTCAAAAAAAAAAAAAAAAAAAAAAAAAAAAAATATATATATATATATATATATATAATTTTTTTTAATTTGAAAATCTAAAAAAAACTTGAACAGAAGCATTTTGTTTCATCAACATACAAACAAATATACCCTTCAAATAATTTCTTTATAATCCTTCTAAGGCTACAATCAGAAAATTCTTCTAAGATTTCTCCAAGCAACTAAAAGTAAATATAAATATGTGCTACACCATTATGGAAAGTAATTTAAGAAGCTGGAGCCACTCATTAGAAATATTGAGCTTCCCTCTCCAAAGAATTCAGTTTTCATAATAAATAGTAAGCAATTATAACAATGTATTCCTCTGGGAGAAATGGCCTTTGAGAAACCAGAATTAAAGAGACATTTAAACCACTATAAACTTTTAACAGAAATGAATATCCAAACTTTACAAACATGATTTAGGGAATCAAAGTTTTTCAAAAATATTGTAATGAATATATTTATTATTAAAATAATTTTAATATTAATTCAATCATGAACTCCTATCCCACCCTTCCCTCTTTCTCTCCTATGCTAAATCAATATCCATATCCCCACTTCTTTTGGACATATCCCATCATTTTGTCCTGTGCCTCTTCCCTTCACTACTTCCATTCTTAGTGACTTTGTGATATTCCAGGGATCTAATTATTATCTATATGCAGACAACTCCCAAATCTACAAATAAAGCCCTAAACTCTTGTGCTCTAGTTCTATGTCACCAAATGCCTATCAGACATTTTGAAATGGATGTCCCAAATGCATCTTATCTTCAATATATCCAAAAGAAAAATCATTATCTTTCCCTCCAAACTAGCACTTTTTCCAAATCTGTCTGCTACCTTCTAAGGACACTGCCATTCTTGTAATCGCCTAAACTAAATCCATGGCCAACTCAACTTATTCACTCTGCTTCATCCTATTTTTTCCTCTTCTAATCTGCTGCCAAATATAGCCAATGCTACCTCCATTAATTTGTCTACTCAGATAGCCAACGTTATCACTGATTATCAACAGCCTCAGAACTGGTAACTTTGTCTCAGATCTCTGCCCACTCTAATCCACCCTCCACTTATCTGACAAAGATATTTGTAAAGCACAGTTTTGACCATGTCACTTCATTGCTAGGTAAACTCCAGTGGTTTCTTAATGCATCTAGGATTAAGCACAAATCTCAGTTAAGTTGCCAACCTGGCACAATCTACTTGTCAACTATATTATACATTACTTCTATTCTCCATTCATGAAATTAATTTCCCCTTCTTTTCCACTTTTTATAATCCTTATTTTCCTTCAGAGATAACTCATCATCACTTTCCACTTGATGTCCTTCCTGATCTGCCTGGTTGATACCACTTCTCCTCAAAACTACCTTATACATATATACATATGTAATATATCTCTGCATAAGAATAAGCAACAAGCACTTATAAAGGACTTTAAAATTTACAAAACAATAAAATATAAACTCATTAAAGAGAGAAATTGTTTCCTTTCTCATAAGGATCTCATAAGTGACTGGATATGAGGTTTGAGGGAGACTGAAGAGTTAAGGGCTGAAACACCCTCAATAGACACAGTGAAGTTAGTTCTTTAAAAAAAAAAAAATGGGTTTTAGAAGGAAAATAAACTCCATTTAGGAAAAATTAAGTTTAAGATATTTATGGCAAAATTTGGTGCTGTGAGACAAGATGACAGGATAAGAGATTTCTATCTGAAAGGGTCCTTGGATGCCATATAGTACAACCTATTCATTTAGAAAATAAGGAAACCTTAACCCAGAGGTGTTGAGTGACTTCTTAAGGGCACATAAGTAGTTAATTCAAAAGATCATCTTTGAATGCTAACTAAACCTTAAGAGAATAAAAAAATCATCCTTTTAAGTAGGTACTATGTAATTAAATTATGCTAGGTGAAGCATAATAGAATTATAAAGAGCTAGATCCTAACTTAAGAAATTTACATTCCAAATAGGAATTATTCTATATTATAAGTGATATTTTTATTAAATTTCAGGTTCTTTTTCATTGCTTCAAGTGGATCTTAAGTAAACATTTGATGTTATCTGGTAGAGACCTGATTCAAAAAAACTGAGGAGGCATATTAGAGATATACTTCTTACCTCCATAAATCATTACTTTGTGGCTTTAGCCTCTGCCACCAATAGAGGATTAGGTTAAGACAGGAGACAATCATTACTGAGACAAGTATTTTGTTTTATCCTCCCTCAAAAATATCTGCGCCTTTATTAAACAAATGTTTTACTCTCTCTCAGATAAGCCCATTTCCTATTCTGCTCACCCACCATGAATTCCTCATCTCCCTTCCTCCACACTTTTAATCTTTGAATATCACCAGATTCTTCCCTCTTCCTTCCATTCTCAAAGCTGGTCCTCCTTGCAGAGATTCTTTCTTCCATTTTTGTTTTTCATTCCATTTCCCCTCTTGTTTACTCTAAGACTGTACTATGTGGATCATCATCTTTTCTCTCTCATTTCTTCCTCATTTGTGAAAACATATGACAGAATTCTGAAATCAAGTAGAGAAAGAGATCTGATCCTAGACCTCCCTTACCAAATTTTAGGAATAAAGAATTTGCTCACTCTTTCTACTTCCTGTCCAGTCACTCCTTGATACTCTGCAATGAAACTTTTTTTCCTCTTCCCTCTACTGAAACCACTCTGTCCAAAGTCACCTAATTGCTAATTCCAAAGACCTTTTTTGAATCATCAGCTATTGAGTTATTTTTCCTAAATCATCAGATACAGCCAACTAATTACTTCTTTGATAGTCTCTACTGCTTCTAAAACAATCTACACTTTCTAAAACTACTTGAGCAATATTGCAGTTTTTTCCCAACTCTCTCACCTGCTTTCTCCCTTTCCTCAACAATTCTTTTTCTTTCCCTTGCTTGGTTAAAGTTGGTCACCTTCCAAGGCTCTGTCAATATCCCTCTTCTCTTTTCTCTCTATGTCTCACTCCTTTAGCAATTTCATTCATACCTATGTGAATAATTCTCAAATCTCTTACCCAATTTCTGTTGACCTTCAATCTTAATTTTCCAAAATTCCCACATTAAAACTCCATCTGAATAGTCTACCAATAACTCAAATTCAATGTAAAAAATTGAAGTTATTTTTCTCACAATGCCAACACTTTCCTAATTTACCTAGCACTATTGACACTACTGCTGTCATCAAAATCCTCACTTCCAATCAAGTACTATGTCCTATGAATTCCACTTCCAAAATACCTCTCTCATATCTGTCCATTCCTTTCTTTTGCTTTAATGATTTTTATTACCTCTTATCTGAGGTCCCTCCAAAATGAGGTTTAAATCTTCCTTTCCATTCTTATTACATCTACTTAGCTTCATTCATTCTATTTTCCACTAAAACTAGATTATTAAAACTAGGTATTATTCAATCTCATCCAGGCTTTTCCATGCATTTGCATTAACTATCTCTTATGTCTGAAATAGCCTCCATCTACATCTCTGCCTAAAAATAAAAAAAAAAAAAAAAACTTTTTTTCAAGACTCAACTACTAAAAATGCTACCTATTCTGCAAAATACACTTTGACCCCTCAACCAGAAGTGATTCTTCTGTCTCTAAATGTCTCATGTTTGTTTAACCTCTATGTATTTGTCTCATTCTAACCTGCATTATAATTATCTAAATCACATAGTCCTAATAATCTGAAGAATAAGTATATTGTTTCCCATCTTTTTGGGAGTCATTCATTTCTTTTATCTCAAACATTTATTAATTAATATGCAATGTATTATGCTAGGTTGTGAATACAAAGACAATATACAAAAAACAAACTAAACATTTCAGTCTTCAAGAAGCTTATATTCCACAGGAATAAAAAGAGAAGAAAAGCCTTATACTTTTTATCTTTCTATTTCCAACCTTTAGCACATTGCCTTAAAAGTAGTAAATATTTAATAAATATTGAATTGAATTGGCTTTATCTACCTCTTTTTAGCCATAAAATCACAAAACAACAATTTGATATGAGTTTTCTACAAAGTTATTACTGTGGTATACAATGAATTGCTCACCTTCTACTATCCTCTTGAAAAATCATGGTCAGTATTCTAACTCATAGTTATGTTTCCTTTTTGGTTCAGAGTATTATTAAGAGACTTTTATAAAGAGGGGGAAATGGACCTCAAAATTTAAGGCAGGGCAGCTAGATGGTGCAGTGTATAGAGCACCAGCCCTGAATTCAGGAGGACCTGAGTTCAAATCTAGTCTCAGACACTTAACACTTCCTAACTGTGTGACCCTGGGCAAGTCACTTAACCCCAGCCTGGAAAAGGGGGGGGGGGGAATTAAGGCAACACATATATTTTTCATACATTACTTAGAGTAGAAAGGGATTAAAGTTTATGTACAAAACATTCCCAATTATTCAGAATCCAAACCCATGTAAAACTCAAATAATTAGAATTTTTCTATACTTCAGTAAAAGATAAGAGCTAGGAAGATGGACCAATCTTGTACTTATTTTTAAAAGAATATGGGCACATTACAGAGGCTATCCTATGATCCATAAAGAATCTGTCCAATTTCTTAAAATAACCACAAACCTACAATATTATACAGTGACCATAAAGATATTAGGTGATATTTATATACCAATTTAAAATTTACAAAGTAGTTTATAAGCATTATCTCAGTGAAGACTAGTGATAAAACTAATAAGAGCTCTTAGATACTACAAGATCTTTGAAAATGATTATCCATGGATGTTCTCTATGGTCACTTCTCAGGTAACTAGAATAATAAATGAACTAGACTATCATGTTTGCTATTATTCTGGAAGTTTAACATATGCAAACAATGTCATCTTTCTATACAAACTATGTACTTACCATCTAAATTTCAAATCATAATTAAAATCACACATCTTATTTTCATTTTTCCCTCAATTTATAATTATTCATAAATCTGAAAAACAAGCTAAATACTACTTTCTTCCATTGAAAGTACGCTGACCAGAATATTTCCCATTTTAAAATCTATTTGGTCCTGTGATCCACCCTTATTACTTGTAATATCATGTTCAGTATTCATCCTTGGTCAAGTCATTAATCTTTCTGAGTTTTAGTTTCTCAAACTTTTAGATGGGCCAAGTGAAATAATAAGGTGTGTAAAGAACTTTTTAAAAATCAACAAATATTAGAATTATATTATTTGATTCAGTCCCCAGTTTGTGTTTATGTCTTTCACTCATTCCCAGAGAGATGCAGTTTGGCCATTAGTTGGCACTGGTACTACTCTTTCTGAAGTGAGCAGGGAGGCTATATATAACCTTATAGATTACATTCCTTTAAGAAGAGAAGTTTAAAGAAATATCACCTTGTTATTAACAAATTACACTCCTTTTATTATTAATATGTAACCCTGAAATGAATTTCTATTAAAGACAGACTACAAAGTACTTTATTGTAATCAAAAAAATAGATAAAAGAAGCAAAAGATCTGTGATGTCAACAGAAAACTTAACTTTAGAATAGGGTCATGAAAATGATAAAGGATCCATGATGAAAAATACTCTCCTCCTCCAAAGAGAGAATGGGCATACTATTTTCCCACACACATTTTTACCTTACCCCAATTATATGTAAAACTATTTTTAACATTAAAAAAAAAATTTAAGTTCCAAATTCTCCTTCTCCCCTCATTGAATATACAAGAAATTTGATATAGGTACAGTAATGTAAAATATATTTACATATTAGTCATGCTGTGAAAGAAAATAGAACAAAAAGACAAAAGAATCTGAAAAATAAAGTAAATAAAAATATGCTTCAATCTGCATTCAGATTCCAAGAACTAATAAACTCTGAGGCCAGATAGAAGCATGCCTTTTTCATTGCCTTTATTTTTCTTGTTTTTTTGTTTGATTGGGTTTTTTCAACAAGGCTAATATGGAAATATGTTTTGCCTGATTCCTGTGTGTGTGTGTGTGTATGTGTGTGTGTATAAACATAAATATATGTACTCACTATTACAAATGCCTTTTCAATGGATGGGGGAAGAGCAAGAGAAAGGGAAAGAATCTGGAACTCAAAATTTTTTTTTAAGAATGTCAAAATAAACAAATTTTTAAAAATATTTTTAAAGGAATAGGGTAATAAATACTAATACATTGTTGGTAAAGTTGTGAACTGATCCAACCATTCTGGAGAACAATTTGGAGCTATGCCCAAAGGGCTATCAATCTGTACATACTCTTTGATCCAGCAGTGTCATTATTGGGTTTGTATCCCAAAGAGATCATAAAAAAGGAAAAGGACTCACATGTGCATTTAAAAAATGTTTGTAGCAGTCCTTTTTGTAGTGGCAAAAAACTAGAAGCTGAATAGATGCTAAATAAATTATGGTATGTGAATATAATGGAGTATTATTACTCTACAAGAAATAATCAGCAGGATGATTTCAGAGAGGCCTGGAGAGACTTACAGGAACTGATACTTAGAGTGAGTAGAACCAAGAGAATATTATACATAGCAACAAGATTATGTGATGATCAATTATGTCTTTTTTAACAATCAGGTGATTCAAAGCAATTCCAATAAACTTGGGATGGAAAGTGCCATTCATATCCAGAGAGAGAGCTATGGAGACTGAATGTGGAGCAAAGCATAGTATTTCCTCCTTTCTTTGTTGTTTGATTGTTTTTTTTTTTTCCTCCTTTCTCATGCTTTTTCCCCCTTTTGATCTGATTTTTCTTGCTCAGTATGACCAATATGGAAATATGTTTATAAGAAACATTTAATCTATATTAGATTGCTTATTGTCTTGGACAGGAGAAAAAAATTTGGGACACAAGATTTTGCAAAGATGAATGTTAAAACTATCTTTGCATGTACTTGGAAAAATAAGATACTATCAAATTAAAAATAAGTAAAAAGCATAAATATGCAAAAAAAATCGGGTCATAAAAGTAGAAAATATCAACTGCTGCAGAAAAAGACTAGCAAAAAAAAAAAAAAAAAAAAAAAAAAAAATCTCAAGTTTCTCTTCTGCTTATCATTATTTCCCAGGACAAACTTCTCTAAAACTTTTAAGCAGACCTATTCTTCAATACTTCAAAAGTATTACTAAATTAGACTATTTTCACCTAATTTGGGAGATGAATACCAACAAAATCTCACCTGAATCCCGCTAGCTAAAACTTGTGGAATACAGTTGGCTTTCTCTTATTTCATTTGACTCTTTGATCTAACTAAGCAACTTTCGATTGCATTCACCTCTCACGAAATACTATTGGGAAAAATGAAAACTTAAAAAATATTAAATATTTAAATTATTAAAAATAAACAAAAATAATTAAATAATCAAATTAATTAGATATTTAAAATAAAAATTTTCTTCTCTGGGCTTCTATAATTAAATGAGTGACAAGATAGAACAAGTTTAACTTTCTTCCCCCTATTTTCTTCATTACAGAGATTAATAGAATATTTTGGAGAATAAACCTGTCTCATTTTGCATATAAGTCAAACAAACTAAATAGAGACTTTTTAACCAAAACCAATTCATTTTGAATTATGCAATTTGAAAAAAACACTAACAATTCCCACCTTCCACCATTATATAATGCTTAATTCAAAATTAACTATAAAAATGTTCCTACATTTTATTTTTTCTTAAAAACCACTTAAAGATGGCATAATGAAAAGTTTACAAAAAATATGGTAGAAAAAATAAAAAAGATATTCATTATGTTAAGTGAACCTTTACGACTAGATAAAGCAAAACGTCCACCGAATAATACCAGTGAGTGACAAGTGAGAAAATTCCTAAAAAATTAAATATTGTACTTACCTAGCTACAGAATACATAAAGAGAAAATCATTGTCTGGTGAGCCAGGAGTCTTGCTATAGTCTGTGTATTTCCTTTGTGTAGTACTTTTGATATCCTTCATTACAGATTCCATTTCTTTACTTAAGTTGGTTTCTGACTAATAATAATAACAACAAAAAGTTCACTATATTTTTAATTCACCGACACACAATACAAATGTTTTTCATTATTAAAAAACATCAAAAATTAAAATATAAAAATGTATAACAGTAACACAACTATCATTGTAATACAATCTCTAATTTCATAAGTATCTGCAAGGTTCTATCCTGGGTTCCCTTCTCTTCTCCTTCTATACTACTTCATTTGATCTCATCAGCTTGCATGAATTTAATTACCATCTCTATGCTAATATTCAGATCTACCTATCCTGTTCCAACCTCTGCTGAAATTCAGGCTCACATATCCAACTACCTTTCAGACATCCCAAACAAAATCTCCAATACATCTTAAACTCAATGTGTCCAAAATTGAACTCATTACCTTTCCCTTTACCCTCCCTCATCCTTCCTCATTTCCCCCTGTTTCCATCAAGCACAGTACCATCATCCTGTTTCCTTAGGCTCATAACATGGGGGTCATCCTTGATTCTTCAATATTTCCCAACCCCCATATTCAGTATGTAGCAAGGTCTGTTGATTTCAACTTGGCAATATCTCTCAAATATGTTCCCTTCTTTCCTCTGATACTGTCACGATGCTAGTATATAAGCTCTCATCAACTCATGCCTAGACTACCGCTAGTAGATCTGCCTAGCTCAAGTCTCTCCCAACTCTAATTCATCTTCTATTCAGCCACTAAATTGATTTTCCTGAAGTACAGGTCTAATCATGTCACCTTCTCTCCACCCCCCCAAAAAAAAAAAAAATTCCAAGAAGCCCCTAGAGCCTCCAGGATAAAATGGTTTTTTGGTGTTTCATAACCAATCCTCCCATTCCTTTTCAGTTTTCTTATACCTTACTCCCTGCCACATATTCTTTAATCAATTGATATCGGCCTCTTTGTTACACTACAAATAAGACATTCCATCTCTTGACTCCAGACAGTTTCTTTAGCTATCCCCTCTGTCTGGAAAACACCTCTCTTCATCTTCAACTATGGGCTTTCTTCAAGTCTTAAATAGAATCCCACCTCCTACAAAAAATCTTTCCCAAACTTTCTTAATTATTTTTCCTTATCTCTTTTAATTTTTTCCTGTAGAGATTGTTGTTTCCCCCATTAAATTGTGAGCTCCTTAAGAACAGGGACTGTCTTTTGCCTCTTTTTTTTTAAATCACTAGTTCTTACTACAGTCCTTGGTACATACTAGGCACTTAATAAAACTTTATAGACTAATTGACCTTTAAAGTCCTCACTTTGAGGAAATATAATACACTCAAATTTGAATATATTGCAAGATAATTTTACCTTACAAAATAAGTTATTTTTAAATGACAATAAAAAAATTAAAAATTTTAAATGAGAACAACTAATTTTCATGAATATACTTATTTAATAAGACCAAGTATAACTATATGTTAAAGGCTCATTATCCTATAGATCTAGACCCAAAAATTATTTTAAAGGTAAAAGTGTATTTAAAGGATTATTTATAGTTATTTATAGTGGTAAATACCATTAATAGAAATTTAAATATGCAAGATGAACTATACTGTAGCAGTTGGTTCTACATGAAAGGTCTAGGCAGTTGGGATACTTAATATTAGTATATAATCTTTTTCATTAATATAGTTTTATAAATAACTGCATATTAACAAATATATGTAAATAGGTCTGTATAAATCTTGTTATTAATAGATTTCTTATAAATTGTGCTTTTCATCACAAAGAAATAACTTATGAGATATGGATAATACAATTCTATGAAAAGTACCCAAGTACATATAAACATATGGGTGTTCACAATCTGGAAAATACAATATTAAAACTATAATAATTTTAGATAGAAGATAATTACAGACTTTGGTAATAAAACATTCTACTATTTTTTTTTTACTCAATAAAATAACAGAAATCAAAATCTTTACAGCAATTTTCCATTAAATTCATAAAAAATATGAGTCAGAAAGATTGAATGAAAAGAATCAAAAGTAGAAACAAATTAACAAGGATCTTTCTGCCTTACACTGATGCTTACTGGGAAAATTCCCAGCTGTTCTTGAAGCTCTTCAACCTCTTTTATGAGCTCTTGCATGCTCTTGTTACTATGACACTGCCAAAGGCTATTTTCCACATTGTTTCCAGGATAACAGGGAAGTACGCTGTTAGCAAATTGACGACAGAGTGGGCATGTGAATTCTCCTTTTTCCACAGAGAAACCCTGAAGAACCTGATCATTCTAAAAAGATGGAATAAATGTCATAATTATGATAATAAAAATATGTACATATTTACAGAAAGACAAAGCTATGATATTATAATTTTGAAGGTTTTTTTCTTCCCCTGGGGGAATTAACTTCAAAAATAAAAGAAACATAAATTTGGTAATCTTTATTAAAAAAAAAAAAAAAAAAATAGTAATAGGTAGTCTCAAATACTCTCATGAACAACAAAAAATGTCACCTATCAAGAAATTTCTCAAATCATAGCAATCACACAGGAATTACTTTCACCAATGAAATAGTTTAAAATAGTATTCTGAGTTAGAGAATTCTGACTAATTAGAATGCTGTCAAATACGGTGAACGAGAGAGAGGGGGAAGAGCAGGAATATATATGATGTGGAAAGTAATTCTAACTAGTAGATCAGAGAAATCACCACCTGAGCAATAAGAGGCCTATTGTCCTTGTCATCATTTTCCAGGAAAGTATATGAATACCACAATTACAGGAAGACAGCTAGACCTGTTTCTTTTTCCAAGTGCAGTTGACCTTCCATTTGTTCATGACTTTGGCTATTTATAGGACACTGACAGTTAGTTAGCCTGTTCCACTTTCAAATCTTTCAAATATACATTTACCAGGGATTTGTAGTGCACATGATGAGTAAAGAAAAAAAATCAGCAACTAAGGGTAGCAAACATAAAGAGTATGCTTTGGATAGACAAATGAACCGTTGTTACTACAATTATAAAATTTCCAGAATAGTTTGTTAGGTATTCTGGTCATAATAGTAGAACATATAGCACAGAAGATACTGCCAAGGGTTTGATTCATGTGCTGTCTGTCCATCAGATTGAGAATGATGTATTATGGACAGAGAAATCTTTACATAGTAACAGTATAGAAAACAAACACATCCAGGAGTCCTATGAATAATGAACTCTATACTTCAAAAGGTAAATAAAAAAGAAAACTAAGAAGAATAAAAAAAATAATAATAAAACCACCTCCTTCAAGTATAGGAAGGTCACCTCAACAGCAATGAGAGGTCCAGAAGAGAAAAAGAAATGAGCCACCTTGGCTATCAGCAAAATATCATTGTATATTTTGAAGCAAGTCCTTGACAAAATCTATCATTTGTATTCTTAGGACGTACTACATGTTAATACATAAAAGGTACTTAATATTTACTTATTATTACCTCCAAGGGATAAATGAGAGTTAAAACATATTGTTATGATGATTCCACAAGGTCCTTGGCCAAAGCACATATTTCATAAGACTAGATATGCTCACAGATGTCATGTCATGTCATAATTACATTCGCCAAGATTCACAAGGGATTATGTGTACAGCCTTGAACAGACAGACCCCTATAGACCACAACTGGACCATCGTTGCAGAGGTGAAACATCACCTATTAGGCCTTTCCAGGAGATACATAGTGATATGAGTAGATTCCAAGAGGCCCGGAGATTTAGCTTCCTATTGGTATATTTTGCATTTTTCTATGGAATAGACATTTTCCACTATTTATCACCAGCAACACTGCTTTTGGACTTTTTTTGAACCTCTTCATTATATTTTCTTTCCCTAGTAAATTTGTCATTAGAAAATCTCATTATCTTCCAAAACTGAATCTGTCTGTAACTCTCTTCTCTATGGGACTCTTAAGCCTTCAACCTGTCTGGTACTCATATCTAATCAGTAGCCTCTGCTTCTTTCATAGGACCCTCAGACTCAAAAGGCAGAGCCTGGGAATCCAATACCTCTATTTAAGAGCTCACATAGTCTTCTCTCAATTTCCCATTACCTACACTACTTTTGGATTTCTTTAGATTTCTTCATCCTGTCCCTAGGCCAGGTTATCGACTTCCTCTCTTTTTTTATTTTCCTTGTATGCTGCTTCTACTTACCAGACTGTAGAGCTCGTTTAGGTTATAAACTTGTATTTGTGTCCCCATGCTTAGCACAGTGCCTGGCACAAAGTAGGTGCTTTATAAATGTTTAATGACTAATAGAAACTGAGGTTGAGTGGCAGCAAAATTTATACTCTATAATAGAGACTATTCAGAGTGACATTATTTAATTTACTGGGTATATAAGTTGTTTTAGTTCATCTGTTCAAATATGATGTTTAGAAATTTAAGTGACAGCAAAGGTGAAAAATAACTGAGATGCCAGGTAATCAAAGTGTTCTACATTCTAATGTGTAAAAAGTAAAAAGGTATGTTTCTTTGTCATAGGGTTTCTATAACTTAAAAGTGCTTTTGACTAGTCAATAACACACATATATACATACATACATACACATACACACATACACACAGTCCGTTTTATCTGCACTGGTCAACTCCTAGAAAAAGCACAGATAGGGATAACTTGATGGTAGATAATGTGGGTTTTAGTAGGATGGTTCTCATGAAAACCTAGAAACATTGGTCTCTATAATGAAAAGTTTCCAGATATGCAAAAGTATCAAGATAAGGCCTAAAATAAACCATTTCTTCAGGTCATTTAATGTGGCTTCCTGTGGTAGCATCCACTGGAACATCATGAGGATCTTTAACCCAGAGATCATACCCAGAGATCATGAGTATTATTCCTCATGAAGCCAAGGAGTACATTTTCTCAGCTGAAACAATCCCTTGTTGTAGCGAGCTGTCGTCTCCAGAAGCTGCCAGATCGCTCTCTGGGAAGAGATCTGCTGTGTCTACTCAAATCTCTCAGACAGATTCTTCTTCCTGTAGAGAACCGTTGTCTCCAGGCAGTTGCCGTTAACTCTTGTCCAGAGAAGTGACTTCCCTTCCTGCAGAGAGCCCCGTCAGGCCTGATGTAATGCAGAGACTTCTCCTATCTCTGGAGTGGTGTCCTCTTTTATCCTCCCAGAGAATGGGCGTGGGATAATGCAAGGGCTTCTGGGAAGAAGTACTCCAACCAATGAGCTTGCTCCTTCTAGGATTCCTAAGGTGTAAACTCCCTTTACAGGTCTGAGCCAGAGAACTGTCAAGTCAACCTGAGTTCTCACCTAGTAATCCTAATACCTTGTGGCCATATAGATTTCACTGTGCTTAGATGCCTATAGATATATTTGTCCCCAAATTTGTTTTTTGGTTTTTTTTTAATCAAACTGGCATGTCTACAAATTACATACCTAATACCACCCCATGAATTGGTTACTATAGGAATTATTAATTGTATTTATATAATTAAAGAAACCAAGGCTCAGAGAGGTTAAGTGTTTTCCCATAGTCATGCCGCTAATTAAGAGGCAAAATTTGAACTCAGAATGCTAGCAATTGAACTTAGTATACCATCTAATCTACAATTTAAAGATGCTTCTTTCAATCAATAATACTATATATGTGAGTTAGTGAGCACTGATCCCTGGATTACTATATTGTTATTATCCAGATCTTATCATCATTCCAGATCTACAGTGCATTCAATAAGATAATTTATTCATACAGATCACCTGATAACAGATATTTTAGTATGGGGGAGAGAAACAGAGACAGAGATTGAGAAGAATCATTTATATGAGAGAGGATGGATGACAGATGGCTGATTCACTCCCATCAAATTCCCCTCAGCAAACTCCAGAGCTCTCAAAGATATCATATCACGAAACAGACCCATGAAGAAAATGCTACATTATGAAATATTTACAACTTTGTAGGAAGCAAGGAGCTTGTTCCAAAAGGGATTAGAATTAATTTGTTTTGCTTTTTTCTCTACCTAATTCAATGAGAGTATGCTGAGGGAGAAAGAGGAGGCTACATGTATTAGGCAAATCGAACTACTTTTACCTTGACCTCCCTTCAATAAACAAAGAGCTGAGAAAAGACCATTAGATGTGGAGAATAAGAGACTATTTTGGAATAAAAGACTTTTGGGGAAAAAACATTTTAGTTGAATGGTGGAGTTAGAACACAATTTATATTAGTGTAAAAATGAAAAAAGTGGAGATATTATTTATATGTGCATTTTTAAATTAGTTTACAGCTAGAAGAGAGTAAAAGTTTTTTGTTTGTTTTGTTTTGGTTTTATTTTTTTAAGGTAGGAAAGACATAGATGTATATGTAAACATCAATAAAGAGGCAAAAGAAAGGGAAAGATCGAATAGAGACATCCTGTGGGAATGGTAATAAGAGATAATAAAAGCAACCTGCTACAACTGGCAGACTGGCCATAGCAAGGAGAAAGACGACCATTTCATCAGATAGTGAAGGAAATAGTGAAAGAGGATGTGATCAGCATGTGAAAAGAGATGGAAAGAAAATACAATTATCACCAAATAATCTCAATATTTTCTGGTACAATAAAACATGATCATATTTTATTTCTTTACTTCTTTATTTTTGCTGATGCTGTTGAGGTTAAGTGACTTGCAGAGGGTTGCACAGCTAGGAAGTGTTAAGTGTCTGAGGCCACATTTCAACTCAGGTCCTCCTGACTTCAGGGCTGGTGCTCTATCCAGATGATAAGATTTTTTAAATTTCAGCTCATGAACAAGAAGTAGAACATTTCAGGCAAGATAAAGGAAATAACCGTAAATGTGTATAAATAGGGTGGAGTGGTAGAGGATGACATACAAAATGAATAGATTGAGGAACTGGGAAAGTAAAATATTTGAGGAAAAATCTGTATGTCTATGTGTGTGTATGTACATACAATGTATGCATGTGTACATACACATATACATATATAACACACAGAGGCTAGGAACTGGGTTGGAGAGGAAGACTGTGAAAAAGGCACTGAGGAATGTTCTGGTGAAAGATCTGATGGGAGATAATGGATTAGGTGATATATTTCTTTAGTAAGAACAACAAAGGAGGAAAGATGACTTGAAATGGTGATGGTGGAAGAATCTGCAAGTGGCAATGGTACAAGAAATATTCCAACTCCTCCACCATGACCAGTAAATGGAGGGCTATGAGAGAAACTGTAACCACTGTTGGAAAGGGCAGTGGAAGAGGCAGTATCATCAAAATGGAGTCATATTTCAGAGTATACTATTAGCTATTTCATCAAATTTTAAAGCTAGAATAGTTTGACAAACAGATAAAGACAGGAAGACCTAAGTTCAAATCTGGGTTCAGATACTTATGAGTTGTGTGTCTCTGAGCAAGCTACTTAAGTACTGCTTACCTCAGTTTCCTCAAATTTAAAACTGGGATAACAATAGCACCATCTCCCTTGTGAAGATCAAATGAGATAATATTTTAAAGCATTTAGCACTGTACACACTTTGCCAAACATATAAAGTAAATGCTATTATAAATATTGACTATTGAAAGAAAATGAGAAACAAAATTTTACCTTAGTTCTAATATGCATTTTAATTTCACAATACAAATATTTAAATAATGTATACATGCTGAGTTAAGAAGAAGCATGTATTTTTGTTCGAATTCTGAATTGCCCTATTACTTTGAATCTATTCCTTTACACTGATCTTTCCAGTTACAAAATCTGGCTTAATACTGTTGTCTATTTGAAAAGACAGCATTTTATGAATGGATGCCCATCAATTGAAGAATGGTTGGGTAAATTATGGTACATGAATGTTATGGAATATTATTGTTCTGTAAGAAATGACCAACAGGAGAAATACAGAGAGTCTTGGAGAGACTTACATCAACTGATGCTGAGTGAAATGAGCAGAATTAGGAGATCATTATACAATTCAATAACAATACTGTATGAGGATGTATTCTGATGGAAGTGGATATCTTCAACATAGAGAATTCCAACTGATCAATGATGGACAGAATCAGCTACACCCAGAGAAGGAACACTGGGAAATGAGTGTAAACTGTTTGCATTTTTTATTTTTCTTCCCAGGTTATTTTTACCTTCCGAATCCAATTCTTGCTTTGCAACAACAACAACAACAACAACAAAAATTCGGTTCTGCACACATATATACTATAACATATTTAATATGTATGGGAATGCCTGCCATCTAGGGGAGGGGGTGGAGGGAAGGAGGGGAAAATTCAGAACAGAAGGGAGTACAAGGGATAATGTAAAAAATTACCTATGCATATGTACTGTCAAAAACTTATAATTATAAAATTAATTTAAAAAGAAAAAAAGAGAAGAAAAAAGAAAAGAAAAGACAGCATTTTGTTGAGTGAAAAAATACTACAATGGACCAAATAATTTTTATCCAAAAGACAATGAGAAAGGAAAGAACTATAAAAAGAAGGCATAAGTAAAAGATTATTTGAAAAAGCAAGAATTGAGTATCTGACAACTTAATATACTTTTTGCCAAAGAGTAAAGTAAAAGCTCTAGATTTAGAGGCTTACAGCTATCAAAATTATGAGTTCTATTTTAATGTATATATACTACAAAAGAAAAATAGATACATGCACATTTAACAATACATTTATAAAGTTTTAAAATGTACAGACTGTGGGGCAACTAAGTGGCCTAGTGGAGAGAACACCACCCCTGCAGTCAGGAGGACCTGAGCTCAAATCTGATCTCAGACACTTCCCAGCTGTATGATTCTCTTAATCCTAATTGCCCTCAGAAAAAAAAAAAAAAAAAAGTATAAGGCTGTATTTAAATATGAATTAGTTTGCTTAATGTGGCAGAATTCGGCCAAAAAGCTGAATTATTTTTTGTCAGAACACTAAAAAGTTAGTTTGCCTAATGTTTGCAAATTTTTATTTTTTATTTTAAAACACTTCAATAAGATTCTAGAAAAATACAACTCTAAACCATTTAAATTTCTGGACAATGACAATTAAATTTGGGCTTTGATTTCCCACTACCATAGCAAAGAGAAACCATGTATTTTTCAGGAAGCAGAAGACCTTTCTATTCTTACAGTGGTAGCATCATAAGTATAAATAAAACTAAAAACAGATATACAATAAAATGTCTTTATCAAGCTTATCTAAACACTTCTCTACCATTTCAACTCCTCACATTACTTTTTGGGTTAAGAATTCCTATTTTAACGTAACATTTTTATAGAATTGTCATGCTAAATTTCTATTTTAACTTAATTAACTTTTTCATAGAATTGTTATGCCAACCTTCAAGGCTTATTTCCAAAGGCTAGTATCAGTTTTTGTAGTTTTAGCTTCTATCAATTTCTGATAAATATGAATTTCTATCTTTTGATCCTGTATGTGCTATGAATATATAGTCTTACACACTCCCAAAATTTGCCTAATTAGGCAAAAGACTCCTCTAGGTAAAAGAAAAAAGAAAGGATGAACTGGATCTTTGACAAAGGAATATGTGAGCACAGACCTAACCGGCCTTTATACTACTGATCTCCTTCACTATACTATTATTGGCAAATAAATGGAATTATTATTGATATTTTGATTGATTTTAATAGTTTAAAGATCTTAATCTTTTAAATATTTTAATCTTTAATACCTTGGTTAATATAAATAATAAATATTAATAGTTTGGGGCAAACTATGAATCTTGGGCTTTGTAACCCAAAGATTTTCAGTTTAGTACACTCACTATATGCAAGCATTCTTCAAAGGTCCACATAAGAAACCCAAAAAGACAAGTCCCTAAAATCTGCTGGCAGTCATCACTGGCCACAATGAACAAAGCAACTGAGTATTTAGGAATCTGCTATTTTCACAATCCCATTCAACAAAACAAAGTCAAAAGCAGTGCCAGAAAATGTAAAAAATTATATAATGCAAAATAAAATCAGACTTTTTGTGGAAGTCAGGAGTGTAGCTTTTCAAACATAAATGCATAACTAAATAAAGAGAATATTATATTACTTTTGTTTCATTTTATATAAATCACATATTTGTGGTTTAAGAATTTAATTCTACACATTTACTAAGCAAAGGATCAAAGAAAGCCATAGAAACAAAATTGAAAAGATAATCCTTTGGCCAGAAGGAACTCATAATCTAGAATATAATAATATTATTGCTACTGATCATAATAACTGATATTTACTCAAGGTTTTCATACATACATCATTTGATCCTCATAACAATCTTATAAGTAAATATTAAAGATCTTATAATTCCTATTTTACAGATGAGAAAACTGGAGCTAAAAGAGATTAAGTGACATGCTCATATTATAGAATTTGGTAACTACTGAAGCTGGGATTCAAATCCAGGTCTCTCGAGTACAAAAACAATGCCCTTTCCTCTATATCAAACTGAAAAGCAGACAAAATTAGTTATGATACAAAGGAGAAAATAAGCGAGGCAGAGGAGAAATACAAAATACTCTGGGGAAACTTAAAGAGGTAGGTGAAGGGTATTTAGGACAGCATAAGGAAGAAACAATGAAACATCTCAGGTAAGATTTTATGACTCAACCCTATGACAAACAATGCAATTTAACAGAACCTCTTTCTCAAACAATAACCTGAAGAGCAGGAAGCCAAATCAAATCAATTCCATTCTGTTCAATAAATGTTTGTTAAACTAGATAAGAACTGTAAAGATGAAAATAAACCTATTCCATTAAAACTCTACATCTGAGAGATGCCTCAGCAATCACTGTGATTATAAAGCCTAGAGTAAATATCTTGAAATATTCCTATCCTTAAAAGGAAACCCACACCATTGTTTTTGGGTTTTTTCTTGTAATTTCTCAAATGAACTTACCCGCAATGATTCCATGTATGATTTATGGCAATCTATGTGCAATGTGTGGCCACAAGTTTGCACATAAACACCTCCTTCCCAGCCAATTGATACAGCCTGGAGACAGGAACTCTTAGAAATTAAGCAAAATATAGCAAGTTGTAAAAATACACATATTTAAAGCAATATTTTTATACATATTAATATAAAACAGAAAATTATCACATATTTCTCAACTTTTATAATTTGTATTTTTATGACATAAAGCAGGATACAACTACCTTCAAGTTAATCTCTCTTTAAAAATGAAGTATTATAAATGTTAGCTCTAAAGTTTCTGTGATTATTAAAAATATGAATATGTATCTCCCATGAAATAGTCACTCCACAAAACTTATCTAAACGATAAACATATTGCAGTTAGATGTGTCAAAGTGGGGGGAAGGGAAGAGGGAAGAAGAAAAAAGAAAAGAAAAGAAGGAAAGGAAAGGAAGGGAGGGTGGGAGGGAAACATGAAGATAGTTGGGAGAAAACTGAGTAAAAAATGATTTTCTTGACAGATTTAAAGATGTACATCAGCATAAATCAAATACGCACAGCAGGTGAGTAGCCTTCTACTGTTTGCAAGTCAGAAAAAGTACAGGAGATTAGGTTATCTTCCTGCTACATTTCAGAAATGCTTTTGAAGTACCAGCAAATTTTGGTGTGAAGATCATTTTTTTTTAAATTAACATTCAATAATATAATGAACAAGCTCCTTTCTTTGGCACTACATTTTTAAAATGTAAGTAATATTCTTTTCGTGAAAGTAGTTAAAAACAAAATATCAACTTATTTGTTATCTTTAAAAATCTACTATTGTGGAGCAGCTAGGAGGCAGCTAAGTAGGACCTGAGTTCAAATACGGTCTAAAGACACTTAACACTTCCTAGCTATATGAACCTGGGCAAGTCACTAAACCAAACTGCCTCAGAAAAAAAAAGAAAAAAAACCTACTATTGGGTACTCTCTTGGAGAGTCTAATCCAATAGTCCTAAATCAATAAGCAAAAATTCTTGAATTAATAATGTACAAACTAAAATATCTCCTATTTCTTCACAATATATGTGACCTTCCTAAATGGAAGAAGTTACATATTCTTCCATGAAAAAATGCATGCAAATGAGCTTCAAGCAAAAAAGCTTTGACAAATTCATATAATAATTTTAGGATTAAATAAATGGATTCACTTCTTTGCATTCTGACTAAAAAGTATGTGTATATAGAGCTTAAAACATTCTGTGTTACCTGTCAGATTAGCTAGAATGACAGGGAAAGATAAAGCAGAATGTTGGAGGGGATGTGGGAAAACAGGGACACTGACACATTGTTGGTGGAATTGTGAATATATCCAGCCATTCTGGAAAGCAATTTGGAACTATGCCCAAAAAGTTATCAAACTGTGCATACCCTTTGACCCAGCAGTGTTATTACTGGGCTTATATCCCAAAGAGATCTCAAAGAAGGGAAAGGGACCTGTATGTGCAAGAATGTTTGTGGCAGCCCTCTTTGTGGTGGCCAGAAACTGGAAACTATGTCCACCAATTGGAGAATGGCTGAATAAATTGAGGTATATGAATGTTATGGAATATTATTGTTCTATAAGAAATGACCAGCAGGATGATCTCAGAGAGGCCTGGAGAGATTTGCATGAAATGATGCTGAGTGAAATGAGCAGGACCAGGAGATCATTATATACATCAACAACAATACTATATGATGATCAATTCTGATGGATGCATTTTCAACAATGAGATAAACCAAATCAGTTCCAATAGAGCAGTAATGAATTGAACCAGCTACATCCAGTGAAAGTACTCTGGGGTTGACTATGAACCACTACATAGAATTCCCAATCCCTCTATTTTTGTCCACCTGCACTTTTTATTTCCTTCACGGGCTAATTGTACACTATTTCAAAGTCCGATTTTTTTTTTTTGTACAGCAAAACAACTGTTTGGACATGTATACATATATTGTATTTAATTTGTACTCTAACATATTTAACATGTATTGGTCAACCTGCCATCTTGGGGTGGGGGGGAAGGAGAGGAAAAATTAGAACAAAAGGTTTGACAATTGTCAATGTTGTAAAATTACCCATGCATATATCTGGTAAATAAAAACTATTAAAATATAATAAATAAATAAATGTTAAATAAAGAGAGAGAGAGAGAGAGAGAGAGAGAGAGAAAGAAAACAGAAGTATTAGGGGGAAGGTGTAAAAAAGGGGGAGGGGCTCTAAAAGGGAAGGGTTGGCCAAGGGAGCTGATCATCAAAAGCAAAATACTGTGGGAGGAGGGAAGAGGGAAAGGAAAGAGAAAAGCATAGCTTAGGGTAAATAAGATGGCAGGAAATACAGAATTAGTTATTTTAACTATGAATGTAAATGTGATGAATTCTCCCATAAAACAGAAGCAGATAGCAGACAGGATTAAACGCTAGAATCCTACAATATGTTGTTTACAAGAAACACATTTAAAGCATAGTTATACATATAGTGTGTAGGTAAAGGGCTGGAGCAGAATCTATCATGCTTCAGAGGTCAAGTAAAAAAAGCAGTATCAAATAAAAGCAAAGATAGATCTAATTAAAAGAGATAAGGAAGAAAACTACATTTTACTAAAGAGTACCATAGATAATGAAGCAATAACAATAATAAATATATATGCACCAAGTGGTATAGCATCCACATTCGTAGAGAAGTTAAGAGAGCTGCAAAAAGAATTAGACAGCAAAACTATCCTAGTGAGGCATCTTAACCTTGCTCTCTCAGAACTAGATAAATCAAACCTCAGAATAAATAAGGAAGAAGTTAAGGAGGTAAACAAAATGTTAGAAAAGTTAGGTATAACTTTGGCTCTTTGGAGAAAATTGAATGGAGACAGAAAGGAGTTAACTTTTTTCTCAACGGTTCATGGAACTATACAAAAATTGACCATGTATTAGGGTATAAAAACCTCAAAATCAAATGCAGAAAGGCAAAAATAGTAAATGAATTTTTTTTCAGATCATGATGCAATAAAAATCACATGCAATATAAGGCCAGAAGAAAACGGACCAAAATTTAATGGAAATTAAATAATATAATCCTAAAGAATGAATGGATGAAACAACAAATCATAGACACAATCAAAAATTTCATCCAATAGAATGACAATAATAAGACAACATACCAAAATTTGTGGGATGCAGCCAACACCGTTATAAGGGGAAATTTTATATCTCTAGATGCTTACTTGCATAAAATAGAGAAAAAGATCAATGAATTGGCCTTACAACTAAAAAAGCTAGAAAAATAACAAAGTAAAAACCCACAGGTAATACAAAATTATTTGAAAAATAAACATTATCTATTAGAAGAATCAGGAAACTTCCCATAGAAGAGGACATCTTGTTATGGGCCAGAACTTGAAACAAGGTGCTAAGTCACTGATAGAGACAATGCTTATGTACTTAGTTCACACTTTTAAAGGAGCTCACACCTTTAGAGAGCATATATAAGGAAGACATTCACAAGTCAAGGAGATTCACATATCGGGCAGAACTATAAGAAAGAAGGTCTCAGGGCCAGACCCACAAGCCCACAGAAGCCCACAATCCCACTCTTAGAGGTGCAGAAGATTCATTCCAACTTCCACCTTTGTGCTGGCTGGAGACATTGGGAGGACGAAAGGCTGAAGCTGACTGGAGACATTCAGAGAGAGCTCTCGGAACCAAGGAGAGAGATAGGACTCTATTAAAGCTAAGCTGGCCCAGGAAAAGAGACAAGACTTTGAAGGAGAAAATAAAGGATTTGGACTTTAACTCCTGGTTGCATTTGGGATTGTTGGATTATTGAACTGAGCTGAAACTAAGGCTGCCTCCAGAAGCTCGGCAAGAAACCTGCTCCCAGAGAACACTATAATTGTTATAATTGATAACATTATAATTTACAGAAGAGAACATTACAACATCTCAATTAAGTCTTAAAGGAAATCAAGAGAGGATGAGGTATCTAATGTAAGGACAAAGGCAATATCTCCATCTGGGAAATTCTGTCCCATTAAAAGAAGTAAGTGGCATTGCTGGATATGAAGAACACAGGAGTTTTTGTTTTTTTGTGTTTTTTTGTTTTTTTTTTTTTTGCTAAACTATGCATATTTGTTACAAGGGTTTTATTTGTATTTTATTTTGTATGTTATTTGTAAATATTTATTAACTTAGCATTTATCCTACATGTATATGTATGTATACATAAATGCATGTATACATACACAAATACAAATAGATACATGGATTTTATAATATGTATTTGTCTTTCCCATCATAATGTAAGTTCATTCTAAGTAGGGATTAAACCATTATTTGTACTCATATCTTCAGGATCTAACTATGCCTAGCACATAGTAGGTATTTAATGCTTGTTGAATCACTGATTTTATTCATTACGCCATACTATTTCTTTAAATGTACAGTTATATGTATTGGTCAACCTGCCACCTGGGGGAAGGGGTGGGGGGAAGGAGGGGAAAAGTTGGAACAAAAGGTTTTGCAAGGGTCAATGCTGAAAAATTACCCATGCATATATCTTGTAAGTAAAAAGCTTAATAAAAAAAATTTAAAATAAATGTACAGTTATACTACTATATATAGATTAAGAGCTTCTTCTTTTCTACAAGCTACTACTGCCTCACCTTTATCACCTCAGACTGTTTCTACTGCCCACTGGACTCTAAAGGGCCTTGGAGAATATAAGCCTTCACAAAGTCAAGCTTGCAGTGTTAGTACATTTGTTAATTCTCTTCCTAGATAAGCAGCTTTCAGCAAAGCTTCTTAAGATTTTTTCCCCCACCCATTCTCTTTTTCTCAGAGGAAGAAGTGTTCCCATTCTTATCCAAAGCTACTTCTTCCAATCATGACTCTGATCCCATTCTCTATATCTACTGGACTCTCCTAAAACTAAAAAAGAAATTACCGCTCTAATTTTTTTTTTTCTTTTTAAGTCACCATCATCATACTTATTAGTATGTTATAATGACGTTTTATAGCTTACAAAGCATATTATCTCATTTAATCTTCACAAGATTAGAAGGGCCAATACTATTATCTCCATTTTATTTATAAGAATCTGATGTTGAGAAAAAGTTATTTGACTTCTCCAAAGTTTTCTCATTTAATAAATAGCAAAATTAGTACTAGAATCTGGGTCTTTCAAGGCCTAATCAAAAACTCTTCCATTACATAATATTGCCTCTCATTTATTATTGTCTCCCTTATGACAAAAGAAAAGCCTTATCTTTGGCCAATAAACTGGGAAGTCAGATTCTCATGCCTACTTCAGCTCATGAGTGGTCTGTAATGTGTACCCCTATAATACTCAGCAGTTCATTAGCTCATACCACTATAAGTGGAGAATTGAGAAAAGAGGGATACTTCAAGTCTTTTGAAATCTGAAAAAGGAATAATCTGCAGTAGCTAGTGCAATAAATCTATTGTGATAAATTCTAAAATTTTGAAATCTAATTATAATAATCAAATTAAATATACAAAAGACTTATAGAAAACTTGTCTACACTTAAAAAAAATAAACTTCTAGATTTCACATCAAAATACCATTTTATATTGCAAATAAGAACTATAAAATCATATGCTAATGGGACAGGGGAAGATATACCCAACTTGAGAGTATAGAGTACTATTCAACTGTATAAGTACTTACATCCTTAAAGAAACGCTGTAACAGGGAAAGCCTAACATCATGCACTGCAGCACATGTATCCCAAGGGTATATCTGCTCCTCTTCTGTGGTTGGCAGCTTCTTTGGCTCTGTGCTATTCCGGCACTGCCCTAAGACTACAAATAAAAAGGAAGTAGGCAGAAATAAACAAAATCACAAAACTGATGAAATTGACAAGTTATTATTATTATTATTATTGTTATAACCCTCAATTTCTGATCCCACCCCCATCCCCAAATACAGATTAGAAATACTTCTAGTGTATTGCATGTTTAACATATTAGATTATTGCCATCTAAGGGAAGGGGTGTGGGGAAGGGAAGGAAAAAAAATGTAGAACACATAATTAGAACTCATGTATGTGTAAATGTACATATGTGTATATGCATAACATAATTATTAATCATTTAAATACTTTTAAGATTTACAAAGTACTTCCCTTATAACACTGAAAATTTTCCAAATGAAAAAACTAAGGCTTTGCTTTAGTTTGCAAAACACAAGATTTTGCAAAGGTGAATGTTGAAAATTATCTATGCATATGTTTTTAAAATAAACAATTTTAATGATAAAAAAAAAAGAGCTCATAGTAGGAGCTTATACCTTTGCTACTTCAAAGATCTGATCAATTCTGTTATTACTGATACTTCCACTGCCCTTTTAGAGGTTTCTTTAGTTGCTGTAGCTGAAAAATTTATCACCCTGAAGCCAACTTCCTGGTGATAAGCTGCTCTAAAGTTAGCTATTCTTATGTGACAGATGAAGAACATATTGTTCAGTCCAGATTCAAAGCTCAGAACTTATGCTCCAAAGTATAACCTTCAAGAACAGAGGCCCTCTGAGGTCATCACATTAGGACTTCAGTGTTAAGTAAAATACTTCAAAAATATAAACTGTTCTAGCTTTCCTTTTTATAAATAATACTAAAACTAGAGCCAAAAGATTCTGAAATAGGAGGCTATAAGTATACGTCAATATGTTTTCTATTAACTACTATCAGAATCACACCCAAAGTACAGCAACTACAATCATGGTACTTCAAGTGAATTTATAGCAGCTCCAACAAGAACAAAGGCAGCCAGCAGCTGGCAACAATTAACGTCAGCATATTAAATACAATTACTGTAAGCGTATGGCAAAATACAGTAAGTCTCTTTCCCTTCCCAGGTAACTTCTTCAGGCATTTTTTTATTTTTTTATTTTTGCACTTCTGTGAAACTACCTCCCAACAATACTTCGATCTATTGGATACTGTTGGTTCACTTTAACCAGAACTCATATGTGTACAAAAATTAGTGGCAAAATGGGAGTCTCACATAACAATCTTTACCCTAGTCAATGCAAATTCCTAGCCCTGACTTAAAAAAAAAAAAAATCTCCACAAACATTTTATTTCCCTATAGGCATGAAAATTGTTCTGTCCTTTCTAGTGTGATAATATTCTTGATTCAACTACTGCTTGGAATGATACTTATACAAAAGCATGCTAAGTTGAATGAATGAGAAATTTGTTTTGTAACTCAAAAATGTCAAAGTGGATTGTGCAGATATCACATTACACAATATTTCTGTTCACATAAATACCTAAAGAATACCTAAAAAAACAAGGAAAATAAGGTCAATAATGAGATGTTTACAATGTTCAAAATAATGTGAACTTTGGAACCAGAAAGACATGAGTTCAAGACACAAAAAGTTGTGTGACTATTCACATTATTTAATCTATCAAATTCCTCATCTGTAGAGTGAGAACAATAATATCTTTACTATGCATCTTATGGATTTGTTGTGAAGAAAGCACTTTATAAACCTTAAAATAGTTTATAAACATGTTTTTATAAATAAGAAATATTTATATGGGTACACAGCTATAGCTAAATCTAAGACTTGCTATAAAAGGAAACTTTATAATCACAAAGCAGTACACTAATAAAATTAAATTATTTGGTAAAGTAAATTCATTTAAGGGTTTAACTTGTTCTGTAAAGTATCTGAAAAAGCAATATCTTTACAAAATGTTTCATTGCCCTTAATTTCAACTTTTTGGGACTGAGTCACCCAAATTTGCAAAGCAGAAATAAGGCTAACAAGAAGATAGCCTCAGAGGCAGGATCTGAATATGTCTTGTTGACTCCAAGCTTAACTCCTACTTCTTGCACAGAATACAACCAATTATTAGTTCTCCATATTCTCTGAAAATTTATGAAAAGACTCTTAATAAATGTATTAGAAACATATAATTTTCTTTCCAAGTAGGAGGAGAATGCTAACATCAGAAATTCACTTAATAGAAGAAATTAAAGCCATTTATACTCATTTGAAAAAAAAATGCTCTAAATCATGATTGATTAAAGAAATGCAAATTAAAGCAACTCCAAGATACCACTTCATACCTCTCAAATTGGCTAAGATAACAGGAATAGATAATGAAAAATATTGGAGGTAATATTGGAAAAACTGGGACACAAATGTTTTGTTGGTAGAGTTGTGAAATGATCCAGCCATTCTGGAGAGTAATTTGGAATTATATCCAAAGATCTATCAAACTGTGCATACCTTTCAATCCAGCAGTGCTACTACTAGGCTTATATCCCAAAGAGATCATAAAAGAGAGGAAAGGACCCACATGTGCAAAAATGTTTGTAGTAGCCCTTTTTGTAGTGGCAAAAAACTATAGAAATTGAGTGGATGCCCATCAGTTGTGGAATGGCTGAATAAGTTATGGTGTATGAATGAAATGGAATATTATTGTTCTACAAGAAATGATGAGGGTTGATTTCAGAAAAGCTTGGAAAGACTTACATGAACTGATACTGAGTAAAGTAAGGAAAATCATGAGAACACTGTACACAGTAACAGCAAGATTATTTGATGATACAACAATCCAACACAATTCCAATAGATTTGGGATGAAAAATGACATCCACATCCAGAGAGAGAATTATGGAGATTGAATGAAGATTGAAGCAGAGTGTTTTCATCTTTTTTTTGTTTGTTTGTTTGCTTTTTCCTTGTCATATTTTTTCCCCTTTTGGTCTTATTTTTCTTATGCAACATAACAAACATGGAAATATGTGTAAAATGATTGTACATGTACTATACTGGATTGCTTACTTTCTCGGGGAGAAAAGAGGTAAGAAAGAGAGGGAGGAAGAAAAAATTCAAAATTCAAAATCTTACAAAAATTAATGTTGAAAACTATCTTTACATGTATTTGGAAAAATAAAATGCTATTGAGAAAAGAAAGAAAGAAACAAGTCAAAAAAATAGTTTACCAAATAGTGTTCATTCAACTTGTGGATCCTACGAGAAGCCAATAGGACTGTTACATGTCTTCTAACTCAAGCAGTTTTATGAATTACATAATAGTTGTGAATATGCATTGTTAAAGGGAAGTTTACACACAAGGAATAGCCTTTATACACCTTTACATATATATAAAACCTTTATAGCTTTTATATATATAAAATCATAAGTAGTTTGGGGCAGAAAAGATAATTATGTGGAGGGAAAAAACTGTAACATAACATTTAAAGATTTAAGTATACTAAAATGGATGAGGATCAGGACAGAAAACCTTTGAGAAGAGTCTTTGCTCAAAGTTTTCTGAGGAGGAAAGTCATCAAAAGAGGAGGTGAGAGATGGAAGGGGAAAAAAAGGAATAGGGGTCTTGAAGGGGAAGAAGCATTAAGAGCTATGAAAAACCAGTTGCCAAATGGTTTTTTTTAAACAATATTTAAAACTAAAGTTTGTTTGTTTTTTTTTCTATCTGTAGAAGGTATAGAATGGAAGAAAGCCAGAACAATGATCCAAATTAGTCAATCATTAAATAGTAAAGAAAAAATAAAATAATTTCAGAATATGAAAATCCTGCCATAATAAATTTTACAGGCTTTGAACCCCAAACTTTCAACTCCAAACGAGCCAATTCAAATATTCAGGAAGAATGTCTAACTGTTTGTCTTCAAGCATCTTAGCCTAACCAAGTGATCCTTCTTAGAAATAATACTTAACTGGTTTTCTTATAACTAGGAATTGGAAAAAGATATCATTATCTCCAAATACATTTGGGGAGAGGGAGCAAAACAAAGAGAAGGATGCTGGGGAAGAATGCTGAGAAATGCTTCATGCTTTTTCAAAGAACTATAGCTTTAGAAATAGGGAAAATCAAAATTGTCAAACATACCACAGCATGCACAGCTTCTACTTAGATACAGTTCCACTATGGGATATTTGGGACATTACCCATACTTGATATCAACATGGCCCTATTTTTAACAAAATGGAATATGTGACATTCCAGAGATATTGGACCTAGAGTTTTAAAGAAAACCTTAAAATATTTTAACTTTTAAAGGGAGGCAGGATGAGGATGGAGGAATTAAATAATGTATTAAATTGTTTCATTTTTCAAATATCTTACAGAATACTGATAATAAGTTCTTCAAAATGAATTTTTATTCTGAAATTTCATTATACTAAAGAAATGGTTTGTGATTCAAAACCAAAAACAAAATATAAAAATGAAGTATTGCTTTGGTATATATATATTTACAGATCTGGACTTGGATATATTGACATATAGAATGGTGTGCAACAACAAAAATTAGAACTCATGTATGTGTAGGTGTACATATGTGTCTATGCATAACATAATTATTAATAATTTAAATATTTTTAAGATTTACAAAGTATTTCCCTTATAACACTGCGATAGGTAGTAAATGTATTATTACTCCCATTTTCCAAATGAAAAAACTAAGGCTAAGAGAGTTTATGTGATTTACCAATGTACATTTAAATATTTAAAATTTAAAGGGCAGAATTCAAGCCTAGGAATTCTAATTCCACATCTGATCTTTCAAAATAATAAAAGTTAATAACTATTTTGATTCTGAGATGTAGCTCAATAAAAAAATGTACCTGAAGAGGCTTGCAAAAGCACAACCAACCCTGTGGGTCGTTCTTCAGAGGACGGGCCACTTTGTCCACAGATGACACAGTCATATACTGCTTCAGAGACTTGCTGTTCTGGTGTCACTATCTCCATAGCAATATCAGTTTCTGGAGAATCTGGGGCAAGGGGGGAGAGGAGGAGAAAAGGTTATATCTACAAATTTCTGGAAAGCATCTTTATAAAGAAACAAGTAGAAAAGTAAAACTCAAATATCAGGTACTGATAAGATCACTACTTCATAACTGAAGCAATGATAGAAGCTTTCTAAAGTAAAAATTTTTTTCAGGAAAAAAGTTTACAAAATAATGAAAATAACTGACAGTTATACTGACATTATGACACCAAAGAATATACAATATTTGAATTTTAAGATTACATATGTTGTTCGGTATATCTTATATTATTCTTTTTTAAAAACTGGTACTAAAAATGAAGAATGTGAACTTTATATATAAAACTTTAAAAAGAAATGTCTATCATTTTGAGGATTTTCTCCAAGTCTTAGAAGGCAGACTTTAAAAAAACTCAGACGATCTTGGGAAGAAATATTTATTGTATTCTTTTATATAGATGTGACACTCAGATACATGTTAATCAATGTATTGGATTTAATACAAATAATACAAAAATTCAGCCAGATGTATTATGTGAGTTACCTCCCATCTACCCCAACAATCGCCAAACAAGAAGTATATCCCAAATCTATATAAACATCCACAAGGGAAGATGATGAAATACATACAAGAAGTCTTCTGAAATAACAGTGAAGTAGTAACCTACTTAAACCTACTTAAACCTCCCATTCACCCTAACCTCTGTATTAAAAGCAATTTTCCTAAGGTTCTGTCATGTAAGTTTGGCTAGCTTTTCCCCAAGGCCCTGGGGGTTAAGCTAGATTCCTTTCTTTAAAAGTATTAAAAGTACCAAAACTCTCCTTCTTGACTTGAGAAAAGTTATTAATAAAGTTTCTCAAGCTTCTGAGTTAGACCAACTAGGAAGTTATGTTCAGTTTAATCAACATAGTATCTTCATTTAATATCCATGTTAAATATCCTTCATACACTGGCTATATATAGCTTCTTCTGTTAACAGTAGACTTAGGAAATCTCATTTCAATCCAAAATCTGACCTATTAAAGCAAATTACCTAAGTCAGACCCAGGCCATCACACACCCTTACTCTTCCCTCTCCCAGCAAAAAATTAGAAGGTTTGTATTTCAAGCCTCTACAATTCTCTCAAACCAATAACCTTGTCTGAACCTTACACTCTACAAGAAGGCACATATTGCCCAGCCACATGACTATAAAAGAAGTTTTGAAGCAACTATGAGTTAGGGGTAAATGCAGAGCCAGCTAGAAGTGAAAAATACTTATGTAAGGTAAAACAGTCTAGAAAGCTAACAGAGAATCAATACTCTTCCAGAGTTTTAGATAGAGACCAGAAAAACTCCTACAATCACCAGCTAGAAGAGGTTAAAACTGCCTTAGAACCTTGTGCCAAAAAAAAAAAGAAAAGAAAAGAAAAAAAAGTACCCCCACAGCAGTGAAAGGAAAGGACTCAGATAGATAATAAAAAGAAAGTGTGAGAAAAAAAAAATTTTAAGGGTTGGGAATGGGGAGCAGGGGGGCCTTAAAGATAGAATAGTAGTACATAGATAAATTTGGGGATAACAAATTTAGATTCCAAGCAGATAAAAACCAGATATGCAGACACACAACTTGTCTTGTAAAAAATAAATAAGAATTTTTTAAATAGCCAGAAAATTTAATGTTATAAAGGAAATAGAAATTAAAACTCTCAATAAAAAAGAGAGCAAGGTAATAAATCTGTGGCTTCCCAGAGATCATTGAACAAAAATAGGAAAATCCAGAATGGTTCCAAAGAGAAATACAATTTTTAAGTGAAAAAAGTAGAGTAAAAATTAGGAGATTGGAAATCTGAGCTACTAAAAAATAAATACGACAACAAACAATTTAAAAGTCACAAAGAATAATTTCTCTTAATAGATGTGCTATCAGATGGATGGAAGGAAAGATGCAGGAAAACTTGGAAAGATTTGCATAAACTGATACAGAAAGAAGTGAGCAAAACTAGGAAATAATTTATACAACAAGAACAGAAAATCAGCTTTGAAAGATTTAACAACTGTAATCAATTGGCTGATCACAATTTAAAAAGACCAATGATGAAATATGCTTCCCCACTCTCTGAAAAAAAAAAAAAAAAAAATGGTAGCACGCTACAGGTGTAGAATAAGGCGCTCATTTTCATACATTATCAATATGGGAATCTGTCTTGCTTTACAATGAATATTTGTATGAGTTTTGGATTTATTGAGATTTATTTCACTATGGTGGGATGTTAGGAAGAAAATAAATTATGTTAACTGAAAAATATAAAATTTCACTTAAAAAAAAGAATAGAGCCTCTGAAAAAACATGATTATAAATATGGAATTCAAAAATACTTGAGTTTAAGAAAATTAGTGGGAAAAAATTAAACAACTTTGAAAACAGATATATAAAGTCTACATAAAGCAACTGACCTTGAAGACAGAATACTAGAAAATCAGAAATATATTAATAAATTTTTTAAAGATTTTTCTAATGCTATTTCTAGAGTAATATAATTCTAAAGGGATAAGACTAAAATGGATGGAGTTTTCAATGTTTTGTCTTCCCTCTCAATAATTATTTTCTATAACTAAGTAGAAAATTATTTATTATTTAAATCTTAATTTTAAATTTTTAATGGCATAGTTAATGGTAGCATATCATGATTTACAATAAAATAACATAAATGTTACTGATTACTTAATTTCATAATAGATGATTTTGTGTATTAACACAAATATCAGACTCAAGTCTATCATTAAGTTATAAAATTATATTAAGAGCTTGAAAAGATTCAGAAATATTACTATTTCTTCCATTTGAAAAAATATACATTAAAATATTCATTCTATTTTTAATAAGCAAAACTATTAGATACATTCTTATATAGATTAATAAAATTAAACTTTTTAAAACTACATATCTAAGTCACAATATACATAAATCGTTTTGTAAAAGACTAAAAGTTTGGGGAAAAAAAGTATGTGAATATATATGACTAAAAAAATGAATTGTTGTGCACCCAGGAAATGAATGGAAAAGTATTGCTATTTTCCCCTATAGATGTATCAATATTATATTTCCATGTTAGTGAGCATTCTTAAAAACCAAACACTCTTTTCCATTGCCTCATGCAATATGGGAAGATCGGTTTGCTGCTAGTCACTAAATGAACCAGAGGTATAAGTTTTTCAGCTGTTTATTTTATGTATGAGCTTGGGCATAGAGAGCTCATGACAATTACCTAATCTATCTTGCCATTTGGTTGGGATCCTGGAATTATAGTATTCTAAGGGGAGGGAAGGGATCAAATAAAAGCATTTGAAATAAAAAAATTTAAAAAATGAATTGTTTCTTTTAGCTGAATATAATAAACAAAAATGAGAAGAAATTAAGTTCTGGTAGCTAAATTTTCTCTACTAATTCAACAATGATGAAAAGCAATATATGAAAAAATGGGGACATTCTATTCAAAAATGATGAATTTAAATTGTGGAACTACCTTGACTTGTCTACATATGCAAATGTTACTCAGTTGCCATATCCATTCAATCTTTAGGCTCTATAATGACTTCTAACATACAATAGATATCAATTGTTGATATTAATATATGATGTTGATAACTGATATCCAATGTGATTTTTTTCAAGTCATATTAATACATCTTTTTAGAAATAAAGTACCTATTACAAAATGAATATTTAAAAATATTGTTTTAATGAGAAACATCTCAAAATTTAGAGAATAAGTGGTCAAATTGGTAATTATCCTAAATAAGATAATACACCTGCACACACAGTTTTAAATAAACATAAAATCTTTCAGCAAACTAAAGTCTCAACTTTTATGACTGCTACTTCACATCTTGCCATAGTAAACATTCTTTTAAAGTTCTCTAAAAGACACAATGTGTCAAAATAATTCAAGCACTCTGCCTTAACTAAAACCTGGTACTCATGAAACTCTTCATTGAAAACAATGTACTATATTAAAATGATGAGGTTGCTAATATTTAATCTGTTTTACTAGTAATATGTAAGAGACAGAAAACATCTACTTCCATTTTAAAAAATATTCCACAATCATTATCTTAAACTCACTTATAAATTATCTTCAATATTCATATTTCTAAACAATATAATTCTACTTTAAAGGTTAATTTATATAAAGTTCCCTTTATTGCCATTTGGGAGCCAATCAGCTATAAAAATTAAATTTTGATAAATTAATAACTGAAATCAATCTTGAAATTATAAAACAGTCTTGCCAATTACTTGTAAATTGTGCTTTTAAAGCTAGCAATTTGGTGAATTTAGTCTAAAATAAGCATTTGCTGGAAAGCAGCCTGGTAGAGGTTGAATTTAAACCAACATATTACATACATCACGTACCAATTCAAAATAGTTACATGACCTAAATATTAAAGATGAGATAATTTCAAAATCACAATAGAAGCTTATCACATGCCTTTTATAACTATGGATAAAAAAATTAATTTTTGACCAAAAAAAAAGTTAATTAATAAATTTAATTAAATTTTGATTAAATGAAAAGAGAAGCAGTCAACTGAAAAAAAAAATCTATCAAACGTCTCTGATACGGTATTTGTCTGATATACAAGATGCATTGACAGCTAACAGAAATATATTGAACAAAAACCCTTCCCAAACAGATAAATGTTCAAAGAATATGAAAAAAAAATTTATTTTGGTATATATATGGAAGTCTTTTTTTGTCAATGACATCATTAAAACAGAGGAATTGACCTCTTTTACTCAAAAGATAAGGTATTCCCATCTTTGATTCTACATGTTTGTAATGATTTCCCTTTATTTTATTTTTATTTTTAAAAATTTATTTTTCAAGTAGCAAATTCTTTTAAAATTAATTTGTTCCATACACTACTCTTAAAAAAAAAATCCCTCAATACATACCTACATGGTCCAGCATAACAAATTGCCACATTATAAACTATCCAAAAATAAGTCTCTGCACTTTAACTAAATCATCATTCTATAGGAAATGACTGGGATGTTTTACTTTTATCCAATTGGATGTATGGTTTATCACTGCATTGATTAAAGTTCTAAAGTCTTTCAAGGTTTGTTTTGTTTTTATAATGTTATTATATAAATTGCTCTTATTCTGATCACTTCAATCTGCAGTTTTTAAGGGTACTTCAAATTTTCTCTGAAATTGTCACTTTCATTATTTCATATGTCCCATAAATACTCCCTTATATTCCTAAGTTACAATTTTTTACCCATTCCCCAAGAAGATGATACATCCTTAATTAATTTTGGCCTCCTACAAAAAGAATTTCTATAAATGTTTGTATATATGGCTCCCTTTCCAAAGTATTTTATGGGGACAGGGAATGCAGTCTATGAGTAACATAACTGACAAAGAGAATGTACATTTTTTAAACTTTCTGAGTTTTGTTTTCCAGAATGGATGAATTCATACTATCACCAAAATTTCTATCAACATTAAAGATTTCTAGTTCTTCCAAATGATTTGATAGTATTTTTTGTACCTTTATAAATTTCTTTTGGTGGTTTAATAATATACCACTGGGCAGCGAGGTGATAAAGTGGATAGAAAGCTGAAATTTGAGCGAAGACCTGAGTTCAAATCTAACCCCAGATACTTACTGGCTGTGTGACTCTCAGCAGATCACCAAACCTCAGTTTCCCCATCTGTAAAATGGAGTTAATAATAGCACTTATCTCCCAGGGATGTTAGGGGGATGAAATGAGTTAATATATTTAAGGTATTGTCAGTAGAACTCTGAATTGATCCAAACATTCTGGAAAGCCATTTGGAATTATACAAATAAAATGACACTATCCTTTGATCCTAAGATTCTACTGCTAGGAACATATCCCAAAAAGAAGTCAATGACGAAAAGAAAGATCCTTTATATGCCAAAATATTTATAGTAATACTATTTGTGATAGCAAAAAACTGGAAACAAGTCAGATATCTATCAACTAAGCAATGACTAAATAAATTGTGATGCATGAATGCAATGAAATATTACTGCTATAAGAAATGGTGAATACAGAGAAGCATTATATGAATATAAAGTGAAGCAAAAAGAATGAGGAAAAAACATATAGAATTAATACGACAACATAAATGGAAAGAACAACAACAATAAAGCAATGCCATGAAACTAAAATGACCAGGTATGGTCTTAAAGACAAGAGTTATATGATGTGTCCAGGTCCCACATCTAATAAATGTTTAGGACCAGATTTGAAATCTTCCTGACTCAAGACTCAAGTGTCTTAAGTAGCTGAGGCACTTCACACTGCTGAGGCACTTCACTCTGCCTAGTATCTTCAATATTGAGGAAAGGTAGAGAAAAGGTCAACTGCTTTCTCCTAAAACTTCTTAAACCATTTGCTTTGCCCCTCTAACTACACAACCAAGAATGAGGGCTCTGATCTTAATGCTCTCTACAACTCACCCTAGTTCCCTCTCCTCCCCTCCACCTTATGGACTTCAACCAGCACAGGGATAATTCTTTGGTCAGGTCAGGACACTTTTCTCTGTAAGATGAGCCTTCACTTTCACTTTGATATTTCTGAAGGCTCTATTAAGAGAAATACCCCTCATTAGAGACCCCTTTGGCTTGTCATCTTCTCTATCTAATGCCTAATTCCTTTTAAACACTTGGCACTAGTTTACAATGCATCATCCCTAACCCCCTTCTGATCAGATTTGTTTCTTCCAGCCTCAGAGGTTAATACCTTCAAATGATGGCCAACACTCACAGAAAACCGGAAAGAAATACATTTCAAATATGTAGATAAGACAAAGACAAAAGGATTAAAGGACTGTTGTGTATAAATAGTAAAAGGAAGACCATCAGTTTAGCATAATCTCAAAGAGTTGGATGGGGAATAATGCCCAGTTAAGCTTGATAGATGGGTTAAGGCTAAGTGGCATAGGATTTTTAAAGGTAAACTTTACATATGATCTCAGAAACAACAGGCAGTCATTTGAGTTGAGCCAGATACAGACATGAGCAGATTAATATTTAAGGAAAATTAGTTTACCAAAAATGTGTGTAATGAATTGAAATGAGGGACTAGAGGCTAGAAAACTGAGAGAAAGCTTTTGTAATAACTAGCCCAGTTATGATGAAGGTGTGAACTAAAATGATTCCTAGTAGAAACTAATGATAGATGCTAGAGATGTTGTGAAGATAGAAATTATAAAATTAATATCATAGCCAATGAAGTTTAACTGAGGAGTGATTACTGCTAATTGAAAAAGAAACTACAAGATTTGGCAACTGAATGGCAATGAGAGATGAGTGAGAAAGAAATTCAGGATAATACTGAAGTTAAAAACCTAGGAAAAAATCAGGACTAAATGTCTAGATCTGTGACAGATATATATAAATCTATAAATCTGACACCCAAATTTTCAGAAATATCCATTCAATTTTGATAATAAATGATATTATTTAATATCATTAGAAAGCATGTAAGAGAAAAAGACAGAAACTTAGGGAACATCCACAATTAGGAGATGTGCTATGGATGATGAACAAGCAAAGATGACAGAGAAAGTAAGACAGATAGGAGATGAACCAGTCAATAATTCAGAGATAGAGGTAGTCAAATGCAGAAAATAGGCTGAGAAGAATTTCTAACTTTGAAGTTTGGGTTGGTTATTAATAAGATTAGAAGATACTATAAAGACTCAAGGAAATTAGAAAGGTATGAGGAGAAAGTGAGAGGGAAAAAATATGGAAGGAGAAGAAAACAAGCAATTATTAAGCATTTACTGCACGCTAGCACTATGCTAAGTACTTTTATTAGTATTGTTTCATTTGATCCTTACAACGAGCCTATGAAGTCTATGCTATTATTACTTCTATTTTAGAGTTGAGGAAATTGAGGAAGGTAAGAGTTAAATGATGTGTCCAGGTCCCACATCAAATAAATGTTTGGGACCAATTTGAACTCCTATCTTCCTGACTCAAGGCTCAGTGCTCTAATGAGGGAAGTTAAGAGAATAAATTAGGAAAAAACAAAAAAGACTGCTTTGTAGTAGAAAGGGCCTAGCTGAGGCTAGATACATGAATTTGTGATAAGTCCAATTGGCATCAGTGTGAGACTTCTTCCAGTTGCACTGAACAACTCATGTGTAGGATCAGAAAAGGCAGACAATTAGACTTGAGATCTGGCAAGAGAAAAGCAGCAACAGAATGAAGGAGCAAGGGATTTGAGAGGAGAGAACAATGTAGAGTTGAAATGGCTAAATATTCAGACCAAGAATATCAGAACAGAGAAAATATTGAGGGATAGAGAAATTGGAGGTCTTAATGCAGATTAAAAACAGTGTAGAAAAAATGCGTCATAGAGAAGAGGCTAATAATAATAAGATATACTGAGGTATAAGAATGTCAGAGTTTCTAATTAGAAAGCTAAAATACTTATTGAGTAATGATGGGATCTAGTGTGACCATCCTTACAGGTGACTGTGGTAAACTGAAGGAACAGGGATTTATGGTTATTATTAATTATTAATTAATTCATTAGATGGAGATTTCCCAGCTTTTGTATTCACACCATCAAAATCATCAGTTGTTTCTGTCCTTCTGAGAGGAGAGCTATTCCCTCCCTCCCATCCAATTGTAGCTTTTCTTTATACAGGGCTCAAATTTTAGCTATCTCTTCATTGCTACCAGCTACTCTGCTAGATTTCAACTCAACTATCATCATTATATGTCCATACTGGGCATTCTCTCATTCTCCCACCCCTATTTTTTTCAGCTTCTCCTTGTGTACTTTCTTGGTTAGATGCAAAGTCTTAGGACAGCAGGGACTATTTTTCTTTGTGTTTTTTCCACTTATCTCCACCACTTAGCACAGTATCTGACAATGGTAAGCACTTAATAAATGTATTCCATTATAGGCTGAAGAATCAGAATTCTAGGGACTGTATTAGAAGTGTCTATATGTGTAACAAAACCCCTTAATTTAAGGGAAGGAATTGGGGAAGAGAGGAATCAGATGAACAAGATGCTAGATTAATCTGCCAGGATGGGTTCATTAACTCATCCCAATCAAAAGCATTTGATTGTCCCATAAGACAATCAAATCTAAGGTTTGACAGGTTTTAAGGTCTTCTGAAAACCTCTAAGATAAAAAGAAAAATGAAAAGAAAGATTATCTTTTAAATTCTTTTTTTCTTAATGATTGTTTATATTATGACATAATAATTTGACTTTTACTACGAGAAGCCTTATACTTCTGTCTATGAAAAGGTATCATATCAATGATCATTTTCTTCAGATACCTCCACATAACACCCAAGCTTTCCCTCCTATCCACTCAGTTTGTTCATTTTAATTAAATAATTTCAGTTTATATCTCACTTTGATTTTTGAAAGGATAAAAAAAAGTAATTCTTTTAAAGTGAGGATGGCAGTCAACAGAGTCAATAAATTAGCCTGCCAAATTAAAGTAACAAGTGACAAGATATTATGCTCTGATACATTTGTTGAATAAGATCTGTCAATCAATCAGAAATGGGAACAAGGTTTGAACAAAGCCAAGACATCTCTAACAAATAGATTAATCAGTTACAGGCATTAGACTTTAGAAATCTTTGAAAGCTATTGGATGAAGAGAATAATTCTGCAAAGCAAGTTTACTGGTTCTGGGTAAAAAAATCCAAGTCATTCCTTTTGGGTCTAAAGAAGGATTCAAGTATCTGGCAACTAAACAGCAGAAGCATCTAGTCAAGTCCCTAAAAAGGAATTGCTTAGACAGAGGAGAAGGGCCCTAGCTTCAGTGTCCTTCCTCCTTTCTAACTTTATGAAATTCAGAGAGCCAATAGATTTTGTTCTTCCCAGTGGCATCCTCATCCTAACAATATCCTTGAAATAACTGATTCAGTATATGGAACTGAAATCAAGAAAAAACTAGATGCACTGAGAAAAAAATAGCTTCAAGACTCTATGAGGAGTTCAGCATATATGTTATATCATACCTAGTTACCTAAAGACCTAACAACCTCATATAGGGGAGAATAAGATTTCCAATACCCAAGATCCGTAACCTCTTAGCCACTTGTATTTCCAAAGCTTGAATCTACCTTCCTATAGCTTATGTACTGACAGATGAGTTTATCATAAACTTGGAGAAAATACATATCAACTATGTTATTACTACACCAAATTACTAACCAAAAGCTAATTAGATTTAGCTACTTAGCTGCTATCTATTAATCATGGAAAATACCAGGGGGTCTCATGAATGATAGCTTTAGAAAAATACATCACAACTCCTTGGAATTGTCCCTGGATCCCTGAAGGGACATATAGAAACCAACACAGAACCTACAGATCTACCAGTACTATCTGGAATCAGGAAATTCATTCTAGAACCTATAGGCTCTACATAAATATGGCATTATAATTATACATAAAACTAAATAAGTTAAAACTCACCAACATCCATAGCAGTTTCCATGAAGCTTTTCTGTCTGGAAGCAAATTCTGCAAGCAACTTCTGTTGTCTTTCTCTAGCCTTTTGTCGCCTAAATTAAACAAAGATAGAAAGGGTGTATCACATCTCTAACTCCAGCAGTTTTTGATAATATAGTCACTATAATTAAAATGAGGTTTTAGAAAACTCACAAATAGGAAACTAATTTCTCCTAAAATGAAGACAATGAAAATTGTGGTAAGCACTCAGGGTGTTTTAAATTTTATTTATTTATTAATGCACTATGAACGGTTTTTCCAGATGTTATCATAGCCATATACAAAGACTCCTACAGGAAATGAAGCCTTGATCAGGATACAGTTAGGATATTATTTCATCATGATAACCAAACTAAACTTAATTACTTCCATATTTATGTCCTTTCAGAAACATATTAATGGAAAGTGGAGACTTAATCATTACTATGTAATACTCATAATTATATAATATATCCCCTATATAAATTGGAATATAGACTGAAAAGAAATGGAGGTAACTATGTTCATTGAAATGCTCATGTAAGATGACCCAAAAGACTCAGTGCAGGCTAAGTTTATTAAAATTTAAACTGTAGGCTTAAAGAAGCAAATTGCACTAAACTTTTGGGACATTATCATCATTAAAATTTGGGAAGGTTCTGATTGACTAGAGCTTAATAATCAATTATATTACTTCTTTACATCATGGATCAATGATTTTTACAATCTCCAAAGAGACCAAAAAAGTGCCTCAACAAATCTTTTGCATGCTGAAAACATGTTTATATTTGGATCTTATCCCAATTCAATGCTTCCTTTAAAATGCTGTGAATTCATAGTTCTCATCTTCATATTCCTCTTCTCTTTCTCAAAAGGTGGTATCTATATTGTCATTCCTACTGTTCCTTCAACAACTCCTTTACTTTGTGTTCTTTCATGTCCAAAATAATCTATCATTAGTATCAATTGGTTTTCTCTATTGTCTTTCTTAATGAAGAAGATATCCTACCAAAGATCCCCTACTATTTTAAGTAAATTTATTATTTTTGCATTCTTTTTTAAATTTTGAGTTCTTGATGAGGAAACCCCCAAACTCTTAAAGCTCCTTGGACTCTGCCCCAGGACTCTGCCCCACCCCAAGCACAGTTTCCTCCTTATCTAAAAAACCCATTGAATTCTATTCAAATTCTAACCCTGGCTGGAACTCAAGCCAGAAGCCAATATGGGACACCACCCATGAGCCCCTTCAGATTATCAAAAGCCCCATTATAAAAAGGGCTAAACTGGAGTCAACTCTTTGCAAAAATTCCAAACATGGCATCCTTACGCTGGTCATGTCAAGGATTTCTGCCCACTGGACCTGTGGTTCCAGTGCCCTTTTATCTCTACCCTCAATAATTAATTAAACTTTACTTCCAAACCCCATAATAAACCTCTTTTAATCCAGGTTTTCGGGTCCGTAAATTCCTTTATAGGGGACTCTTGCACCGTATTAGACCTCATTTAACTCTGTATCCTTGCACCTAATAAAAATGGGTTGCAGGGGAGCTCTATTTGACCCCCTGTACCCCGAACTTGCCACTAGACCTCAATTAAACCTAATTTCATTTAGGCACCCCTTATCTAGTTCTCATCAATTGGTTCCCTGATCGAGACTCCTCAAAAACTAGACACAATTTGCCTCCCAAACAGAACCCTAACCTTTTCAGAGCTCTGGGTTTTCAGCTGTTCTTACAGTATTCTTCCAGGAAGAATATCTGCATTCCTTCTTCCTTCTCACCCTATCTCTAAAACATAGTGGGCACCCAGACCGAGTCTGGGTTGCAGGCAAATTTCTCCCATGGAGACTACTTGCATTTCAGGCAAAAAGTCCTCTCTTTGTCATAGTCTATTTTTAGGGATAGCAGGACCAGGAAATCCGGAACTCTGGACAAGGTAAAAGACTTTTTTTCTTTTCCTATTTTGCAATGGACATCCAAAGCCACTTAGTCAGGCTTGGATTGTCTTTAGGATTGTCTAGGGCATATACTCCAGCAGGATTCCTTACAAATTGCTGCAAATTGACAAAAGGTCTCTTTTTGTCTCACTCTCTGTCTTTAAAGATAAGAGAGAAACTGCAAGAAGTTGGAAAACTAAAACCTTTTACCTGCCCTCAATCTAGACACACCGAAAACTGCTTCCAGAGACAAAAAACCTTCTTTTGCAAGGCATATCTAATCCCTTTTTCTCTCATCAGAAAGCCGGCCCTCAGGCCTGAACTCCAAGATACATGGGAGGAAGTATCTCTTTTTCACCCCTCTCCACCTCCCAGACCAAGGAGACACATGGCCGACCCCAACCCTTTCAGGAATCCCAGGCCAACACTCTCTTTGATTTGTTCTGGGGAGATAACCAGAGAAACATAAGCGAATCTGTTGAGCCTCTCTCCCACTCCACTGTAATAGTCAGACTGTAGCCATAAAGAGAAAGATCACTGGATTGGGGTGAGCTTAGAGATATGTCTCTAGCCGGCTGCTACTCCCTAGACAGAGATAAGTGATCTCTCCTTCAGGATGAGCTACCCCGCCCTCAAGTTCCTGCCTGAGCCCTCAACATCCAGGAAGCACTGGGTAAGATAACATCTCTTTCTCCCGCATCCTCTCTCTTCTCAGACCACTTCCATGTGGCTTGGCAACATGCCATTTAAATACTCCCATCCTGTCCCCTTCTTGGGGTATTGTAATTTCTTGGGGAAATTAAAGGACACAAATCTTAATCTTCTCAAATCTCAGAAAAGTTTCCCATCAACTCTTAAAATTATACTTTGTTGGCAATCTGGACAAGTGGGCCATATCCCTCCCAGACCTTTTATATGGCTCTTAAAGGAGCTGCAACTTTCAGCCCTCTCAGAGAGCAAGCTTGTCCTATACATTTAAAACAGAACTCAGGTTTCCCTGATTTTGTCATCCTGTGTTAGAACAGAGCTGCTCATCACAGCTTTTCACTGTAGCAGACTCAAAATTATGCTTTTCCATGCTCACGAGGCTGTCTACAAAGACAGAGAATTTCAAACTGTTCACTTTTTTCCTTAGCATCAGGACACTTACCTGCTCATGGAGAGATAAAGCCTAGATATCTCCTACTTCTCTCTCTCAGTTTCCTACCTAACCTTACAAGTGAGAAAAATAACTCCTGAATTTTCTCGGTCCCAGGACCTTTTATTTTAGCACACTCTCCTATTTTTCTGGATTGGCATTCTAGACCCCCTACCAACAATTAAAAGTTTCTTTCCTAAGCTCCAACCTTGGCCAGGTTGCAGCTTCAAGAAAGACCTTTGGAATGATGGCTGGGAAATAAAATTCCGAATCAAGGCAAATTAAATTAATTGTTAAGAGAGTACACATGGCTTCTGTCTCTTTCCTCTTATTTCCTGCAACAGTGAATGAGTTGGGAAGATAGAGCCTATTTTCAAAACTCCTTAACTACTTTCAATTTGGCACCTCTTATTGGGGGGGGGAGGGGAAGTCTTTTCTTTTGCCTTTTCTCTAGCTTGCAGAATTCCCTTGTGGGGATTCCTGTGGTGTCTCTCTAGACTTATTCTTTATTCTATAGCTGGTCCTTAACAAATTCTCCCTTGCTATTGTGCCACAGTTCTCTTTTACTTCCTCAGTTTCCCTAAACTGATCTCTATCTTGCCTCAGTTTCTCTGGTATTGCAGTTCTAGGAGCCCAGGGGCTATAGAATATGAATAGATTCTCCTTTAAGCTGTCTCTTAATGCAGAGACAAACACTAGACTTGAGAAAAATAGCTTAATCTCAACACCTGAACTCCAAATAGAATTCCAATCTCTCTCTCTCTCTCTACTCACCCACTGCTCTCTGCTAGCACCTAGTCAGCCTGGGGTGAAGCTTAGCTGCCTTCCCTTCCCCCCTGCCTCTTGGGAAATGGAGTGGGGAGAAGGAGGCCACATGGAATTACCCCACACCCACCTTCCTCAGAGGCTTAGCTTTTGCAAAAGATTTTAAGATAGGCCCGCCTTTAAGTTAATTGATCTATTTTTAAGACCTGTTAAAACTGGGATTTGTTAAAACTGTTCAAACTAACTATTGCTGTATGTTTGAAATTTACTAGTCTGTTATGTATATGAATTTTGATTTATCTGATAATTTCTGTTAAAAAGGGAGGAAGGAAACTGAAACTGGTCAGGAAATTGGGAAACTGATGTATTTTTCTGCCCTACCCCCTATTTCATTAGTTCAGATTGAATTGGAAATTATTTTACTCTTTGCTTAAAATTTACTGGACTATAATTTGCTGGGTTATGTTTTAACTTTGAAATCCCTTATTCAGTCTTTGGGATTATTCTTTAGAAACAACCAGAAATCAGACACCTGTCCTGGGACTGGCAGTCTCTCTGATCTGTTTCTCCCCTCTACCCCAGTTCCTTAATTGCTATTTCAGCATTTTGATATCAGGACTCTAATAGTTTGGGGTAACCTGACTTGGTCTAACAGCATAATTTGCTCAGAAATGTCTTCTACTAGCAACTCCTGTTCCAGAGAGAGGGGACAGGTGAAGCTACTCCAGGCCCCACTTTTTCCCTCTTTTGGAGCCCCTGACAGACCTTGGGTGCCCCTCTTAGGCCAGCAGGACTGCCTTGAGCACTGATACACAACAGAGGCTGAGTTTAATGCACAAATGACCACAGATCTCAGACTGTCCATCACTCCCCAACTGCAGAGATGTGTCTCCCTAAATGAGGAATGCTGTTTGATGCTAATAATTCTGAGGTTATCAGGGAGAAACTGGTCCTTGCCATAAGTCCTTACATTTTTCTAATTTTAGTCTGGTTTATTTGACTTATTGTCCTGACTCAGTTTCTCTAATTATCCTGTGTCAGCCCTGCCTCAGTTTCCCTGCTTCTCAGTTCTTCTAAACCTCCCTGGCCTCTTTATCAAAATACCTGATAAGCATAAAATAATTTATGTTTAGAATATCAGAATGCCTCTCCCATCCCAAGCTATCTGAATGTCTTATCAAGTTGCCTTTCCCAAGTCTGAGATGCCTCTCCCTGATTATGTCACCTCTCTCCTAAGACTCACTCCAGTTCTCAGCACTCTCAGACTCTATTTCTGCCTCTGTCTATTTCAGTCTAACTGTTCAGGAGGTTTTGTTTTTCTTTTTCAAAAATCCCCACCCTTTCTATAGGGAGGTGAGACAGGGAGCTTCCCGGGACTTTTGGTTGGCCTGTCTGGAGCTCAAATGCTCGAAGCTGGATATTTTCATGAAAATACTCCTACGAAGTGACAAAAATTAAAGTTTTGTCGTATGTCTGTTCTGTCTCTTGGGGACACCCAAAGAGAATGAAAAGCTACAGAATTGGGATGCAGAGATACACTTGCCTAGGGGAAAAAACCTCCACCTCACAATTTGAATACTGAATAGATTAGCTGATCTCCCTCCACCCACCTAGAAAGGAGGTTCCTTTGCATTTTAACACTTCTATTCTCAGACAAAAGGCTAGCCTCTTTCAAAGCAAGAGGGGACTTAATGCTTCTTCCATTCAGCTGTGCTTTTCTTAGGCCTATAGGAAACTGTCCAAGGAAGACCACCACAGCAAACACCACAGGGGCTGAACTGGTCCCCTGGCATCCTGCTCCCTGGTAGGGAATTGGGGTCCTGCTCTGTTTCCCTTTTATCCCAGGACAGTCTTAACACCTCAGGGGCTGGTAAGCTGGTGTGCAGTGCTGATACTGTGCACCCCTCTGATTCCTTCCACCCCTCTCTATAAAGAGTGAGGAAACTAGGAGAGAAAGTTCAGGATCTTTTTTTATTTTTCTGGTAGGATTGAGGAACCAACCCCCTATTATTTTAAAGAAAAGTAGTACAGTTAAAAGATTTCCAAAAGCTTAAATTGTATTCTTATCTCACAAGTGGGGATACACCCATCCCCAGACTCAGCCTCACAAAAAGAGCAGTGGCTTATTAGATAACCCAGGCCAGCTGAGGCCCCCCCCCCCCCCAACACACACACACACACACACACACACTTCTGAGTCCACACCCTTTAATCCCGACCCCAGGAGAAATTAGCTTTGACTATTACCTTTTGTTCTCAGCATTTTCTCCTACTCCCCTTTAATAGTTAGCTGAGCCATCAGCATTCTGCAAGCAGCCCACAGAGGGGTCCTGATGCATTTCCCCATTCCTGAATGTCACCATATTCACCCTGGATAACACCCCACTTTTAATCTGCTCTCAAGATTTTTTTTCTCTAGGCTTCAAACTTTGGATTCTCAGCTGCCCTTCAGCCTGGAGAATATGGGACAACTGACTGGGGACAATTGACCAGGTCACTCCTTAGATGCCCTGCTGCCATCCCCCACACCTCACGCCTCACCTCCTGGCATGAACCCCCAAATCTCTACAACCCTTGTTAGTTCAAAGCAGTTAAGAGATCATTGCTCCTTTTCCCACATGCATCTGGAGGTGACTGTTTGAGGGGAGAAAATGAAGAGGATACCCTGCTAATCTGAAGATGCTTGGAGAAAATCTTCAACCCTTCCTCAATAAGGGACACTGCCCCAAGTCTTTTTTTTTTTTCCTTAAATGAATTTAAGTTTTAACTGCTTGAGGGGGGAAATGATGAGGAAACCCCAAAACTCTTAAAACCTCCTTGGACTCGAACATAGGATAGTTTACCTCTCAGACTTGTGGAGGAGGAAGGAATTTGTGACCAAAGGAGAACTAGAGATCATTATTGATCACAAAATAGAAAATTTTGATTACATCAAATTAAAAAGCTTTTGTACAAACAAAACTAATACAAACAAGATTAGAAGGGAAGTAACAAATTGGGAAAACATTTTTACAGTTAAAGGTTCTGATAAAGGCCTCATCTCCAAAATATACAGAGAATTGACTCTATAAGAAATCAAGCCATTCTCCAATTGATAAATGGTCAAAGGATATGAACAAACAATTTTCAGATGATGAAATTGAAACTATTTCCACTCATATGAAAGAGTGTTCCAAATCACTATTGATCAGAGAAATGCAAATTAAGACAACTTTGAGATACCACTACACATCTGTCAGATTGGCTAAGATGACAGGAACAAATAATGATGAATGTTGGAGGGGATGTGGGAAAACTGGACACTGATGCATTGTTGGTGGAGTTGTGAAAGAATCCAACCATTCTGGAGAGCAATCTGGAATTATGCCCCAAAAGTTATCAAACTGTGCATACCCTTTGATTCAACAGTGCTACTCCTGGGCTTATATCCCAAGGAAATACTAAAGAAGGGAAAGGGACCTGTATGTGCCAATGGATGCCCATCAATTGGAGAATGGTTGGGTAAATTATGGTATATAAATGTTATGGAATATTATTGTGTTCTGTAAGAAATGATCAACAGAATGAATACAGAGAGGCTTGGAGAGACTTACATCAACTGATGCTGAGTGAAATGAGCAGAACTAGGAGATCATTATACACTTCAACAACAATACTATATGAGGATGTATTCTGATGGAAGTGGATATCTTCAACATAGAGAAGAGCTAATCCAAATCCAATTGATCAATGATGGATAGAATCAGCTACACCCAGAGAAGGAACACTGGGAAATGAGTGTAAACTATTAGCATTTTTTGTTTTTCTCCCCAGGTTATTTTTACCTTCTGAATCCAATTCTTCCTTTGCAACAATAACAACAACAAAATTCGGTTCTGCACATATATATTGTACCTAGGATATACTATAACATATTTAATATGTATGGGAATGCCTGCCATCTAGGGGGAGGGGGTGGAGGGAAGGAGGGGAAAAATTCGGAACAGAAGGGAGTACAAGGGATAATGTTGTAAAAAATTACCTTTCAAAAAATGTTATAATTGGGACAGCTCAGTGGATAGAGCACCAGCCTTGAATTCAGGAAGACCCCAGTTCAAATCTGGTCTCAGACACTTAACACTTCCTAGCTGTATGACCCTAGGCAAGTCACTTAACTCTAGCCTCAGGGGGGAAAAGTGTTCTAATTATAAAATTAATTTAAAAACAAAAAACCTAGGACTCTGCCCCAAGCCAAGCACAAACAGTTTCCTCCTTATCTAAAAAAAAAAAACCCATTGAATTCTATTCAAATTCTAATCCTGGCTGGAACTCAAGCCAGAAGCCAACCTGGGACTCCACCCATGAGACCCTTCAGATTATCAAAAGCTCCCCTATTATAAAAAGCGTTAAACTGGAGTCCACACTTTGCAGAAATCCCAAACATGGTATCCTTACACTGGTCATGTCAAGGATTTCTGCCCACTGGACCTGTGGGGTCTCTACCCTCAACTTTACTAACTAAACTTTACTTCCAAACCCCACAATAAACCTCTTTTATCAATCTGGGTTTTCGGGTCTGTAAATTCCTTTACAGGATACTCTTGCACTGCTATTAGACCTCATTTAACTTTATATCCTTGTACCGAATCCAAAGAGGTTTCAGGGGAGCTCTATTTGACTCCCTGTACGTCAAACCTGCCACTAGACCTCAATTAAATCTAATTTCCTTTAGGCACCCTTTATCTAGTTCTCATCATTCTGAATTCTCTCCCTCCTGCCAATCCCTCACCCATTGAGAAGGTAAGTGCTATAATATCAGTTATACATGTGAAATCATACAAAATATGCTTTCATATGTTCCATATTCTTTATGTTGCCAAAAAAAAAAAAAAAAGGCAAGTAAAATAAAAGTGAAAAAATTAAACTTCTCTCTGCACTAAATTCATCAGATATCTTTCTGGAGGTAGACTTTCCATCATGAGTTTTTAGAAATTGTTTTAGATGGCTGTGCTGATCAAAATAGCTAAGTCTTTCACAGTTAATCATTCTTATAATATTGCTGGCACTATAATAAATAAATGTTCTCCTGGTTCTATTCATTTCACTTTGTATGAGTTCATATAAGTCTTCCCCTACTTTTTTCTGAAACCATCTTCTTATCATTTCTTATAGATGGCATTCCATCATAATCCTATATCACAACATATTCAGCCATTCTCCAATTAATGAGAATCTCCTCAATTTCCAATTCTTTGTCACTATAAAAAGAACTGCTATAAATATTTTTGTACATATGGGTCCTTTCCTTTTTTCTTCAATTTAATAATGGTAGTGTTCATTAAAAAGGTAAATAGTTTTCTAGTTCTTTGTGTGTTATTTCGAAGGACTACACAAGTATACAACAATTGTAACAGTGCATTAGTTTGCTTTTTTTCCACATCCCCATCAGCATTTGTCACTTTCCTTTCCTATCATGTTAGCCAATCTGAGTATGAGGCAGTACCTCAGAGAACATAAATTTAGGAGCTTTCTGTCAGAGTTGTTTAATGTCCATTTCTTTAATAGTAATTTAGAACATTTTTTAGTATGACTTTGGTGAGATAGCTACCACCAAAAATCCCCTGCTAAAGGGCAGCAATGAAGAGGCTAGGTGCATCTAATGAACCAGATTAACAAGAAAAACTACACTCTCACAAAAAAATAAAAACACTGATGGAAAACTATTTCACATAATAGATGTGGTATTCTATAGCACTTGAGCTTTCCCCCACTAAAAAGAAAGGTCCTTGAGAGTAGGACCTGTTTCACTATTGTATTCATGTTTCAAGCATCTGGCAAAGATAAATGTTTCTTTTTAGATTTTTAATTCTCATCGTAAAACTATAGTTTTTACGTTCCATATTTCAGCTATTTAAATTACCATCCTTCATTTACTATTTATGAAAAGTGTACCTCAGCTTGTAAGTTGATTTATTCCAATAGTTATTTATAGTGTTTTCAGTTGTATGGTTGAATTAGACACAGGAAAAAAACTGCAAGAAAAGGGCAGATTATTCTGTAATGTATATTAGTTGAGAATAGAGAACAGATATAAGAAAATACACTAAAGTACCAAGACTAAATCTACCTCTATTAATATTCACTTTCCTCTAACTCAAATTTTTGTCCCCTAAGGCCCATCAATTGTTACAGTCCTCTTTTGAATTAATAGAAGACTAAAGTCCTATTATCTTTACCTTTATGCTTTTTCTTCTTTCTAACTCAGTTTTCCTTACTGGAGAACTCACTCCCTATACACAGCTTCAGTTACTTCTACATGAAAGATTATCAAATTTGAATCTGGAGTCCTAAAATTTATACCATTCTCTTATAACTACATAGAAATTTGCTATAAACAAACACACATGATTTTAATAAAATTTAATTTGTAATATAAAAAGTAAAGAATTTCAGTGAAATTTATCTCATCGAGATGAGAGCTAGTTCAATGGTTATCTAGTCTAAATTCATTTTATAGAAAATGAAGCTGAGATTCATGGAGATTAAGTGACTTATGCAATGAGCATCAGAGACAGTACTTGAATGTAGACCCTGTAATTCAAACCATTTGTTTTGACTGCATATTTTATTCAATCTTCTCATTTTTTTCCTTTCTTCTGAGTTGATACATATTTTGATATTTGTCTGAAGACATCAATGGGCTGACTATATACAGACAGACAGATTTGTCAATCATTCAGCATTGATAGCCACATTATCACTTATTTGTTAAAACTATGTTTCCTTTTTTGTGATGTTGGGTGCTTACTATAGTGTAGAGGGATGGAATTCTGAAAAAGTGTATTTGAATCTAAGACAGCAGAGCACTTAAGGCTAATTACTTATTCAAGGTGTGATAATGGTCCTATAAACATATAGTAATGTGATGACTTCCTTATAGTAGGGGATCTTTGGTAGGAGGGTATCTTCTCTATTAAGAAAGACAATAGAGAAAACTAAATTGATACTAATGATAGATTTGTTAACAACTGACATTTATATTGTGCTTTAAAATTTCCAAATATCTTTATGTACCTCATCTCAACCTTGTGAGGCAGGTACCATGGATATTATCATCTCCAATTTTACAGATGAAGAAAAACTGAGGATCACTGAAGACTACAGAAATGATGAAAAGAAAAATGATGAAATGAAATTATAAAAACTGAAATAAACAGAACCAGGACAAAACAATATATCCAAGGACCACAATAATGTAAATACTGGGAAATTTTTTAAACTAAATACCACATAAGTATAACGACCAAGCCTTTCCTCAAAGAAAAACTATGAAAATGGACTTTATTTGCTTTTTGCAAAGATAGGGCTGATGGGGAGGGAAGTGGGGAAGGGAGTTATTATAGGTGTAGAACATTATTACATAACCGTTCCAAATCCTTATAACTTCTTCCTTTTGCATATTTTGAACCCAAATTAATTAAAAGATTTTCTATAAGAGTAACAAAGTCTTAGATAGAAGAGGCAAAATAGTTGCAACCAAGAATTAATACTATCATTGTATGATACGTATGTGTCATATGTATGTATTAATACTATCATTTGTTAAGTTGTGACTACATTGGCAAAACAGTTGCAACCAAGAATTAATACTATCATTGTATGATACGTATGTGTCATATGTATGTATTAATACTATCATTTGTTAAGTTGGTGACTGCATAGAGGCTTTGTATTTTTTTATATTTTTCCAGAAAACCATGATGCTATTCTACTTCATGAATTTTTCCTCAATCGAGGTTGTGCCTTTCCTAAAGTAGGCTTAACTGTAAATAGAGACCCTTAATAAGAAGACATAAACAAGATCTGGCAGATTCAGTATACCTCAGTAATTTTCCATTACTAAGATATTGAGGCTGAAAGATACTACTACCAGCTAGAACTCTGTTTTAGCACTCCATTTTGGTTTCTATGGAGATCAATTATCAATGATAGCAATGTCTGCAAGTTAAAAAACCTAAAAATAGGTCACCATCAAGTATTCATAACTGTTCAATCTTCATTACTACTAAATTATATCTGAAATCCAAAAATAAATTAAAACATATAGTATATGAGCAACATAACTAAATCCAACTAAATCTTAATTCTAGTCTGTCACAAAACACTGCTGATATCTGAATTGGTTTCAAGTACTTATTAACATCACCAGTACTCAAAGGAAAATATTTTTAGATACGGTAACTAAAAACTAAGGATTTCATTTGTATTTTATCAGTTTTATGGTTTTTGTTCAAAACAAAAACATTCATATTATAAATATAAATTGTCATATCTATTATAAAAATTACAGAACTCTTTAGTAGTATAAAATATACTGTGGTTTACTGGATATTTTTCTTCTGTAAATTAATATATACTTAGACCCCTAAATCATAAATACAAATGATGTTAGCATACATTTTTAAACACATCTTGTATTCTAACTCCTAGTTTAAACAGAGCAATTGTGTGATTTAATTTTTTTTATTTTATATGTATGTATATACGTGTGTGTGTGTGTGATTATATAATCAATCTTATTAGCAAAAAACAATCAGGACAACAACAACAATATCATCATTATCACCTCATCACCGTTGTCATCATTGTCACAGTGCTTTGAGATTTACCAATATTCTTTACAAATCTTTTTTCATTTAAGCCTCACAATATCTACGAGATAGGTGCATCTACTAGCTCCATTTTACAGATGACAAAACTGAGGCAAGTAGAAGCTAAGCAACTTGTCCAAGTTTCACACAGCTAGTTTTGAGACAAGATTCAAAGTCGGATCTCTCTAAGCTCAGCATTCTCTTCCCTCAAGCTGCCTACATATTTCCTAATCATTACAGAGGTGTCAGACAAATAAAATCAAATTTTTAAATTGAACATTTTCACAGGTGACCCCCCCCCCCGCAATGCAGCATATATGGCAGTGATTGTTTTAAATCTCTGAACTCTCCCTTTGCTTTATCAACATAGACTGACCTCATTTAATCTTATCAAGTATTTCATAGTGTCTTTTTAAAACTTTTATATCTACACACAGTGCTATATGCACAGCTTATATAATTATGCTTATGCTCAATAAATTATTATTGAATTAATGTGGGTAGTAGTTATGAACAATAGCTTTTTTGTTTGGGGGGAAGAGGGGGAGTTGGCTGGGCAATTAGGGTTAAGTGACTTGCCCAGGACCGCACAGCTAATAAATATTAAATGTCTGATGCCAGATCTGAACTCAAGTTTTTTCTGACCCCAGGGCCAGTACTCTATCCACTGTGCCATTTAGATGCCCCTTGGATTTTTTTGTTAAAGCATGAATGAACATCCCTTCTTCCAAGGCCTTCATACATCTGGCTGCTATTATTATTTATGGGTTTTTTTTGTTGTTTTATTTTGATTTTTAAGGAAAAAAAAAGTTTCATAATTTATTTTTAAAGCACATTGCTATAGCATTAAATCCAAAAGAGACTGGTTGGACAAAATATGTCACATACTTTGTGGATTATCTATAACAAATTTCTCATTTCAGAACAATTTTTATCCAATAAAGCGTATCATCTTTTTTGCTTTAAGAGCAAAATCCCATTTTATTATTATTATTATTATTATTATTACAAATCAATAATAATATATGTTATGGGCCAGAACTTAAAACAAGGTACTAAGTGGAATTGATGAGACAATGGTTATCTAGTTTAACATGGTTCAGTATGATTGATTTAATCCTTTAACAAATAATGGTTTCCTAGTAATATAATGATTGGTTTATACTCAGTGTAGACCATATAAGAAGGGACTGAGAGCCACAGAAGAGAAGCTTTCAGAGGGCAAAGACAGGCAGGAGCTCAAGCTCTTGGAATCAAGGACAGACATTCATTCAATCTTCCATCAGGCCACTGGTGGCAGGCTCTCCTCCTGCATTTCTCCACTGAGACCAAGGCTGGTAAGAAAGGCTCTCCAGAAAGCTGCCCAGCCCCAGGAATGAGATAATAAGGAATCTGTTCAGTAAGAAAGCTAAAAGGGCCCCAGGAAAGGAGATAAGACTTTGAAAGAGATAATAAAGGATTTGGACTTCAATTACTGGCTATTCTTGTGATTACTAAGCTGAAAAGAAAGCTGCTCCCAGAGCCCTCAAGAAACCAAACAAAAGAACACTACAAATATATCGCACAAAATATTCTTATTAATGCATTTCAAAACTGAACAATAAATAGCTTTTAGGTTATCCACCCAATGCTTCTATTTGTATTTTCTATTTGTATGCTGAGTGTTAACTATGAACTCCATTTATACACATGAGACAGATGGAAATCTCAAGGTAAGGCTCTCAAGTTTTTGGATTTTTTGTTTCATGTGAAGATGTCACCTGTATAACTTCATTTATTACTATTTTTGCTGCTCAGTTACAAGGAGTATTATCTCTTGAAGCTTTCCTAACAGATAATTCTTTTAAGTAATTATATTCAATTTTAGAAAAATTCAAGATAAAACAAAAAGAAACTCTGCTTTTAAAGAATTAGAAGATGACCACTACATGGAGTCTTAGCTGAAGAAAATCTATACCCTTTAAAAATATTATGGAATTTGTTTCCTGTCTATTCATCAGGAAGACTCGTTCCTTTTCCTTTTAAATAAAGGAATAAATTCTACAAAATCAAGACATCTCAACGACTACAAAATTGCTTACAACTACAGCTAAGACTTTCTCTTCCAAAATGCAAATTATCTTTATAATGGCAAGGTGGGTGACTTCAGGCATACATGAATAAAAACTGCAAACTCCATTTCTATAGAGTTTTTAATTTTTAAAATCCACACATTACACTGGATACAATGCCTAATCACTACAAGGTGATCATTAGTAGTGGCCCACAGGGACAGAGGGGACACAAATAAAAATGTCATTAATTTCACTAATGAAATCACTATTTGCAAATAGGAAACAAGTCTTTATAATCAGTTCCCATAATTCATGAGATTACTCTTATTATTATTGTTTTAAGTAATAATCAATAAATTATAGGCTTTACCATTTATATTTACTGAATTATAACTATTTACTACTTGACAGGATTGTTGGAAGGAAATGTTTTGTACATTTTAGAACAATTATTATTTTTGTTGATATTGTTATTACTATTATTGCCACTTTTATACTCTTAACTCTGATCTTTAAGGACAATAGAAGAGATAAAGCAAAATAAATGACAAATTCTAGAAGCCAATCTTTAGAATTAAAGTTAAATTATTCTCGGAAGTTAGCTGATAAATTTGGGATACAAAAATGGTCCATCCAGAAACGTCAGAACAAAATAGTAATAAATAAAACTCATATAAGTAATTATTTTCATTTCCATTTATCTAAAATTTAATATGCCTGCAATTACTATTGGAAGTCCTGATAGTAAAAAGATTTTTAAAGCTGGGGGAACATTTTTTCAATGAAAAAAATACATATAATTCTTCCACACATTTTTGAAAATTTAAAATTCATTACCTTTCTTCTTTGTCCAAAGTTTTCTTCTCTGCTGAACTGGTTTTTTTGGGCGGTACAGGAGGGGTCACTTTCTTACATATTTCTTCAATGATGCGCTTGTTCAATCTGCTTTGCAATGCAGCTTTTAACAAAATTCTCTCTACTGCAGTCATGCCATCTCCATGACAGTACTTGGGAATTTCTGGTTGGATTAAAATTTCTAGATCATCTAACCAGGGAGGATAATAAGAGTTTTGTTTTCCTGAGAGTTTGTGATGAAGTTTGATTAACAAAGATAATATACTTTCTTTGATTTCCAAAATAGCTGTAGTTAACTGTGGAGTTGAACCAGGAGCAGACCATTTATTTGATGTTTTGGGACGAACCACCTGATTTGCTTCACCACTATTACGATTAATGATCTCCTGAAATTTTTTTCTACGTTCTGCTACTAAGCTGAAAACTTGAGCTGTACCTGAATTCTACAAAAAAAAAAAAAGAGGAAAAAAGAGCAATGGAAATTATTCAATAATCAATTTTAAAGCATCAGTGTTAATTTTTAAGGGAATGTCTACTCTTTTACATATGTTTAAGTATTTTAAAGTATACTTATTATTACAAATATTTTCTTCATCTCCCCCAAAAATGTCATTGTTTCACGCTAAGTATAAACAAAAAAAATGCATACTACAAAGAATAATGTCCAAAACACTAAATTTTTTAAATGTTTTGATGTTTATATGCACACAAAAATTTCAGTTATACTGACTACAATTTTGCCTTCATCTTATTCTATTTCTTAAGGAAAAATATGTGGTCCTTGCTATACAGCACATTTAATAAACATGCTAAAAATTAAATAAGTAATTCAATAAAATATCATGTAAGAAAGTGACTGACTTCAATAAGTAATTTACCAAAAGAGCAATGATTAGACTCATGGCTTTGAGGTACAAAATCAATCTCAAAGTTTTTAAGTCTTGCATCTTATTTAAACATTTAAACTTTAGATTATTTTAAGCCAAATTTTCAAAAAACTTCATTCATCCAAACTTTTTCTTCTTGAAATTTCTAAGACATTCTAAAATAGACTATCATTTGAAAACTAGTTTTTTGCTGTTTCAAACATGATTACTAGATTTTTATCTATGTTGGGAATAATAATCCTAACTAATAGAAGCTCAAATCTACTGTAGCAATTGAATAAAATGTCACCAATTCACCAATAAAAATTCACCAATGAAAACTGGCTAAAATAAGTATCTAGCTCATTCCTCCCAATTTGGTATCATTTATGTGTATATAAAGAAAAATGTAAAGCCCCTTGTCCTTATGTCAATTTATTCTGTTTTTATGTTCCATAACTTAGAAAAGAGTGATATTAGTAATAAGCTCTCTATAATTTGTGTAATTGATCTTTAGTAATATTAACTAACACTTAAAAGGCATTTTAGAGTTTGCACTGATCCTTAAAACCCTATGAGGAAGGCACCATTATTACTACAAATTCAGAGGGTTTAATATATCTAACCTTTTTATAGGCAAAAATGTAAACTGTGAGGTATGATTTCTGGGATGATTCATGATATGATCCTAAATTGCAATTTTAGTGCCTATTCTGGTATGTTTAATTGATAACAACAGTCCTATTATCTGAATGTTCAGATCAAGTCATCAAATAAACTTTTAAGGCTAAGAACACGTAAGCTAAATTATGTAAAATACTAAAGTGCTATGGTAAGAACCTTTTCCCACTACTTCTTTTTCATTAAATATCACATGTGAAAACTTGATTGTTCTTTCATTTTAAAAAGTTAAAATATAATAATTACCCAACTCATTTTCCATCACAGTTTAATTTTACTCATAGTTAAATTGATCTCCAAGGAAGCAAAATAACTTATTAGTCATTTCAAACACGCATGCTTACAAGTATAAGTTTATTCAGAATTAAGAAACTATACATTCAATCTTTTTAAAAATGTTAGTAATGTCTCTGATGATTTTTTTATTTTTAAAGGCCCAAACACAAAGCAAGCCTAAAATTGTTTCAATATTCCACTAGCACTAACAGAAAAAGCCTATTAAAATATCAAAATGTTCAGTGTTATTTTAAAATTCAAAAATATGAAGTTTTCTTTAAAATACAAAAACCTATAAATTTAAACATTTAAAAAGAAAAGGTATTTAGCCTATATTAAGAAAATGGAAAGTTCATGGAATTTTTTCATTTTCATTTAAAGTCATGTTGCTAGTTAATGCAAACAGCATACAAAACTACCTCTCTTTGAAGGACTTTAGGCCGTCTTGAACTCTGGCAATTGAAGGAAAAAGATTTGTAAGAAAGGACAATGTGATAGATGTTTGTGGGCTGAGAAGCATCACAAGATTAAAAAAGCAAGCATATTTTTTCTTATATCTATGGAATGATTAGAGAGAAAATATACTAGTTCCATGACACAAAACAAAGCATCAACTATATATAACTCTGAACTTATGAGAACCATCAAAATAGTAAGGTTTCTTTCACACTTACCTGTGTAGAAGCAAAGCTATCAGAACTAGTACTTGCAGGTGGCTCTCTCTTCACTTCAGGAGCCGTTTCTGGAACCCTCACTCTCACATAATTTATAAAGTGCCTCATGTTAGATACTAAGTTACTACCAGGAAACCAACTGTCATGGCAGCGTTCTTGTCCACCCACAGGTTCCTAAAAATATAAATATTAGAGTCAGGAAGGAAGAAAATGAGAAGCAATAAGCCAAAATAATTAATAAAATGGTAATCAAATGTTGGATTCCTGAAGATCTAGTAAAAAAAAAAAAAATTTTTTTTAATGTTTATCAATTTCAAACTTCAAATAATACTGTGTTACAAAGATAACCACCTGGATATACTCCCCTGGACTTTTCCATCATGTCCCAGGACCTCTTTATTATGAAGATTATGTGCTTTTCACAGTCTAGCCCCAGTCTACACATAAACCATTTCCACATATTCTGTGCTTGATTAAATTGGTTTCCTGCCTTGTCTTCTAATATGATTCTTAATGTGCTGTTTTTATATCATTGCTCTGGCTTTTCTCTATATTTGAAATGCTTTCTTTCCCTCCTTTCCATTTTGGAATTCCTGATTTTTATTTTTTTTTTAAGACTTATCTCTAGTTCTAACTTTTTGGATTAGGCTTTTCTCTAGTCCCTGCCTTGAGGAATTTACAATCTAATGGTGAAAGAAAACAAAAAAAGACTCTAAAAAATAGCAGGAAGGTACTTAGTGCAGGAGCATGATGGAGAGATTCAGGGAATACAGTTTGGTGGGAATAGAAGAGAGCCTAAGACCTTGAAATGGAGGTTTGGGGAGAAATTCTCTATTCTCCAATCAAAAGGAAGGAGGATTAAGGAGTACTGACAAATTCAACTAGAATTCAGAGTTGTTTTTTTAAGAGTTAGAAATTATTCTCTTACAAATGGGACAAGAGCACTTGAGAAAAGAATAGAAAAGGAATTAATACATTGTAAAAAGTACAAAACTGTGTATAAGGGAACAAAATCCCTGAAAACAAAACAGAGCAAATAGAAGAAGGAAGAAATATTAAATAAAATCAAAATGATAAAAGGGGGGCGGGGGGAAAGAAGAAAAAGTAGGATATATTTCATAGCAAAAACAATTGGAAAACAGACTGAGGAGGAAAAATTTGAGTATCACTGGATTATCTGAACTCCATAACCAAAAAAAAGGGTTTAAATACTCAATTTCAAGAAATCCAACCAAATCTCTTAAAAATAGAAAGAATACACTGATCACTTCTTAAAAGAATATATTCTATATTTATTTTAAATGGAATTTCTTTTTCTATCTCTTTCTTCAGTTTTGTAGGTAATATGAAGAAATGCTGATCTTTTATGTGAATTTAATTTATAGCCTGAAACTTTGCTGAAATTATTCTTTCAATTAATTTTAATTGAAAATCTAAGATTCTTTAAACACATATCTGTAAAAAAAAAAAAAAATGATAATTTTGTTTCTTCTTTGCCTATGCTTATGCTTCCACTTTCTTTTTTTGTCTCAATAATATGCATTTCTATACTATATTGAATAGTTATAGTGAAAATGGACATCTTTATTACACCAAAGACCTCTAGTTTATCACCATTACATATGATACTGGGTCTTGATTTTAGACAGATACTATTTATACAAAAAAAAGATCACTTTATTCCTATGCTTTCTAGTGTTTTTAAAATAATAATGGATATTGTATCTTATCAAAATCTTTTTCCTATAATTCTTAACATATTTTTGTTATCCTTGCTGTTTTACTCTCCTTGTTAATGTTTAATTTTAAATTTCTGCATCAATATTCATTAAGGTTATTGTTGTACAGTTTTCTTTTTTAACTATTTCTTGGTTGATACTAAGACCTCATTTGTAATACAGAAAAAATTTAGCCAGTTCCCTTCTTTTCTTGTTTTTCAAATAGCCCTCATTAAATATATAATATCTTTGTTACCAATCTGCTTTAGGTATATGAAAGTACTTACTTCTTCATCTGGTTCTTCTTCAGGTGAATTTTCAAGTCCTAATTCAATCAGATATAAAACCATACAGAGGACATGTTCTGACAGATTTTGGTGATCCATTAAAATCTTTTTTTAAAAAAGGAAAAAAAAATACTATTTTACATATTCCAAATATCATATCTCTTAATAGTCCTATCAGATGGGTAAACAAAGCTATAATTATCTGGTAAATAAGAATTCTGAAGCAAAATGAAAAAGGTTTGTTTGCCCAAGATTAAGTAAAATGCTAACATTTGCAGAAAGAATCTAGATATCCTTTTTTTTGCCTTTTATCTATCTATACACACACACACACACACACACACACACACACACACACACATATATATATATATATATATATATATATATCAATGAACTCAATAGTATATATTAGCAAATACTTCTTTACTTGGAATTCTATGCTTCAATTCTATATTTCATCAGAAGACCTCAAAATTAATAGTGTTTCAAATTAAGTGGGTGAAAAACAATACTGAGGTTAATAATGTAAAAAAGCATAACTTTCTGTTTTCTTCATACTGATTTACATAACTATATTTATATAATATTCTTCATACAAATCTGTGATCTTATTGTGTGAGTATTTCCTTCTCCAGTATAGATCACAACTCATGTAACTGTGCCTTCTATCAATTTATTGTCCATTTTTTCATGTAAATATTCCTTTAAAGATCTACCCAAAGTCATGTAAATCATCTATAATTTTGATTCATTATCACAGTGTTTGTTCCATGATTAACAACCATATAGCATCACTTAGTAGAATATAAATGCAAAAGGGCTAATGTGTTTTTGTGACAAGGGACAATTTAAGATCATTGAAAATTTTTGGAAAATTTCCCAAATATTATACATCCTCATCTTCTAGTCAGTTCCAGGTCTTTCTCATTGTTCATTTGAAGTAACTTAAGGATTGGTTTAAAAAAAAAAAAAAGGAAGAAGGAGGAGGAGGAAGAGGAGGAAGAAGAGAAGAGGCCGCAAGTTGATGCAGTACATAAGAGCACCAGCCTTGAATTCAGGAGGACCCATGTTCAAATCTGGCCTCAGACACTTAACACTTCCTAGCTGTGTGACCCTAGGTAACTCAATTAACTCCAATTGCCTTAGCAGAAAGAGATAGGAAAGAGGGAAGCAGGGAAGCAAGAAGAGAAAGACAGAGAGAGAGACAGAGACAGAGAGAGACAGAGAGAGAGAGAGAGAGAGAGAGAGAGAGAGAGAGAGAGAGAGAGAGAGAGAGAGAGAGAGAACAAAAAAAAATAAGAGAGAGAGGGAGGGAGGGAGGGAAGAAAGGAAGAAGGAAGGAGGTAAAGAGGGGGGGAGGAGGGAAAGAATATTGAGAGATAAACTTAGGACTTTAGATATCATATGTTATAGACAAAGCAAATACTATCTTAAAGCATTTAAAATCTTTAATCTTATTCTTATTCTTTAAATCATTACCGTACCTTGTAAAGTAGGGTGAATAGGACAATGTGTAAAGTTTTACAATGTAAAAGTCGCATGAGACCTTTGTAACTGGGGTGCAGAGGTGTTCTTTTTTTATAAGGAGGCCAAGGATTTCCAGGGAATTTTCCACTCTGCTTTAAACTGTAGAAATAATAAAGATAAAAATTAGATTAAAACTGCTTTTACACCAGAGTCTAAAATATTAGTATCAAAATTAATCAGCTTATACCAAATGAAATGCAGGATTCATTTTCCTCCACTCACTTCATGGAGAAAGTGAATATTAGACCTTCACAATTGAATCATATATAGCAGAACAACCTATTAATTAAAGTAAAATGCAGAAACAGGTAGAGAATGAAAAGATGAATAGACGTCAAATAAAAAGAGCAAAGAGAATGAGAGCAATGAAAATAAAGCAATACTAGCCCAGCAGTTGAAATATGAAAGAAAGAAGGAATATGCTCTTTTTAAAAAATACTCAAATAAAGACATTGAATTTTCCTACACAAATCACTAATAAACTCCAAGTTGTGAAATACTTTTTCTACTATCATTTATGGAGACCAAGTTATTTTTCATGTTTTTATGTGTGTGTATGCATGAATATATGAATATATATGCAAACACTATCCATAATGTTAATAGTTTTTTCTTTCATTCCAACAGAAGCCAATAAAAAGCAGCAGATACAAAAATGTTGCTATAAAATGATGATGTACTTAATTAAAAATAAGTATTATATTTGTAATCTAAGTTTGGGGTTCAAGCCCCTGAAGTGTTCACAGAGTGTACTGAAAGATAAAGTATTGTCAATGAATATGATCATCAATATCTCAAGTGTAAAATTAAAAAGGAATGGATAACATGATCTCTCATATCTCTTTTGAGCTGTAAATTCTTATTTACTCATAAAATCAATTTTTAACATTCCCTCCAATTACCATATGTTGCCAATTAAAAAACAACAATGAAGAATTCATTTCAGCAAACATTATTTAAATGACTGTTGGATATATGGTACTTTTTAAAGGTACATACTGAAAAAAATGAATCTGTGTCATAAATATAATTGGAACCCAGACCTTGGAATATTAGAGTATTCTGATAGTAGCAAGATGATAAAATGGTATGCCAACCTTTTATAACCAACTCCAAATTCCTTCCCTTCCCCAACCAAACCCTGGAAGCTCGCAACCAAGCCTTAAATCACCCAGCAAACTTGTGAAGAGACTAAACACGTGCCAAAGTTCTAAATTATTTGTCATATTCTAGAAATGATCAACTCTACCAATTTAGTTTTTTCAAAAAAAAAAAAAAAATCCAACTAATAAATGTATTTTCTTTCTCTCCCTTAAAAAAAAGAAAAGGAAAACCTTTATAACAAATACATATAGACTAGTAAAACAAATTCCTATATGGATCATATCTCAAAAACATGTCTAATTTTGTAGTATGAATCTATTATCTCTCAGTCAGGAGTTGCATGTTTCATCAAAGGTCCTGTGGTATTATGATTTACTACTGTGTAGAACAGAGTTCTCAAGTCCTTCTAAGTTGTTTTCTTTATAATATTATTATTGTATAAATTATTTTGCAGGTTCTACTCTCTTTTCACTGTACATTATTTGATATTAACCCTAAATTTCTTTGAACTCATCCCTTTTAGCATTTCTTATAACATAATAGTATTCCATTATATTCATATTCCATAATTTGTTTAGTTATTCCCTAATTGATGATCATTTATTAATTGCCTATTCTTTACTACCACAAAAATAACTACCATAAATATTTTATATATATTAATCATTTTCCTCTTTAAATTTCTTTAGGTTCCAGAGCTAGTTGTGTTATCAGTGGGTCAAATGAATACACAATTTGGTGACTTTTGGGACATAGTTCCAAATTGCTTTCCAAAACAGTTGGATCAATAAGCCACAGCTCCACTAATATCAGTTTAGTTGTGTCCAAGGAACAAGTGGCAATAAACTACTTCCTCTTGTACTGGCTCACTAACCTCAATCAGCCCCCTCTCATTTTAAAAAGGATCAGTAGATGATCAGAGAAATGCAAATTAAGACAACTCTGAGATATCACTACACACCTGTCAGATTGGCTAAGATGACAGGAAAAGATAATGATGAATGTTGGAGGGGATGTGGGAAAACTGGTACACTGATGCATTGTTGGTGGAGTTGTGAAATAATCCAACCATTCTGGAGAGCAATTTGGAACTATGCCCAAAAAGTTATCAAACTGTGCATGCCTTTTGATCCAGCAGTGCTACTACTGGGCTTCTATCCCAAAGAAATAAAGATGGGAAAGGGACCTGTATGTGCCAAAATGTTTGTGGCAGCTCTTTTTGTAGTGGCTAGAAACTGGAAAATGAATGGATGCCCATCAATTGGAGAATGGTTGGGTAAATTATGGTATATGAATGCTATGGAATATTATTGCTCTATAAGAAATGACCAGTAGGATGAATATAGAGAGGCTTGGAGAGACTTACATGAACTGATGCTGAGTGAAATGAGCAGAACCAGGAGATCACTATACACTTCAACAATGATACTGTATAAAGATATATTCTGATTGAAGTGGATATCTTCAATATAAAGATCTAATTCACTTCCAGTTGATCAATGATGGACAGAAATAGCTATATCCAGAGAAGGAACACTGGGAATTGAATGTAAACTGTTTACACTACTGTCTTTCTACCCAGGTTACTTATACCTTCGGAATCCAATTCTTACCATGCAAAAAGAAAATTGGTTTTACACACATATTTTGTATCTAGGTTATACTGTAACACATTTAATATGTATGGGATTGCCTGTCATCTAGGGGAGGGAGTAGCAGGAGGGAGGGGAAATTTTGGAAAAATGAATACAAGGGATAATGTTGTTAAAAAAAAATTACTCATGCATATATACTGTCAAAAATTATAATTATAAAATTAATTTTAAAAAGGATCAGTAGAATAGAGACTGGGACAAATAGAAGAGATAGTGAAGGATATAATCAACAACATCAGCAAATGAATGCATATATATATATATGGAAGTATAAGAGTCAAAGACAATTCCAAAGTTGAAAAGCCAAATGACTAAAAGTCCTATGGTGTCCCAAAACAGAAATAATAAAGTTTGAAAGAAGAGTAAATTTCTGGCCTTATATAACCAGGTTCACCCTATCACCTAGTATATTAAATTGTTTCCTTTCAAATACCTACTCAATTGTCCACAAGCTTCACCACACCCTCAAACTTTTCAACCAACATTTCTTCCAATTCCTGAATTCAACAGAAACCTGGCTCACTATCTTCCTTGTCACCCAGTCCATTTTCATTCTCAAGAACAAGCTCTCTCCATGCCTTTCCACTAATTTTCCATAATACCTGAAATAGATTTCCTTCCCAATTATGCTTTTTAGAACCCCTGGCTATCTTCAAGACTATGTTAATGTGCTACCATTTTTAAAAAGCCTTTTGAAATCAATTGATGTAGCAAAAAATATTTTTGTTAAGCATCAAGAATGAAAAAATCCCTGCTTCTCAAGAAATTTGGATTTTATGTGGTGCTTGAGCTACTTCTTGAAGAAAAAGATTCTAAAAGGTGGAGGTGAAGGAGAGAGCAAGGCAGCCAGGGGTAAGGGCACAAAAGCAGAATAGGAACCACCATTTGTAAGGAACACTAAATATGCCAGTATGAATAGATTATGTATGTGAGGAAGGAAGGAACTTGTGAAAAAATATGACAAAAAAAGACACAAAGTTTTAAGAAGATTAAATTTGGTTCTACATTGGAATAGACTGACACTTTGTAAAGTCATTTTGGCAACTACATGAAGAATGGATTAGAGAAAGGAGGGAACTGATTGAGGAAAACCAAACAGAAGGCTATTGCAGTGGAACCAAGATGGTGAAATAGCACGAAGAAGTATAGTTAGCAAGTACCCCCCTCCTAAATAAATCTAAAAAACATACCTTATTAAATCCTAATCAGAAAAATCTAAGAAAAAAATCACTGTGAATCTTCTTTTGTCTTATCATTTTTCAGGCCTAAGCTGGCACAGACAGGCAGAGGTCCAATAATACTAGAGATGAACGTCTGCCTAGGGGCAAGTAACCAAGGGGATCTCTAACCCAGGAAGAAGCCATGCACTAAGAATCTCAAAGATTCTGGCATGGCAAAGCCTAAACTTCTGTAAAATGAACAAATCGGTACCAATTGACAACTCAATAGATTACTACCCAGGTTCAAGGTTACAGCTTCAGGATGGACTGAGGACAATGAGGAATAGCTATTGAACAAAGAGCAAATTCAGAAATTAGCAATAGCATGGGTCAGACGCCAGGAACTAAGTGGATTCAATTTCGACATATGCCCTCACATGAAGCTACAAAATAAGCAGTACAGAAATTCCAGACCAAAAAAGCAACTCTGAATGAGTAAATGGTAGAAAGACTGACTCTAGAAGCAGATTACTTAAACTCCAAAACAACATGCTCAAAGGCCCATTGTCCAGACCCAAACCCAGATCAGAAACTTGTAAAGTTCAGACCGGGTAGGACAGCAGTCTGACTTTGTCCTGGAACAGAATACTTTGGAACCACTAAAAGCCAACAAATCTCTACCCTCAGTTGTCCCCGAGATTCAGAAAAAAACACAATTTTTGGCACTTCAAGAAAACAACAAAACACCAGGACCAGCTTAGCCATCCCCTCCAGAAGTGTATAGAACAAGGTTACACTGCTAACATTCTAATAAATGGAATCCATTTGTTTCCTCTGAACCATATCATTATCATGTAAGGATACTAATTTATTTTTAAAATTATTTTACAAACAACAGGAACAAAAAGATCTTGAATTCAATTGTGTAGTAGTGAAGATCTGCTAAATTATTGAGAAAATCCAGGTGTTCTCATTTAATACCATCAAAAATTCCTTTGATTTAGTTTAATTCTCATAAAAAAATCTTGTATACTTAGGAAATTCAGTGTTATTGATATATTCTTTTTGGTAAGAAGATTTAAAAATTTCTTTCATATTCTAGATATCTTCCCTTCTTTCTCAAAATTAGGCTGCCTCCAATGAACTTCCTCTTTTTATATAGCCTAATTCAGTCTAATTATTTTCTTTAGTGTCATCTCCACTTCCCTATCAAAGCACATCTGAAACAGTGGTGTTAAGAATTCAAATGTGGTGGTTTACCTATTTTTGATGATGGTAAGAATCTATTATAAAAATCTTTACAAATACAATTTTTTCCCTCTTTTTCATCCTATTTCTAGTTTCAGTTTTCAATGTCCTTGAGATGTCTCTAGTTATCTGGATGACTCATCAAGTTTTCTTCAAACTGCTTTTCTCTCCCTTGCTTTTCAAAATTTAATCAGGCAAAGCTATTTATAATCTTCCATCATCCTTCCTTGGGAGATTTTACAACTGAATTTGTATTCTAATTTGATGTTACCCCCATCTATTACCTCTCCCTGCTTAGAAATAAAAACAAATATATACTAATAATTTACATCCAGGTTTTTAAAATCACCTCACTGTGATGATTCCTTCTCATAAGCTGAACTTCTGTATGAAATTATCAGAATTAATGTATCTTTTCTTTCATATATTTTACAATTTTACAATTCCTAGTTTACAGCATCAACAACTTATCTAAACACTTTTGGCTAGAGCTTGCTGCATGCTCTATCTTTTTTTCATTTTATCCCAAATACTAATTTTTGTTCTAAATCAATAAACATTTATTAAGTGCCTATTGCATACAAGGCAATATTCAAGGCACTGGAAATGTAAAAACAAGAACAAAGCATTACTGCTAAAGGAATTAAGAGATTAATAATGCTGGATTAGTAGAGATTATTCATTGATAGGTAATTTAGAGTACCCATATAGTGTGTAGGAACTAAATATTCATTTGATTAAGTTATTCTAAGACTCTAAAGGTTAAGTTCCTCCTTCAGTTTTAATGAATGTTTCCCTTTTCTTGAACTCCCTGAAATAAGATACTCTTTCCAGAAGCTCTAAAATTATATTAATCAATATATATGTCATTTTAAAAGCAACACTTCTAATTGCAAATACTATAACTGCAGGACAAGATTTCTAAAGCAATCTCACTTAAACAGATTGATAGACACAGAACCTAATCCAATACGATATCAGATTTGATAGCTATTCCACCTTAGGAACTCCCCCTTATCCCCCTAACATGCCCTCCCTCTAGATCTTGGCAATAGCACCAAATTGTGTAAGGAAAGCCCCAGCAAAGTAAATTAATTGGATGACTTGTCTTCTGCAATTGAATTATATTCAAACAACTTTCTTAAGGCTGCTAAATGCTTTTTTTTTCCCATTATAAAAAATAAGCTCTATAAATCATCCCTTTGCTATTGACTACAGAGGAGCCAGCAGACTTTTTGTGTCAACAAAATAAATAATTGCACTTGCAAATAAATAATTATACTCAGAAGCTTTGTGACAGATTCTCTATTTCAGATATTAAATCAACATTTCCCTTAAGGTACTTAGGTTCTACTGGGACAACAACACATCATTTTACACAAAAGAAATAACTGTACTCATGTTATTTTCAATATTGTTTCCTGTTAAAAATTATCAGTACTTGAAACAAGATGAAAAACATAAACTTCAATTTTAAAAAGTTACAAAATCCATAATAACTTAAAAGAAACTTTTAAGTAAGTATGGTAATATTAAATCCTGACCAAATTCTGAATTAAAAACAAAGAGTTCCAACTAAGAAATACTATCAAGATAATCTGGTCACATTCATAATTACATTTTGTTGGTTTGATTTTTCATTTTTTAAATGAAGTTTGTCATGCAAAACAGAAATTAGGATTTAATATAATTATATTTATTTGATGAAAAAACTTTAAGAACAAATTGGTAGCAGGAAAGCAGGAAAAAAATAATTTTAGAAATTTAAGAACAATTTGGAATTCAGCACCTCAAAATTTACAGCAGTCCTGCATATTTGAAATTATTGCTGTTATAACAAAATCATATTTTAGAGATGCTTCATTTCTGTTTGACTTTAGTTTCTCATGTCAGGTAAATATATAAAAAGTATTTACAAATTGAAACAAAGTAAATCTGAAAAGAAAAAAACTACAAATAAATTGGGGCATAAAGGGCAAATAAAAGCTTTTATATAGGACTTGAGATATTATTTGGAAGAAGCTAAAGATTCTAAGAGGCACAGGTTAAGAGTGTGTGCATCTAGCCATGAGAAATCATCTATGCAACGGGACAAAGGGAAGACATGGAATGTTGTTTATGAGAAAAGGTTAAAAGACCAGTTTTGTGTTGTGTTTTTTTTTTTTTGTTTTTTTGTTTTTTAGCTCACAAAAAATGAAGAGTAAGATGAAATTAAGTGAAAAATGAAGGTGGAAAAGAGACTGTTAAAGTCTTTAAATGGCAGTTTGCTGTGTCAGATACTGTGCTTCTTTTGGGAACACAAAAATTAAAAAACAGTCACTGGCCTCAAGGGGGTTATTTTCTAATGAAGAAACAATGTGTGTGTGTGTGGGGGGGGTGAGTGTGGGTGGGTGTGTGTATAAGTATATATGAACTGAATACAAGTTAGTCACAAATACTTTTCCTATTCATTAAAATACAATCCTTTTCATTACTGCGATGTTATCTGGCCCTAATTTTGTCTAGCGCCTTCTGCAAGTTTTCTCAAAGAAAACATTTGTTATATATTAATCAATCAAAAAGCATTTATTTAGTTCTTACTAGATCCCAGGCACTATGCTAGTTGCTAAGACTATTAATATCCTCTACATCAATAACATCTAACTTAACAAAACATTCTAAAGATAAAGATTATTGTTGTCAATATCATATTTGTCCAGAATAGTAAACTATACATCATTCTGATCCTCATTTCAAAAGTATTAATGAAATAATGCAAATGAAAAAATAAACACTATAAGAATTTAACAAAATTCAAAGTTAATATTTAATCACTGACTATCTAAAACTCAAAAAGTTCTAATACACGCAAACACATATATCATGTTTTCAAACATGGTACAGCTACCAACCTTCACATCAAGAGACAGGGGAAACATCAAAAATTAAAGTTGGATAGCATTTATTTTTATTGTTAAATAAATATATTTAAAACTAGAATTTGGATTTTGTGTGATTTGTAAAAATTTATAAAAGTTGACAGAAATATGTAATAATTCTATTTCTTATAATAAACACTAACTTATTACCTAAAAACATCTTGCCAATTTCTCAAGAATGAGGTAGCATGGTAAACTGGAAAGGACACTGGTCTTTCAGTACAAAAACCTGGGTAATAGTTCCACTCTGCCAATAACTAGCTGCACAACCTTCAACAACTTAACCTTGAAGGGCATCCATTACTCTTTTGTAAAATAAGGAAGCTGGCCTAGATGATCTCTAAGAAACAAACACAAACATTTATTTCCATATCAACAGAATCATAAAATTTGACCTCCTTAATATAAAAAAATTACAAAAAAGCATTTTAAAATTCATTTTAGAAAATTATTTACCCAATATATTTTTCAACACTTTAAGAAGGACTGTCTACCATATTCAACACTTCCCTAAAACTTAAAGGCTCCCATAACTGGTTAAGAAACCTTTTGATTTTTTTTTAATAGAACCAAATTCTAATTTAACATACTAAAACTATACTACTTCCTGACTCATCATCAATAACTGCTTTTTTTTCAAACAGACTTTCAGCTGGAACTTTTGATATCCAAGTAGAGAAAAGGGGGATAAGAAATGCCATTAAATTTTAATCTTAATTAAAGGTGGACATTAAGTGTAGTTCTAACTATTTCTCCAACTTATCCCCCCCCCGCCAGCTCCCCCCCCAAAAAAGAAACCTGTATAATGTTGAGTTTTCAAGACCACAAAATTTTAATAGCTAAAAAAAAAAAAAATCTTGCCACATTAAAGTTCTAAACCTACCCTAAAAACAAAACAAACAAAACAAAACAAAAAAAAAATCTTTTAGAATTGTAAAGAACATTAACCCAACTAGTACATATTTCTTTAAATAACAGATTTTCAAACTGCTATCAAAGAATATTGCAGGAATTTTTTAAAAACTTATTGAATAACTTGAAAACAAAAGTGTTCGGGACATTAAAAAAATAAAGGAATGAGAGGTTTAATGTAGGGAGAAAAACAACACAAAAAGAGACTGGGGTGTAAAGCCTATTAGAAAGTTAAATTTCAAGATATTTTTTTCTAAATAAGTAGGAAAAATATATCAATATTAGTCTAAACAAAGAAAAGAGAATAGGAATTCTCAAAATAAGAATTTTACTAATTTGGAAAAAAAATTATGGTCTTCCTCCTTTAAGCTATTTAAATACTGTACTTGAATCTTGTTTATATTGCATAAAAAATCCTTTCAAACAGTACAGTGGTAACTACAAATTTCAATTACTTAAAATTAGACATTAATTTGAAGTTTTAGTATACAGATTATTATTAAGTGATACTGAAAATAAAAAACAAAAAAATAAGGTTGTGATTAAGATAAATAACTTTAAAATTAAACTTCATTTCTTTTCACCTGACTGATAGCTGTATTTGTCATTTTCCCTTTCACTTTTAATATCTCCTTCCTCATGGAAATAACCTATAGTTCCAAATTTTAAAATTTCTTCAAATTACTCAGTTTCTGACATATTTGAGCCTTCATAGATAAATCTCACCTATCACTACAATTTCTTATCAAATTTCTAAGAATACCTCACTAAGTTCAATTTTATATAACTATGATCCAGATAAATGTCAGGACTAAAACTGTTCTATTTTAATTTTATGCCCTTTACCTTCTTGGCATAACTGGGAACTTCCCCCATATAAAGAAAAACACCAATCAAGCTATGAATTGTTATTGTTCTAGTTGTACAACACTAGCAAATTAATTATTAGTACAATAAATATGTCAATAATTATTACAAAATGAATAATGCTATGATAAAAACATAAGAAACCAAATACTCTATTAAAAGGACATCATTTATAGTTTGATTTTTTTTTTCAGTCTCCAACATTCTATGCTGTTAGGCTTACAAATAAAATTTATTTTGTTTTAACTCCTTTGTTGCCATTTGTCAGGTAGCATTTTTTTTTTCATTCTGTACAAATGGCAAGAGCTACAACTAAAAATATTAGGTGCAAAATACTGCTTGCTTGTACAATGTTAATGATCATAATTGATGATGTCAGTAAAGTTCTAAGAATTTATTATCTTAACTTGTGCCTCCTCTGCTGGCTCTGAAGCAGAATAGCACAATATTTAGCTTCTGACTTCTTTCATTATTTAATACAATTTAAAAATTTTTTTTGTTCAATTATTGCTATTAAAAACTCATTTTGAAAAATAAAAAATAAAAATGTTGGCTTATGAGCCTAAGAATCTAAAATCCAATTTCTGCCAGATTACAAAACCTTACAATTACTTTCCTCCCCACAAATTAAACATGCCCTTTTAATAATGAGTATATCTAATTCAGAAGACAATCTGAAATTAAAATGTATACACAAAAGTATACAATATGTAATATCCAATTAATACATTACTTAATATGATTTAACTTACAATGCGGTATATCTGTCCATTGCAGACTGCACATCTCTACGGTAAACTGTCCGAAGGATTACCATGACTGGGTCAAACTCTCTATCCCAGACTTCAGCTATTATCATTTAAAAAAAAGTACAAGTTAACATAGTAATTCCTAAAGATGAAAGTTATTACATAATCTTGTTAGCAATTTAAAATTTAATAGATGGAATATTTTCTTAGATTATTAATTTTAGTAATAAGTCTAATGTGTTAAAGAATCATTTGAATATAACAAACTTTATGCCATATAAGAAAGTCTTTCACATGCTATTCTTTATACCCAAGGAAAACAAACTGTAAAATCAAGCTGAATGATAACAAATTAGTTATTAGGTCATAAATGCTTTATTAACTATCAAGCAGAACTACAAAAATGACTTTTAAATGAATTTCTATAATTTTAATTACTAATCTTAAATTTATTTTGATTCCCATTTAAAATGTTAACTTTCTGATGTAACAAATACTATTTCTTTCCTAAGATCATGATTCTAGCACTGCATGTTTTAAAATGGAAAAAAAAAATTTGATAATCTTGTAATCATCACAAATAGATAATGCAGCATGATGAATATTTAAGATGCTCAGTCTGAGTTTAAACCAAGAATTTTAAATATAATTTTCAAAGTCCTATACCAGAAGTCACAAGACTTAGATTCTTAGTCACAGTTTTGCTACTAACTAGAGGGGCAGCTAGGTGGCGCAGTAGATAGAGCACCAGCCTTGAATTCAGGAGGACCCGAGTTCAAATTGGGACTTCATACACAATACTTCCTAGCTGTGTGACCCTGGGCAAGTCACTTAGCCCCAGCCTCAGAGGGGGGGGGGGAAGCTACTAACTTTATAGTAACCTTAGGATTACTAAGTTCCTCTGGGTCTCATTTTCCTGCCTCTACAAGAACACCATACACATTCCCTTCTTTCTGTTGTTCTCTTCAAATTCTCATTAGCTGTCACCTAGATGATTACAATGGACACCTAACCAATTTGTCTTCCTCACTAATGTCTTCTATTCTTAGATTAACCTTCCTGTATAATTCTGTATACATTATTTTAGTACTCAAAAACCTCAAAAAATTCTAGTGCTCAAAAATCTCAAAAACTTCAAGAACTTCTTCAATGCTTAAGAAATCAGTTCCAAATTGCTTAGCCTAAGTTGGCTCCATTCTACATTTTCAGTCTTATATTCCACTACTTCACCTTCATAGGCCAAATTACTCATTGACAAATAAGGTTCATACCATCCCACCACTGTATTTCTGCTTATTGGAATTGCTATATTCCTCCCTTATAATTGTTTAATTCCTTGTAAAGCCCAGCAAACTTCCTCTGTTCAAGAGAGTCTTCTCTGATTCTTCCCTCATCTGAAGGTAAATATAACCTCTTCTTAACTCAAACACTCTGTTTATATTGCTTAAGCACTTCTCACATCTTACTTCATATTGTAGTCATTTGTGTACAAATTTTACGTCTGTAATTTCCCTAAAATCAGTAACCTCATCCTAGTTCTTTGTGATCTGAGCACCTAACACAATTCTGACACAATGTTTTGAATTTAACATTAAGCATTTTTGATGATTCTAAAAACTATTTCCAGATAATTTAAAAATATTTCTATTAGAGTAAATTGAATCTTAATCCCAGTGATCAAGGATGTTGTCGAGCAGGGAAGTGGTATAGTAGATAAGACTTCAGGGCCTAGAATCAAGAAGATTCATCTTCCAGAGTTAAAATCTGATCTCAGATGAGCTTAATCTGACTCTGGATAAATCACTTAACTCTCTTTGCCTCAATTTCTTCATCTGTAAAATGAGATACAGAAAGAAATGGCAAACCATTCCAATACCTTTCTAAAGAAAACTCCCTATGAAAACTCACAAAGAGTAAGATACAACTGAAAAATGACTGAATAACAACAAATACTATCTACTGATCAATAATACAGAATCCTATTATGCTTTTGCTTTGGACAAGCAATATGAAAATTCTAGTCCTAGTCACAACACAACAACATAATAATTAGACATAACTTACTATTTTCTTGATAATACAATAACAATGTAATGAAAACTGATTATTATTCTACTCTAAAACACTATATAAATGCTGTTACAATTATGTAATAAAATTATGCATATGAGATTTAGCTTACTATATACAAAGGCAAGCTAAATCTTCCAAACTATTATAAAGTTCAAATAGAAGACTTTTAACAGACCCTTCAAAATTTCTGAAGTGCCTGCTATAAGCAGAGTACAACTCATGAGATAACAGGACAAGTCCCTATCCTTATGAAGCTCATAATCTAAAAGTAATTAATATGTATGTGAATAATTTGAATTCAAAATAAGCATTCAAAAGAGAGAAATAGGAAGCAAAGTATCACATTAAACACAAAATACTGTTCTCAGAGTTGGTGGCTCTTTTTTCTCCCCTTTTAGTAAATATTAAGAGATAATGACAATGTATTAAAATTACTCTTGGCTTATCTGGAACAAATACATTAAAAAAAAAACTGCTAACTCATACATAACTCTATGGTTTTATATAATTCTTTTTTTCACAACAATCCTATGATGTAGGTAGTGCAAACACTATTATTCCCATTTTACAAAGAAGGAAACTAAGCGTTCAAAGAGATTAAATATATTGCTCAGGCACATGGCTAGTTAAAGAAGGAATCGGTACTCCCTGGTTCTTCTGTCACTAATATCAATGCTCTTTTTCTATTAAAGCACACTGTCATAGACACCAAATTCAGAAGATTCTAAGTCACAACTAATTATAATTATAATTATAATGAGTGAGGATGAGGGAGAAGAATTATTTTTTAGGAAAACTTTTACTGTCTAAAACTAACCTTGGAAGTGACTATAGAGAGGTGGAGTTGATCAATAGTTTCTTTTTAAAAAACTCTTTGCCCAAAAGCATATTTGCTTACAAAAGTAATTTCATGCCTTCCCTTAAAGAAGTGGTTCTCAAAGTGTTGTCTAGGACCATGAGGGAACCCTAAGACTCTGAGAGAGTCTTTAAGGTAAAAACAAAGGCATTATTTGACTGTTAAATTATCCCTTTAGCCTCTGTAAGGCCAGATTTTGTTTATATTCTTCAAATGAAACAGTGCTGCAATAGATTTAATTCAGAAGCAGAAATGAAAGTACAGCCATTTTCTTCTAAACCAAACAGCAAAGAGATTTACAAAAATATTAAAACAATCCCAATTTTCACAATATTTTTGTTTATGAAAATATAGTTATCTTTCACAAAAATGTTATATGTTAATCAACATTTTAAATTTTATCAATTTTAACTTCTAATATGGTAAAAACTTTATATCAATCCACATAAGCAAAAGCCTTTTGTAGCTTTTTTGTAGCAAATTTTAAGGTAGAAAAGGATCCTGAGATCAAAAAGTTTAAGAAATGCAGTTTCTGAGCTTCTGCAAGTGCTGAAATTTTCATATGGCCTCTCATACTTTGGTCCTAAGAGATGGCTATAAAAAATAGAGTCCTCAAAAGACATGTGCTGATTCAGGGAGGAGACCAACTGTTTATTGAAACAAGCACGTACCAAAATCAATAATGATCTCTTTACCACCAAATTTGGAACTTTTTTTCCCCCAATATTTATTGTCTCCTACCTCTTCCCAGAACTTGACATTCTGCTCCTTGTTACTCTCTTCTTCTTTGGTTTCCACAGTAACTGATTCATTTACTAATTCATTCATTCATTCAATAACTATTTGCTAAGCATCTAATAAAGTATATCTTTTATAACATCTCTTTGCCAACCCTACTTCCAAAGCTCTGTCCCAGATCACCTTCTCTATATAAAATAGCATTTTCTGTCGAAATCTTCCCTTTCTTGGTAATTTTATTGAATTCTATTATCTATAAAAATAACGACTAAATATCTCTTGTCACCCCAACCACAAGATCCAAAACTGTATCATTCAATCATCTGCATGACATTTCTTCCAGTAGTCTAAAACTAAACTTCCCCCAAAAAAATCTCAATCTTCTCAACTTAATTTCTGTTCATGGCACCACTATTTTCTGTGTCACCAAATCTGAACTTTCAAATTATCTTTTACTTTTCCCACCACAACCAATTTGCTGTCAAATACCATTATATGACCTCTTTCTCATTCACTATGCAACTATTCTTGTTCAGATCTTTATTACCTCTCAATATTATCATAAATTTCACTACGTTGAGTTTCTCCCTGCTACTAGAGTAATATGTCTGAGGCAGCAAGGTGGTGCAATAAAAAGAATGCTGGACCTGGAGTGAGGAAGACAGGAATTCAAATCCTGCTCCAGACACTTAATAAGTGTGTAATTCCTGGGCAAGTCTACTTGAGTCTTAGTTTCCATATATGTAAAATGGGAATAGTCATGATACCTATCTTAAAGAGTTGTTGGGAAGATATTCATAAAATATTTTACAAAACTTAAAGCACCATAAAAATGCTAGCTATTGTTGTTATTGCTGCTGTTATTTCTAAGAGACAAATCTAATCCCTTCACTTCCTGATTTAAAAATATCAGTGGCTAATATATCCTGCCAATCATATGAAATATGAACTCTTTAAATGAACCTAGGATGGATTTATAATTTAACAATCTGGCTTCTGTCTATGAATTAACAAAAACCATTTTGTTTTATACACTTCATATTCCAGTCAAACTGCCCTCCTTATAGCAGTCTTAAGCCTACTTTTGACAATTTCCATTTCAGATCATCTACATACATAGTCTCCCAAACCTAGAAGAAATTCCCATTCTATTCTCAATATAACACAAGATCACATATTTAACATTAAAAGTTATCTTAGAAGGCCATCATGTATAACCTCTTCACTTTACAGATGAGGAAAATGAGGTCCAGAGTGAGTGACTGACTTGATCAAAGCCAAGCTATAAATAATATCTGAGGAGACAGATGAACTAACATCTTATTCCAAATCTAGGACTCTGTCCACTATATCACATCATAGCTTAGATCTCTCCTATGTGTTTTTCATATTTTAACATGCATTTGAATTATCTATGTGAATGTCAACTCAATTACAAACTAAGGGTAGAAATTATTTCTTGCTTCTTCATCCTCTTTATAATTACTTCATTTAGTTGTTCAACAAATATCTGATCAATAGATAAATGTTAAAGGTTTTTAAATATTTACCTTTGAATGGAAAATAAATTTAATTTAAATTTAATTTCATAATGATATTTAAGAGCAACTAATTCATATATTTTCTTTTAAATATATGAATAACAAAAATTTATGTTGCTATTTTGTTTTCCCAACAGTTACTACTATAGTAAAAATGATAATGAAAATAATATTTTTCAAAGCATATTTTACTTTCATTGATATATATACATGATAATATACATATACCTACATATATAATAATAAATAATACGCATAATAACATGAATTACACTGTTTCAAGTGAATTCCAAAAATTCATATTTACCAAAAGAATTATAAAATGGACAATGCTACTTTTTTTTCTTCTTGGTTTTTATCTCCATGATCATGAAACTACAAGCTGTGATATGACTTTACTGTGATATGTGTTTACTGAAACACAAGGCCAGATACATACATATTTAAAACTTAATTGATTTTAATGGAATTCAAATTACCAATCTGAATCATGGGTATCTCAATATTTTGAAGCAAAGACATTTAATTAGACTATTACTTAAATTTAGTAAGCTATCACCTTCCCCCAATGCACAGCAAGATTTCGGGTTAATTGCTTCCCTCCCTTAGTATCAAGTTACAACTTAAAAATCAAAAAAGGATTTTTAATAGTTTTCTTTTGTCCTAGAGAGTTCTAAATCTATAGTTATGAATGGTCTTAATAGTAAAGCAGCAGTCAAAGTAAAAGGAAGCTACTATTGCAGTATAAATTTGCAATTTTAATCACTATTATCTTTTAAATTATGCCAAAATATTTTCAAAGTGCTTATTAATATAATATTTTAAATAATATGAACATTCAGCTAATTCCAGATATTCTCCAGAATCAAATTCCACAACAAAAAATAATCATATCTTTTATTTACTTAAAATATTATTTTTTAAAAGATTACGATTAAGAACAGCTAGGTGGCAGAGTGGATAGAATAACAGCCCTGAAGTCAGGAGAACCTGAGTTCAAATCCACTTAACATTTACTAACTGTGTGACTCTGAGCAAGTCACTTAACCCTAATTGCTTCCAAAAACAAACAAAAAGAAAACATTAAAACTGATCCTGTGTCATTTTCTTTTTGATCCTATTTACAATTAATTGATTTTATCCTGTAAATGCCTATTTCGTGGTTCTTTGTCTCTGAACTTTGAGTTCAGAGTTAACTGGCCTGTAATGGGTTAAGTTTAAAAGTCCAACTCTTCTTATTCAAGGAATTTAACAGACCTTGGAGAATGTCTATAAACACAAAGGGAGTTTGGGCCTAGTACCTTCCTTCCAACTAACCTTCAAAATTCTTGGTTTGCTTTCAAAAAATGTCAACCATTATTATCTCACATCTGCACTCAGATAATGAGCATTACTTGGTCTCATGAGAGAAGAACAGGGTTTATTGCTAGATCCCATTACCAAACTTCCAACCAATCATATTGTTCTTGTACCTTAGCTCTGCAACCAATCATATTGCCCTTAATCCCAGAAGTTATCAACCCTGCCCTGTCCTTTATTCTGTACTTCCCAAAATCTACATAACTGTCTCTCTGCTTGAAGTCTTTGGCATAAATTTAAGAGGCAAGCCAATGACCCATTTATGGACAAGTAGAATGCCTCTGCTAATAAATGTTCTTGTATGGGAGATATGCTTCAGTTTAATCTGCCCTCAGACACTTAACACTTTCTAGCTGTGTGATCCTAGGCAAATCACTTAACCCCAATTACCACAACAATAACAAAAAAAATTACTACTACTACTACTAATATAATAATAATAATAAACTTCCTGTCTTGTATTTTAGAGTTAACTGAGAAACAAAATGCTTGATTTCAGTAGTAAAGCTAGTACCACTGATTAAAAAAAAAAAAAAATCATTATAACTTCCAAGGTTTTTATTAAGACAAAAAAGTAGTCAGAGATCACCTTAGAGGAAGAACATACTTTACTAATTTGTTTTATGAGATAAAAATTGCAAATATAAGTCAACTTCTTACCTATTTCAAGATTTTAACAACTTTGCCATCTATGAAGTATCTATGACAGTAGTAAAAGTTTCCAATTTGGAGTGAAATTTAAAGGGAAAGTTTCGGTACATTTTTAAAATTTCAAAACAGATACTGTTAATAATGAATTCTGGCCAAAACTGCTTCAACATTTTAAATGGTTACTTGGGGATAAGTATCTAGTCACTATGTATGCATTTGTTATGGTACAGAAATATTCCATTATATTCATGTACCTAATTTGTTTAATTATTTCCAAATTAATGGACATTTTCTTTGCTTCCATTTATTTGCTATCTAAATGAATGTTCTTGTCAGAAAAAAATAACCAACTATGGCCATCAGATGCATTTATATTTTTGTTGTATATAGTTCAATTTACTTTTCTTCCTAATAAGAATATAAGCTGTTTTATAGGCTGTTATTGTTGCTTTGAAAGCAAATAAGAGTAGAAAAAACATGTTGCATCATTTTGCCCTTTAAAGTAGGATACTTCAGTCTATGAAAGGTATTATTTCATGCTATATTCCATCAAAACCTTTATGGCATAGAGGTAATATCTTGAGCTTTCAAGATATGAAGAAAGAGAGGAGTTCAGATGTGCATAGGTAAAAGAAATAATTAGATTGACAAAATCATGGTTCCCTGAAGTACTGAATGAAATACTAATTGCTAATATTTGGTCACTGAAGTTTAAAATTGGCCAAAAAGTCCTACTGTAACATGATAATAGAGTGCTTTAAGTAAACAGAAATAATTATCAATAATTATGTTAAAAAAAAAAAAAAAGAATAATATGAAAAAAAATCAAGGCTGAGCAAAAAAGTAAAGTGATTTCTACTAGCATATAGGGCTTAACCTTTAGAAAATCAGTATTTCAAAAAAATCTTCTTTTTACATTAACATACCTTTAGGCGTATACATTCCTTGTTGCATAGAACCTCCAGGTTCAAAAACAGGAGCTTTAAAATCAGCTACCGCTGACAACACAGATTCAAAACTGTAGCTACCTGGAATAATTCCACTTTTAGGATTGGGATTTTCTGGAATGTGATTCTTAAGTCAAGAAAAATCAGTACTGATAAAAGTTGTGTCAAATGATCAGTATACTCACTCTACTAATTACTTATTTAAGAATAGTCCAAATATCAAGATCTATTACAATACCAGAAAGTGGCCACAAGAGGACTCCACAATACAACAATTCTGTCAACACTGCTCCTAACACATTTAAAATGACTGAAATATAAAATTAAGGCATTTTTCATCTTAACACCAACTATTTGCTTTACAGCAGAGAAGAATACCAAAAGGGTTTTATTGATAACATTTTTCACACCTACTAATATTGAACATGAGATGGGACGATTACAAATACTGGGTGGAAGGGGGGAGAGAAATCAAATGGAATATCTTAAGATACCCATATTTTTAAAATTTCTATTTTACCATTTTCTAATTTTAATTTTTCTAACAAAGTTAGAATATATTTCCTTGGAACTAGAGAAAGCAAAAAAAAAAAAAAAAGTGTCATCAAGGAAAAAAATGAGATTTACAATTTCAAAGAATGCCTCCTAAAAATCTTCAAATGGTCATCTTTAATTAAGAATCATGAAAAAACTAATAGAAATTAAACTAAAAAACAAATTGTAAGCAGATATTTCACATCTGATATATACTATGGCATAAATTTTTTTTAGACTTATTAAAAGTCTAAGATATCAGTGATTATCACATGTAGACCTAGAAGAAGTAATCTTAAAGGTTATCTAGTTCAAATCAAAACCTAACTCCAAAGCTAGCACACTTTCTAAATTAAACTGCTTTTTTTCCTTTTTTTTGACAATCCAAGAAAACAGTTGGTAAATTGAAGCTGGTTATAAAAGGTTTCATAAAGGTTAGAAAGAAAATACTATTATTACATTTTATAGATGAGGAAACAGGGGTTCTCAGAAGTTAGTGATGTGCTTAACATAATGATATTGAAAGTATACTGTGTACTATTACGCTCGAAATAACAGCTGGACAAACAAAGTCTATGTATGTGTGTGTGATATGCTATACAAAATCTAACTATGTTTTGGAAAATACCTATTATATTTTAAAATATAGTGTATTAGATAAAAAGTTGATCTCAAGTTCAGGAAAACTTTGGTTTAAGTCCCATTTCTGAGACTAGAAAAGTATTTGAAGTATTCCCAGGCAACTCATTAAACTTAAGAATTATAAAGAAAGTCCTGATCTGTTTTGGAAAAAGGAAATTCCTCATAAGGTATTCCCTATACCTATGAAAAATAGATGATCTAATTAAGTTTTTTTTTTTTTAATTCTAGTTATAATGTATTCTATCTTTACTTAACCCAATTAATATGCAAAAGAGACTTGTTATTGTAGAAAAAAACAATTAAACTAAGAGACTGAAATCAGGAAAACTTGAGCTCTCTTGAAGACAGACTCTTCCGTGAACTTGTTATGTAATCCTTAAATATATCACTTAATCTCTCTGAACATCACTTTCTTCACATATGAAATGAAAGATGATTTTTCCAAGATCCCTTCCAATTCTCACATGCTGTAATCCTCATTATGGAATATTTCAAATTTCTTTCAATATATTAAGTTGAACCTGAAATCAAGTGAAAAATGGAACAAAAATTTATAAGGATATGAGATCCAGCAATGAACTATGTGTCCTGTCATTCATACAAAGTTGGGCTACCATCTCTGCCCTGAGGATTTCATCATCTGTCATGCCTAAAAATAATTTAAAAATAAAAATTAGTACATTTAAATAGAAATAGATTTTTTTTTAAATTTACAATAAATTTTACTAATCTGTCCCCTAAAATGTTCAGTATGCTTCAAGAGCTAAAGAAAAACTGATGGGTGCCTCAGATTAAATTAGTGTTTAGAATTGTTGTTTTCAACTATTTTAGATAAAGTAGTAAGGTGAATCAATTTTAAATATATATAATTTGCAAACTAAATCAACAATCTAAAATAATTTACATTAGATTCACAACTTCTTTTTAAAGAGGTTTAACTGTCACTATTTTAAAAGTGGCTGTTCTATTTACATATGAATAAGTACAGTTTTTACCTAAATGTAAACGAAGGCTCAACAGAATCACAAGAAATGTGAGGGCTCCTTCTAACATAGATCTTTCATGTTCTGAGTCAAGTATTGTATTTTGATGTTGTGAAGCCATTGTCAACAAATCCACTACTTTAAATCTATGAGGGGAAAAATATAACACTTAAAATTTAAAAGAGTAAAATATAACTGAAAATATGGTAACTGCTAAAATGTTTCAATGTTGCTTACCTTTCAAAAACAGATGAAATAAAATAATCTGGGTCAAGTCTAGATGCACAGACCTTTGAAAGAAAACAGAATTTTATTTCTCAACATTCAGATTTGCTTATGAGCAAAGTATCTGACTGATATGGTGATTTTACCTGTAGTAAGTATATGTCAGGATCAATCATGGAATTACAGAAATGAGACTGTACATAAGTCATAGCTTGCCCTTTGATTTGAAGGCCATTTCTAACCCACATGTTACTGTGAATTTCAGAGAGACTTGCCTATTTAGAAGAAAAAAAAAATTAAATGATAGTATTATTTAGTAATTCAATTTACAAATATTTATTTTTTAAATACATTTTGTACACAAACATGGATTGTCATCTAAAAATATTTTAGAATTAGAATTGATTACTAGAACTAGTCAAAAGTTTTCTTAAACTAAAAATCTGCAAGTTAGAATTAGGATACTCATAATAAAATAAAAACAATACAATATTGGCAAAGCAACATATAAAGAATAACTTACTTGCAAGTTAATGCATGAGTACCTCTACATAATGATCCCTTTAACATACTAATAGCAAGATGCTTACTTGGAGTCCTTTCAACTGAAAAACTATTAGTGATTAACTATATCTCAAAACTCCCAATAACAATATAATATTTAAAGAAATGCTAGATTTAAGCATAAAACAAAAATTACTATTCTAATCACTCTTACATGTAAAGATGAAGGCATTAAATAAATAATTCAAGTATTTGATTAACCTCCAGACATTGGTCCCTAGCCCTAGCCAGCCACTGCAGAGAATTTATCACCAACAGACAGAGGAATGAGATGAGAAAGAATAGGTTAGCAGATTAATTCATGTATTCATTTCTTCAGAGGCTATTTATTAAGCAATTTACTAGACAATGTGTACAGCTAATGAAAAGCTAATAAAGATAAAGCTAACATGATACCTGCCTTCAAGAAGAGTACAAATAGTAAGGGGAAACAAGACACACAAATAACTACCTATTGTAAAAGTTATAATGTGAAGCTACAATATGAGAAGTACAAATTACTAAATAAATCAGTTAAAAAATAAACAAACAAACAAACATGATTAAGAATTCATGCCAGTTGAGTCATGAATGCTGGAATGTACCTATAATATCCAATGTACCCCCTTTCATAAAACCCATATGATGACTTTATGTACACAATGTTTTTCTTTCTTGAAGTGAATGAATGATACTGCTTCCTGGAAATTTAACAAGTGAACATTATAAATTCCTTAAAGCAAAGGTTCTATTGTCCTTTAACTAAAAGAATATGTCTCAAGGCCATTTCCCATGGCACCGGTAAAACTATTTGGAAATACGTACCCTAAGGTATTCCCTATTTATAGTTGTTACTAATTGTTCTACTTTATACCCCTAAACTGCTGGGGAAGATTTCTTTCCATTTTCAAAATTATAATAATACTCATTTCATTACAAATATGAAATTATTTTTGGTAGTATCTTAGTTTACATAGATAAAGATTTCTGTATCCTAAGAGGAGATAAGAAAATGAAATTTAGCTCCTATATCTTCCATCTCATCAAATCAATCATGGCCCTCGAATCTCTAATTACTAGAATACTAAAACATTACTACTATAAATCAAAGGTGAGTCATATTCTGTACACAAAAGAAACTTGTTAATATTAGAACTCTAGGGGAAGTACTACCACTCTATCTTTGGTGTTGTAATCCATATGTGCAATTTGAAAGTTGACACTTCAAAAAGCTGATTAAGATAATAGACATGCAGTCTCTATCTTTTATCCCTAGGAAGTACCACAATTAATTTATCACACAATAACACATTTACAATGCAATTGCTATTAAGCATAGCAAATAAACAGTCAGGATTATCTGATAAATTTTCCTTGTTTTAACAATTTACTATATATTACAAATATAACCTTAAATTATTTAATAAAAGGAGTAAAACATTTCTACCAATGTCTTTTATGTAACTCTCTAAGTATTTATACCTTGTTTCTTCAAATAGTCTAGAATCTTCCTACCAAAGAAGTCATCATGTATTTCTGCGTATCTCCCTCTCTCCCTCCCCAAACTACAGAGGCAATATATTTAATATCCTTCAAAGATCCTAAACAAATATTTGATTTATTGATAAGAACTTTCAGTTCATGAAAAATTAACTTAAGTAACATGCTCTACTTTTTTGTAAGCAAAAAGTTACACCAATACACATAGAATCCTAATATTTTAGAGCTGAAAAAAATCTCAAATATCAAATTACAGATAAAAGAGCTGAGGACCAGTGAGGTAAAGGACTTTTAAATCAAAAAGAGTTGGTAACCACAGAATACATATCTTCATTCATATCATAACACTAGTTGTGCTTTTGTTATGTAAAAAAATATGATGGGAAAATAGTTATTTCTAAGAAAAGTTCTATTCAACAAAATTCGAGTGATATGGCAAAACTAAGAGTCAAACACAAATATTTCAACAATAATTATGATTAAAAAAAAAACTCAAGAATTAGAGTAAATGATGTCTAAAGTCCTTTATGGCTCTCTTATAGGATTCTAAGTCAAATAAGATTTAAACATACTTAGGACAACCAATAACTCCTACCTAAAACTTCTTTTTTTTTAATATTTTTATAGCTTTTTATTTACAAAACATATGCATGGGTAATTTTTCAACATTGAACCTTGCAAAACTTTCTGTTCCAAATTTCCCCTTCCTTTCTCCCACACCCTCGCCTAGATGGCAGGTAGTCCAATACATGTTAAATAAGTAAAACTTCTAAGATGCAAGAAACCTTACCTGAATTTGGAGTGGGTGAATCATTAATTTCATCAACATTTCCTGATCTGGTAAAATAGAATCTAGATCTAACTCTTGACATTTCACAGCCTAAAAATGAAATTTAGAGAATTTAGTTTTTTGGGGGTTTTTTGTTTTTGTTTTTGTTTTTTTTGGGGGGGTGGGAGGGGTTAATCTCTATTTTCATACCTTTTAGAAAAGGAAATAACCATACATACAAAGACAAATCTTACCTTACTCAAAAACATAGCATAATAACGATGTAGTGGCAAATGAAAAGTAACCTGGTTGGGAGCTGGCTGAAATATAAAGAAAATAAAATGCCATAGATAAAAACAATATTTTATATAATTCTATGAAGATAAGATATGCTAAAATCAAATTTATACTTTGTTTTATTCTTGCAACTAATGCTTTGTTTAACTAAAATATTAATTTAAAAAAACATAATTGAAAATAGTTTTCTATGTGAAAAAACAGATCTTTAAGCCAAAAAGATAAATAAATAAAATAAAATAAAACCAAAAATGTTGGAACAAATATTCCGATACAGTTAAAATCTGTAAAATCATCACAATCACAAATAATTATAATGAAAATATGAAAATCATGTTATAGATGCTAAGGAGCTATAATAATAACAGATGTGAAATAATTGCTATTGGGAGGTGTTTTTTTTTCAAATAAATAAATTCCTTAATATGATAGAATAAGAAATTTTTAGAGGCAGAAACTATTCCTTTATAATTCACTAATTAAAATATCCTCCCAGAAGAGAGCCATTACCACCCGAGAGTTTGTTCTGACCATTTACCCTGAAACGTAGTGGCTGAAGAAGTTCTACTGCCTAAATTATGTCATGCACTTGCACAGACAAATGTATAGAGTTTGTCCATCAAAATTTGTTATCTAAGACAAACAGTACAAATGGGCATTGTACTGGGCTAGAGAAGGAGGAGAAAAAGAAAAAAAGGAGAAAGAAGAAGATAAGCATGCTAAGGAGAAGCATGCAAGAGGAAGAGGAGGAAAGTCAACTGGCTGGCCTTAGGAAACAAAAAATCATCTTGAATAAACAGAACCAAGCTTCTCTAGGAAATAAAGACTCATATTTTTAATGTCAATGTCAATGCTGTTGTATAAATGCAAGACAGGGAATACAGTGATCTTAGAAAACTTGAAAATGAATTCTCACAAAGAAAACAATGAAGGCACATGATAGATTTAAGGAGACTGAAATATGTAACTAAGGAAGAATATCAAATAACCATAGGATTTAAAAAATGTCATCAGGGAAATATATTTAGGAAAAGAAGTTCATCAAGTGAAGGGAAGGAATGATAGTCCCTTTTAGTCCCACCTTTTAGACTCCCAATTCAGTCCTCCTAGGTGTTAAACTAGAATTACATATCACCTCCAAATTATATCTTAATCAATATTAGAATCACTGATGAATGTTTAATCCCATATATCCTTAATCTACCATCCTGTCACATGAAAATTATTAGCTAACCTGACAAAAAATCATAATCAAAGACGTTCATACCAGTATCCATGTCTTAGCATTTCTAAAAAATCAACCAACAGATGGACTTCTACTACTTATATGATAATAAAAAGAGAGTATAATATAGCTAAAAAGAGAACTGGAATTTTTAAAAGCAAGGCTCTACAATTATCTCCATCAAGAATTTAATTTATTAAATCAGAATCCATCATTTAATTTCTCTGTATTTCAATCTTCCACCATCAGCAAAATGAGGGTAAATAATATCTTGCCTCCATTATAAGGCTATTGTAAGGAACAAGTAATATAATACAAGTTAAAATGCTCTCCAACAAAAGAAAATTACATTTACTTCTTTCAGTTCCACATATCATCTCATATTCTTTCATTAACTCTATCTAAACCACATAAATATTTTTACATTTAGCATCTTTCTGAAAGCTTGGCTTTATGAAGCTAAATGAAATTAGTATCTTCTCCCACAAAGTTAATTGTTTTCTATATGCTTAGTCAGTCAATTAATTGATTTTAACATAACCAATTCATATATTGCCTTCTATCTTACTATTTTAATTAAAAGTATGTAAATAAAATCTCAAAGATATTTTCAATCTTCTTACATAATGGCACTTCTTAAAGCCTAGTCTGTTAATCCAATTGTGTAAATACTATATTATTATTGTATTTACTCCTACACAATTCATTCCTACAGTGTATCTTTTAATGATATGAAATGATAATGATAATGAAAAGGAAATATCCATTTAATATATTTTGGTAACCCTTTCCATAAATGTGCAATATCCCATTATTAAGTACAGAATCGTTTCTATACTTGATACTAGTTTATACTCTTGATCTATATTAAGATTCACTAATTATCTGATGAAATAATACTTCCTTCTCTATAAAACCAATAAAAATGATTAAAAATATTATATATCATCTCTGTGCTAAGGAGGGAGGGGAGAGAAACCCTTGATTTTTCTTTCTATATAATATATATAGTATTTACAATATGTACATATAGATATATATACACATATATACAATAATTTCTTATATAAGCTAATTTTTTACCTCTCATTTTACTTGAGAGTTATTATTCTCTGGTTATACTTTAAAGTCAAACAACTTTGCTAACAGCTATGACATGTACATACCTCATCTACAAAGTTAATGGCATCAAACCAATCCTGAAGTGCTTCTAGGCAATATCTAACAACATTTCTTGTGTATTCTTGTGTTTCCTGTAAACAGAAAAACAAACAAACAAACAAAAAACAACCCAACACTGTAAACGTTTAGGATATTCAGAATCAAATATAACATTAAATAATAATCCAAGACAATAGATTAACAATAGTTAATTAGTGATTTGTTGTTTAGCCACCAACTTTGTCCAACTTTTCATGAACCAATATGGGGTTTTCTTGGCAAAATTTTACTGGAATGGTTTGTAATTTCCTTCTTTAGTGGATTAAGGCAAACAGAGGTTAAGTCATTTGCCCAGGTTCAGAAGCCATATTTGAACTCAGGTCTTTCTGACTCCAGGCCCCGTGTTTTATCCATTAAGCCAACTATTTTGCCTCAATTAGTGACTAGTGACCTCTTTTTATTATTTATCTATTTCACTTGGGAAATGAAAAAACTACATTCAGGGAGATTATATTCTAAAGATATAAGTAGATTGCATTATCAATAAAAATGTGAGTATATGAAAGACATCAAGGACTTGTATTATTGGAAAAAGGAAGGGAGTACTAAAGGATTAGAAATAATGAAAAAGTGATGACAATGTTGAACTAATAAAATTCTAAAAAAAGAAAAAAAGAAACAAAAAGAAATCCCAGTATAGTTGGATAGTTCGTCTACGTTGAATATATGAAAAGATGAGTAATTTCTAAAACATACAGGGGAGCGAGTCAAATTTAGAATAAGAGTAATTCCCCAGTTGATAAAAGGTCAAAAGATATGAGTTTTCAGAGGAAGAAGCCAAGGCTACCAATAGATATATAAAGATAATTTAAATTGGGGCTTCTTAAGCTTTTACCACTTGTGATTCCTTTTCGCTTGAGAAATTTTACATGACTCTGGGTATGCATATATAAAACAGATATACAAATCAAACATTTACTAATAATAAATCCTAAGTTTTAAACCTCCACATTCAGCTACGAGACCCCTTACAGGTTCACAAACCACAGTTCTAGATGCTGGGATCTAAATCACTAATAACTAGAGAAATGGAAATTAAAGCAACTCTTTAGGTACCACTTCAAACCCATCAGATTGGCTAAAATGACAAAAAAGAAAATGAAAATGCTGGAGAGGCTGTGGGAAAATAGGTACTGTTGAAAATATAAACTTTTGGTAGATCTGTGAACTAGTACAACCACTCTGAATAGCAATTTGGAACTATGCCCAAAAAACTATTGAGCCCTCTGACCCAGAGATTCTACTACTAGTTCTATATCCCAAAGAGATCAAAGATTAAAGAATCCATATGTACAAAAAATATTTATATCAGCTCTTTTGTGTGGGGACAAAGAATTAGTAACTGATTAGTAACTGTTCATCAGAAAAAGAATGGCTAAACTAGTTATGGTATATGATGGAACACTACTGTGCTTTTAAAAATGATGAAGAAGATGATGGTTCAGTAAAATCGGGGAAGATTTATATGAAATTAGATGAATAGAATCAGGAGCACAATTTATATAGTAATAGCAATAGTATAAAGATAATCAACTTTAAAATACTTAGCAATGTATTGCTACATTGTGAACAATATGAACAACCATAATTCTAGAGGATTCATGATAAAACATTCTATCCACTTGGAAATAAGAGAATTGAAAGACGAAGAATGCAGACTGAAGCATTTTTTAATTTTTTTGGGGGGAGGGGAATGATAAGAAATGCTGAATATGAATATTTGTTTTGCATATATTATTTGGTATTTTATTTTTCTTGCCTTCTCAATAGGTGAAAAAGAGAAAGGAGAAAATTTGGAGCTGAAAATAAAATAAAATTGAAGTTAGAAAAAGAAAAACAATCCATTGATGAAGAAAATTAGAAATGGATAAAGATGTGATAACAACACAGAAATTGCATCTGTCATCTAACACTTGATTTCTTTGCCAAATAAAGTATAATGACAATTGAGAAAAACAACATCTTTTTTTAAAGATATAGACAATAATTACACAGGATAAAAAAATTGAGAAAAAATGATCCCTAAGGGTAAAGGGAACAGTCAAAATTATGTGATTATGAATCCACAAAAGCCAATTTTGGCTGGTGATTCAAATACATATAACTTACTATTTCATTTAAGTTAAGGGGTCCCTTAACTTAACATTGTCTAATATTTTTAAACAGTGTTTGTTTCCAGTCTCAATAACAATCTAGCAAATGGACTCATTGTATCCCTAGGCATAATTTTTAAATGTTACTTCTATTCAGAGTAAAAATTCCAATTTTACAAACTAGTGCTAATTAACTGATACAAATTACCCTGTGATGAAGATAATCACCACATGGTGTTTTGACAAGTTATAAGTAATGCTTAACCACAGAGTTAACAAATTGCTCCACTATGACCATTCAAACATTTAAAGATAAGAATAATGCTTACCTTCTCTGTTTCCCAGTCATCTCTTATCTAACCTAAATATTTCTAGTTCTTTTGGTTAATCTTTATATATCTCCCTTCTTTTCCATTCACAGCAATCAACCATAATAGAGAACCTCACCAATATAACAGTTTGTCTACTTTTCCTCCTTTTAAACCTCCCATTTTTTTCTACATACTGCTACTAAATTATTATCCCCCAAATTCCATTCAATGATTCCTTACTGCATATACAAGATAAAGTTCATACTACTCATTCTGGAATTCAGGCAGACACATATCTCTCCAAATTTCTTTGTCACTACTCTTTTACATACTACTCTCCGAGAACACTAGCCAAAATGATCTATCAATTGTATCCAAATAGGCCATGTTCATTCCTACTTTCTGAGGAAATGGAAATTGTAAATCAGATGTAATCTTTATTTACAATTGCAAATAATCTTACCTAAATAGCTAATATTTTTTCTAAATAATGGAACAGTAAAATCCGGATACCATTGATTCCATCAGGTACTAATGATTAGCATTTAGCTCTAAAAATGAAAAATATACATTTTCATCATATTGTAAAGACAAAAGTTATTTATGAAGTGCTTACTATCTAAGCACTGGGGATATAAAGGCAAAAAGGCTTTGAAAACATTTCCATTCAAAACAAATTATGTTATATCATTAAATAATAACTACTAGAAATCTAATAAAATTTATAGACTTCAAAAATACTTTCACATACTGTTAAATTTATTTTAAATAAAATTACTAGTTTCACATAATCATTCAAAGCTGCAATATACTATAAACAAAAATGCAGTATGTTGTACTGAAATAACTTTTTATAGTTTGGGATAAATCCTAAAAGAGCATGGTAAATATTGTTGATGTTGATGATAATGATAATGATAATGATGATAAAAACTTGTTTATATTTATCAACAGTGACAAGCACTACATTATGTACTTTTAAAAAATTATCTTATTTGACCCTCCCAACATCTATTCTGGTAGACACAATTATCATTTCCATTTTACAGTTCAGGAAATTAAGGCAAAGAAAGGATGACTTGGCCAAGGATGCAGAGTTAGCAAGTGTCTGAGAGCAAATTTGAACTCAGATCTTCCAGACTTCCAGCCACTGTACCACCTGGCTGCCATCTTTACTTTCTATACTGTGATTTGACCCTGTTTGATTGATAGTAATGGTAAGCAGGCCAGCAAAAAAAGTAATCTAGGGAAACAAAAAGTATTAGTGAAACCAAAATATTTTATCCAGTGAGAAATATATATTTATACAATCACATAGTAATGCTATATTAACATCTTAATTTTAATGACTTGCTACTAAAAGCTATCACAATACATGCTTAAGAGTTAAATAAAATTTACGCTAACAATGTTGCTTGTGACTTAACTATGATGGCAAAACTCATTCAAAATTCGATCTCATTCAGTGGAACATACTAGTAATCACTGGACTGGAAATGAAAGCACTATTATTTGTATTTGTATGTTATGAAATGATGAGAAGTAATCATAGCACTTCCCATTGATCCAGATTCCAAAAACTTTGCCTCTTCAATTTTAATGAAGCATGTCAAAACAAAGCTAAATCCAAGTTGATAATTATCAGGCTCAAATTTCAAGGGGGACAAATAGTATTTTAAAAAGCAAAAACATATATACTTATATATGTAAAACAAAAAAAAAATTCTCATCATACCCTAATTTTGCAGTGTGATAACAGTCCCCACATTGGCTGTGCACAAGCTTCAAGCTCAGCAGCAAATGCAGCATAGTAGGTTTGAGATTCAAATTCCACGTGTTCATTTAGTTCTCGTTTATTTAAGTTCATACCTTTTAAAAAATTAAGATGGAAAAAGAGCACAAATGTAACCATTAAAAACTATAAAAAGGAAAAGTTAATAAATCAAATATCTGGTCTAATATTCTGACATTCTTCCAAATTATCATATATATTTTAAATTAACCAATTAGGATTCATTTGCAAAAAAGCATATATATGTCTGACAAACCTAAAAGAGTTTTCTATTCATAAGTTTCTATTCATAGTATTTTATATAGCTATCCAAGTTTAATGAAAGGGAGAAGAATATCTAATAGATATTAGAAAAAAATACTGAATATGCTTTAATATCTAGAAAATTTCTTGTAGATCATATGGAATGTTTTGGTGCAAGCATGTGTGTGTGTGTGTGTGGTGTGTGTGGTGTGTGTCGAGGTACTCATGTCTATATATATTTTTGGGGGGAAGGGGGCCCTCCGCTGAAGCAATTGGATTAGTGACTTGCCCAGGTCACACGGCTAGGAAGTCAAATTTGAACTCAGGTCTTCCTGACTTCAGGGCTGGTACTCTATCCACTGTGCTAGCTAGCTGCCCCAATATATACATATTTTAAAAGAAACTACTTATCTCACTGAACGTGAATCTCAAAGAATTAGTGGTGGAAAGGATCTTTGAGATCATCTCTTTCAAGTGCCTAATTTTGCAAATGAAGAAACTGAGAACCAGAAAGATAAAAAGGAAGGAAGAAAGGAAGAACTTGAAGAAAGACTTTGCTAAGGGTGGAAATTCCCTCTGTCATTACAAAATGTCATCTACAACCAGCAGACAAATAATTAATTACCTAGGGCATAAAAGGTTAAGTGATATTTTCACTATTATACAGTTAGTATGTTTCAGAGGCAACACTTAAACCAGGTCTTTCTAACTAAAACCAGTATTCTACCCACCACCTAAATTTAATAGTTGATAGTAAGCATTATACAACTGAAAAGAAAACAACACAAAAATAAGAGTATACCTTGAAAAAATGACACAAAATTCATCCAAGTAACTAACAAACCATGATCCTCCAGGAATTTCTTTGCCACACTTTGATGTGAAAGGATATTTATAAAATCACTGACAAGAGGCCAATAGGTATTGTTCTTCAGTAGTGCTTCTCCACAGTTTACTACCACATGTAAACTGTTTTCTTCATCTAAAAAAAAAAAAAAAAAAAAAAAAAAATTACTCCCAGCAAGCAAATTTAGAACTGTTTTTTTTTTAATTGGGTACTGACAAATTTTAAATTAAACTCAATTAAAATTGCATCAAATAAATGTATTAACAAAAAACAATAAGAGTTATTTTCCTAACTCTATTTTCCTCACAATTAAATAAGCCTGTAACTATCCCATCATATCAAATGCATTTGAATTTTAGTGGTATATATTTTTATCATTCTAAGGAAACCAATGAATTTGGATAATAACCAATATCAATTATTTACAAATAACATTTTTTAAAATCTGGTATTAAAGATAAAAATATAACTCAATTAAAATTCTTATGTTTCAAAAAAAGTTTTAGAATATTTCATGAAGTCTATAAAGTTCTTTCTACTAAAAAAAAAAATTCTTGCATAAATATTGTCCCTCTAATCTAGTTACCCATGCACCTCTATTCATGGAAAGACTGTTGCTACGAGTATAGCAAATTTCAATGAAAAGGTCTCATTTCTAAAATAAAAGGAATAAATTCATAAAAAATAAGATCTATTCCCCAAATCGGGGATTATGAACAAGTAGTTTTTGAAGACAGAAATCCAAATTATCTATAAATATATTTTTTAAGCTTCAAATCACTAATAAATAGCAAAGTGAAAATTAAAGCAAGTCTGAAGTCACAAATCATATTCTTCAAGTTGATAAAGGTGACAAATGCTGAAGGGCCTGTGGACAAAGTAGTACACTAATACATGGCTAGTGGAGATATGAATTGGCACAATGTGAAAAGCAACTTGGAACCATGTCCACAAAGTTTTTAAGATATGTATTCTTTTTGAGCTAATAATAACATTACTAGCAGGCCTATGTTTTAACAGATTAAATAAAGAAGGAAAGGACTCATGTGTTCCAGTTAGATTTATGGCAGCTAATTTTGTAATGGTAAAGAACGAAAAACCAAGGAGATACTCATCAATCAGAGAATAACTAAACAAAATATACAAATTTAATGAAATACTATTGTCCTGTAAGAAATAAGAAGGCAATTTCAGAGAAACCTGGGAAGACTTATATGAAGAATGATGAAGTAAGAGCTAGAATAATTTATGATATGATAACAACACTGTAAAGACAAACAACTTTGAAACACTTGACAATACTCAATTGTATGGAGTACTAAGCAATACACAATGACCAATAACTTCTCCAAAGGACACATAATGAAACATACCACTCAACTCCTGACGGGGAGATGAAAGATTTGGGGTAAAAAGGGAAACATTTTGGGGAGATGAGCAATAAGGAATTTGTTTTGTCTATCTATATTTGCTAAAAGAATTTTGTTTTGTTTTCCCAAGAAAGGGAGATGGGTGAGAAGAAAATAAATTTTTACTTATAGAAAAAATCGTTTTAATTTAATTTTAAAATGTATTTGCAAAAATTAATAAGGAAAGGGAATAAGCATTTAAGAACCTATTCTGTGACAGGCATTGTGCTAAGTCCTTTAAAAATATTATTTTAGAGGCAGCTAGAAGGCACAGTGGATAATACAGCACTAGCCCTTGAGTACAGAGAACCTGAGACAGCTTCAGACCCTTAACATTTAATAGCTGGGTAACCTGTGCAAATCACTTAATCCCAAAGTTGCCTCAAAAAAAAAAAAAAAAAAAAAGTATATAAATATAGATAGATAAATAATCTTATATGATCTTCACAATAACTCTTTGAAGCATGTTCTATTATTCCTCACTTTAAAAAAAAAAATGAAGAAACTGATGTGGATTATTTCTCTGATTCTAAGAATTTATTTTTCTTTTCAATAAAAAGTCTTATGATTTTGTTAACACTCCCATCTTATTAAACTCATCTGAATTAATAGTTAACATCTATATAGATTTTTAAGATTTGTAAAATGCTTTACATATATTGTCTCATTCAACCCTCACAATAACCACGTGAAGGAGATATTCTTATTTTCCCCCATTTACATAAGTGAATTGGCAAGAGTCCCACAGTTTTGTGTTTGAAGTAGGATCTAAACTCCAGGTCCAGCTCTCTCTACTGCCACCAAGCAGCCATTTGAATTTAAATGATCAATTTTAAGGTACTTTTTATTATTTTAACCACTCTAAGGAAACCAATAAATATGTGGATATCAGTTATTTACAAATAAGATTTTTAAAAATACACAGGTATTAAAGATAAAAGGAGGGAAAAAGGCCACAGGCCTGGAATTAACCACTGTGAAGTGCAAACACCTCTAGGCTAGCTCCACAGAAACAAGTAGAGAGCCCTGGGGCAAGCTGAGTGTCTAGAGGCAGGGGTTCTCAAACTACTGCCTGTGGGCCAGATGCGGCTGGTAAGGGTGTTTATGTGGCACACAGGTAATGGCAAATGGGCTGAAAGGCGCAGACAGTGTGAGTTTTTGTTTTTACTATAATCTGGCCCTCCAACAGTCTGAGGGACAATGAACTGGACCCCTATTTAAAAAGTTTGAGGACCACTGGGACTCTAGAGTCTCAGCAGGAAGCATAGAAACTTTCACCTCCTGGACAGTTTAAGGAAAAAGAGTCTGAGTCTGGAAAGACTGAGTGAACTTGGGCTGATTAAGAATACCAGGCCCAGCTGTGCTTCTGAGACACAGTCCTACATAAAAAAGAACCAGTGCACAGGCATGAATGCACAGGCAATGGGGCTAGAGTGCTGCTGGCTATGGGCAGTTGATGGAGGATGGATTCTTGGTTTGGAGTTTCCAGATCAGAAGGGAAAGCTGAGGTGAAGCTAGAGGCACCATTCTGCCACCCCAGGATTATTTTTTTAAAAAGAGAGAGAAAGAAAGAAAAGAATCAGCAAAGAAGAACTCTAGAAACTTACCATGAGAACAGGGAAGACCAGGGTTCATTTTCAGGGGAGGACACTGAAGTAAAAAATACATTCACCCCAAAGAGCAACATGAAATGACTCCCCACCCAGAGAGAATTCATAGAAAAACTATCCAAGAAAAACAAGATTAAGGAAAAAAAAAAAGTTAACCAACTAGAAAAGGACATGCAGTATTTCAAAGATAAAAATAACTCTTTGAAAAATTAGAATTGGTCAAGGAGAAAGCCAGTGAAGCTATATGAGATCAATAAAACAGAATATAAAGAAATAAAAAATAGAACAGAATGTGAAACACCTTTTAAGAAAAATGACACATCTCAAGAACAGATCAAGAAAGGAAAATATAAGACTAATTGGGCTGCCTAAAAGTTGTGCCAAAAATATATAATAATTGACATAATAATGGAAGAAATAATCCAAGAAAACTATTCTGGACTGATAGAAACAGAAAAAATTCACTGATCACCACCTCAATGAGATCCTTTGGGGAAATATTATTGCCAAATTTTGAAATCTCCAGATTAATGAGAAAATTTTGCAAGAAACTAGAAAAAAACAATTCAAATATGCTGGAGCTACAATTAAAATTGTACAGGATTAAGCAGCCACAATAAAAGACCACAAGTCCAGGAATCACATCTACCAACAATCAAAAGAACTAGACCTGTGGCCAAAAATATCATATCCAGAAAAAATTATCTATAATATTGAATAATAAAAGATGAACACTCAATGAACTTGGATATTGTCAGGGCTTTCTATCAAACAAACCAGAACTTAATGGGAAATTTCACATAAGCGTTGATACCAAAGATAAATTTCAAGAAACTCAATATGGACCAACTGTTTATGTTTTTTACATGAGAAATATATAAAATGTGTTTAAGATTGATATCAACAATAGGGTAGTTCAAAAGAAAGATTGGGGCAGAGTAAGGTAAAAACAGTATTATGTTATACAAATGAGGTGCAGACAAAGAATAGACAAAGAGGCATTAGAGGGTGGAGGAGGGCTCGTATTTCTGAAAACCTACTCATTTCAGGAATGGGTTAAATAGGCAACGCTATATATACATATATACTATGAAGGATATAGCATCCTCCAAAATCTATAAAGAAATAAGTGAGGAGGGATGGGTGGATGGCGAAGCAAAGGGTGAGAAAGGAAGACAAGGGAGAGATTCATGAGCGGAAGTTAAGTAACAACACGGCAAATTAAGAAGCAAAATTAAAGCAAGGAGTCAGCAGGCATAAGAAAGATATGTGTATATGTATGTTGGGGGGGGGTGGGCAGGGTATGTGTGTATATGTATGTGTGTGTGTGTGTATGTATATATATATATACATACACACACACACACACACACACACACACACACACACACACACACACACACATAAATATATCCTTTCTTAAATATAGCCTTCTTAGAAGGGGGGGATATAAGGAGAAAAAAAGAATAAAATATAAAAAGGTGCGAACCACAGAACAAAAGAACAATTTACAAGGAAATAAATTAAAAGTATACACTCGTGAATATAATTTCTTTACTAATATATATATTTTCTTGAATTGTTATATATTTTGAAGCTCCAGGGACTAACAATGACCAAGGCTGACAAGTCTGATACAGAACAGCAACTCAGAGTTCCAGAATCCCTAGAACTTCGTCTTTACCTACCAAAAAAGTCTGAAAAATGAAAAATTCCAAACCCTAAAGATGTAAAAATTTCTCACAGAAATTTCAGGGTGAAAATCCAGTGCAACTGACCACCCTCACTCAAAATCATGGTACAGAGTTAGGACTGGGTTGGGCAGGCTAAGCCTCAATTTAGGAACAAAACCTGGAAAGATTACTGACCCAAAAACATCAACCTAAACTTACTTCAAATCCAGAGAGTCCTAAAAAGAGAGAGACAGAGATAAAAGCAGAGAGTATAATTCTGTAATTGAAAAAAAGAATATAAAAGGAAAATGTTAATTTTCTATAAAGACGATATGGTACCTAAAAGAAATTAAAGAAACTATTTTAATGACCTAGAAAAAATAACAATAGAATTCATATGGAATAACAAAAGGTCGAGAATTTCAAGGGAAGTAATGAAAAAAAAAATTAAATGAAGGTGGTCTAGCTGTACCTGATCTAGAACTATATTATAAAGCAACAGTCACCAAAGCCATTTGGTATTGGTTAAGAAATAGACTAATGGATCAGTGGAATAGGTTAGGTTCACAGGGCAAGATAGTGAATAAAAATAGCAATCTAGTGTTTGATAAACCCAAACATCCCAACTTTTGGGCTAAGAATTCATTAATTAACAAAAACTGCTGGGAAAACTGGAAATTAGTATGGCAGAAACTAGGCATCGACCCACATTTAACACCACATATTAAGATAAGATCAAAATGGGTCCAAGATTTAGGCATAAAGAATGAAATCATAAACAAATTAGAGGAATATAGGATAGTTTACCTCTCAGACTTGTGGAGGAGGAAGGAATTTGTGTCCAAAGGAGAACAAGAGATCATTTTTGATCACAAAATAGAAAATTTTGATTACATCAAATTAAAAAGCTTTTGTACAAACAAAACCAATGCAAACAAGATTAAAAGGGAAGTAACAAATTGGGAAAACATTTTTACAGTTAAAGGTTCTGATAAATATACAGAGAATTGACTTTAATTTATAAGAAATCAAGCCATTCTCCAATTGAAAAATGGTCAAAGGATATGAACAATTTTCAGATGATGAAATTGAAACTATTTCCACTTATATGAAAGAGTGTTCCAAATCACTACTGATCAGAGAAATGCAAATTAAGACAACTCTGAGATACCACTACACACCTGTCAGATTGGCTAAGATGACAGGAACAAATAACGATGAATGTTGGAGGAGCTGTGGGAAAACTGGGACACTGATGCATTGTTGGTGGAGTTGTGAAAGAATCCAGCCATTATGGAGAGCAATCTGGAATTATGCCCAAGAAGTTATCAAAATGTACATACATACCCTGTGATCCAGCTATGCTACTATGGGGCTATATCCCAAGGAAATACTAAAGAAGGGAAAGGGACCTCTATGTGCCAAAATATTTGTGGCAGCCCTTTTTGTAGTGGCTAGAAACTGGAAAATGAATTGATGCCCATCAATTGGAGAATGGTTGGGTAAATTATGGTATATGAATATTCTGGAATATTATTGTTCTGTAAGAAATGACCAACAGAAGGAATACAGAGAGGCTTGGAGAGACTTACATCAACTGATGCTGAGTGAAACGAGCAGAACTAGGAGATCATTATACACTTCAACAATGATACTGTATGAGGATATATTCTGATGGAAGTGGATATCTTCAACATAGAGAAGAGCTAATCCAATTCCAATTGATCAATGATGGACAGAATCAGCTATACCCAGAAAAGGAACACTGGGAAATGAATGTAAACTGTAAGCATTTTTTTTTTGTTTTTATTTTGTTTTTTGTTTTTCTTCCCAGATTATTTTTACCTTCCAAATACAATTCTTCCTTTGCAACAACAACAAAATTCGGTTCTGCACATATATACTGTACCAAGCATATATTATAAGATATTTAAGTTTCTGTACAAATAATACTAATGCAAACAAGATTAGAAGGGAAGTAACAAATTGGGAAAATATTTTTAAAAACAAAGGTTCTGACAAAGGTCTCATTTCCAAAATATATAGAGAACTGATCCTAATTTATAAGAAACCGAACCATTCTCCAATTGATAAATGGTCAAAGGATATGAACAGACAATTCTCAGAGGAAGAAATTGAAACTATATCCACTCACATGAAAGAGTGTTCCAAATCACTATTGATCAGAAAAATGCAAATTAAGACAACTCTGAGATACCACTACACACCTATCAGATTGGCTAAGATGACAGGAACAAATAATGATGAATGTTGGAGGGGATGTGGGGAAACTGGGACATTAATACATTGCTGGTGGAGTTGCGAAAGAATCCAGCCATTCTGGAGAGCAATCTGGAATTATGCCCAAAAAGTTATCAAACTGTATATACCCTTTGACCCAGCAGCGCTACTACTGGGCTTATATCCCAAAGAAATACTAAAGAGCGGAAAGAGACATATATGTGCCAAAATGTTTGTGGCAGCTCTTTTTGTAGTAGCAAGAAACTGGAAGATGAATGGATGTCCATCAGTTGGAGAATGGTTGGGTAAATTATGGTATATGAAGGTTATGGAATATTATTGCTCTGTAAGAAATGACCAGCAGGAGGAATACAGAGAGGCCTAGAGAGACTTAAATCAACTGATGCTGAGTGAAATGAGCAGAACCAGAAGATCACTGTACACTGCAACAACAATACTGTATGAGGATGTATTCTGATGGAAGTGGAAATCTTCAACATAAAGAAAAACCAACTCACTTCCAGTTGATCAATGATGGACAGAGGTAGCTACACCCAGAGAAGAAACACTGGGAAGTGAATGTAAATTGTTAGCACTAATATCTGTCTGCCCAGGTTACATGTACCTTTGGAATCTAAACTTTATTGTGCAACAACAAAATGATATTCACACACATGTATTGTATCTAGACTATATTGTAACACATGTAAAATGTATGGGATTGCCTGTCATCGGGGGGAGGGAATAGAGGGAGGGGGGGATAATTTGGAAAAATGAATACAAGGGATAATATTATAAAAAATATATATATAATAAAAAATTATTTTAAAAAAAAAAAGATATTTAATATGTATGGGAATGCCTGCCATCTAGGAGAGGGGGTGGAGGGAAGGAAGGGAAAAATTCGGAACAGAAGGGAGTACAAGGGATAATGTTGTAACAAAAAAAATAAAAATAAAAATAAAAAAAAATAAAAACCTATGCATATGTACTGTCAAAAAAAATGTTATAATTATAAAATTAATTTTAAAAAAACTAAAAGAAATTAAGAGATTAAATAAGAAATAAAAATAAAAGATCTGGAAGAAAGAATTAAGAGAATAGCTCAAATGAGAAAATGCTAAACTTTCCTCAAATAACAAGATTCCCTGAAAAATAAAATGCATCAGAAATCAATGACTACTTGAGACAGCAAGAACTATTAGTACAAAAATCTAAAGACTGAAAAAGTACCATTATATGTGTGTATATGTATATAAACATACACACACATATATAAAACAATATATATGTACAGCAATGATGATATTATATATATATATAGAAAAATCCCAGACCTGGAAAAAAGGTCAAAGATTAACTTAAGAATTATTTTGGACTTTCTGAAAAACATGACAAAATTTTAAAAAAAGAAAAAATCTGGATACTTCTTCAAGTAATCATAAATGAAACTGCCCAGATCTATTAGAATCATAGGCAAAGTAAATATATAAAGTGTTCCAATCATCTCTTAAAAGAAATCCTAAAACAAAAAGTTCTAGAAATTTCACAGGTAAAATCCATAGCTACCAGACTTTCTCTCGCCAAAAGTCAGTAAGAAGCCAAAAAAAGGAGCTCAACACAGCACAACAAACTATAATCAGGATCAAAAAAAGACAACTACTTTTTATTTAAAATTAGTAGTAAAGTCAGAATCACTAGATCAAAGAATATACATAGAAGAGTAAGGCATATGAAGACTGGAAAGGTAGGAGGTAGCTAGATTAGAAAGGATTTTGAATACCAAAAGATTTTGTTAGCTTCTGCTAAACACACATATAAAGCACAAGTATAAGACCTACAAAATAATGCTCACATTTTACACCATGATGAAGTCAAAGTTGTTCTTACATATTCTGAACTCCCAGACTTAACAAGTCTAAACTTAGTTTTTGAACCTGAGAACAAGAAGATGGACCATATATGGAAGCAATAAAACAAGGCTCAATGGTCATGTTTTATTTCTGCTATCCTTTTGTTTCTTTAAGTCAAGGAGAGCAGTTCTGATAGAAAAGCAGTATTAGAAGGTATATGTGAAGAGTACAGTAAAAACAAAAAAAGAATAAGAAGAAAAATTCAAAAAGAAAGATTAGAAACATATATTAAAGAACTAGAAAGAATATAGCAGATAAATTAAAAACACATATGTAAAAGTGAATATAATATAGGTTTGTCAAAGAGAGAAATACAAAAAAAAAAAAAAAAGTGAAAGCAGAAAGAGAAGTTCTCCAAGCAAGGAGAAAATTGTAAATGTTAGGGGACAGAAAAAGGAAGGACAAGAAATGAAATCTAAAGAGCATTGCACTCAGCAGGCAAAAATTCTGGATCTGCCCAGCTTGGACATGTCCTGACTATAGAATCCAAGGCAAATCAAAGCCCTGGTAAAATAAAGAAAATATTTGTAAATCTTGGGATTGTTGTATAAGGTGATTTGCAAAGCTTCAAGTAGAATAAAGAATTCTATGATCATATAATTAGAATTAAGAAGTATCTTATAAGATCATCTAAGTCAACATTTCGGAGGAAGAAACTGAAATTAAGAGAAGTTAATTAAGTAACTTGACCAAGAGCACACAGCTAATAAGTCTAAGAAAAGCTGATCTCAAGTATTCTAGCACTCTTCCTACTATGCCAACCAAACCAAAGTGGGAGTTATTAAAATTATAAAAATGTAAAAAGTAGAATTTACAATAACAAAATGGGCACAATGTAATTTTACCTTGCAGTTCGCTTTTAATAAGGCAACTCTCCATCATGTATAATAAAACAGTGACCATGATATCCAGCAGTTGGCATTCTTCTGTTACTTGTCTTGCCAGTTCCTCATTGCTGAATAGTTGAACACTAATATGCACAATTCTGTTAGACATCGTGTCTGATTCATGACTTTTCTTCAGTGTTTTCATAATAAAAGCATAATGCTGGACAAAGGTTTTTGTAAAAGCAATCTGGAAAAAAAAAAAAAGTTTTTTTAATTTAAAAAAACGATTCCCTAGCACATATTTGTAGTCATTATTATATAAAATGTAAAAAAAAAAAAAAAAAAAAATTCTACAAGTTGTAAAGATGAAGGAAAAAGCCTGAGCAACTTGTACTACTGTGATATGTGAATATAATATACTCTTCTCTTTGTTAACAAATCTATAGCAACAATATGCAATACAGTAAGTTTCTCTCATCTACCTTATAAACATCAGAAGCCCAATCCAATACTTCAAACAATAGCAGCAGTGGTATAGTTTAAGTTACCAGCATGGTGGTTCAATCTGATTACTCTTAAGAAAAAAAAAAAAGCAATATGCTTACTTTCCTTTCATCTGAGAGTAGGTCTAGCTTTACAAAATATTGCAATATTGCCTCCATGCCATCTGTTTTTCCTACTTCAAGTCTCTCTACAGATTTTTATTTTACATCATTCACTTAAAAATGGGACTACTATATTAAAGTTCCTTTCCAAAAGGCTTCAATGAGAACCAATATGTCATTTTTCTAAATTAATTTATTTTCATATGTTGTTCAGTCATTCACTCACATCTAATTCTTCTTGATTTCATCAACCATTTTCATATAATTCAGTGCTTAATACTTACTCCAAAACAGCGTATTTTATACAACCATATTAGGTATTTAATATGAATCTTTTGAACTAAAAAATATATATAGCAAATACTATAAAGAAACTTTTATGGTCACATTTTTCTTTTGTATTTACTATACAGTCAATTTACAATCATCTTAGCTAAGGGAAAACAGCATTAGCTCATATAATTAAAATTTACCAATCACCTACTAAATTGGATTAGGCAAAACTTCCACAGCAGGAATACTACCAAGGAAGCCACAATTTAACCACACCACAGAGAAGAATGTACCATACGTATAACAAATACCAAAGAATTAAGATTTTACTTTTCACAAGTTAAATGGGAAAAAATTGATTAATTGAACCCAATAAATATTAATTTAATCCCTAAATTTGTATAAGGCAATTGTTTGTTTTCTGTATGATGTTATACAATATCAGTATTTACAAATCATAAGAAACCTTTCTTTATAGGAATAGTAAATGAATTATACATGTAGTACTTAAACAACAATTCCATTTAAAATAAACAGAAATAAGAAAAAACTATTTCTTTAGAAAATTTATTTAGGAAATCCTTCAGAATGTCTATTATAACCTGAGCTTCTTTTTGTTTAAAGAATAAAAGTTGTCAGTAGTATTTTTAATACTGCAAATCAATATTTTCAGCTATGTATTTAACAAAATATGATTTAAAGCAATGACTATAAAGAAAAAAAGCCCATCCCCATAATAAAAATTGTAATCAAATCTCAATTATTCAGAGACTGCTCTAATTTATGAATCACTTAGTCCCTTTAATTCAATCCTTCTTCCTCTCCCTACTTCCTGTCACTGGTTGTTATTAATAAATATACTCACTCATCTAACAAAAATGAAATGAACAGAAACTGGTTCATTTAATAACTCAACTAAAACATTTAGTGGAGGAGGATGAAGCATTGTTTAAAATGACATTTTTTCATATATGAATTTCTATTTATCCATGCTGTCTGTGAGTCCTATGGATAATTAAGAACTGATTGTATTATTATTTCATCACTGCTCTTCACTCTCCTAAAAATGAAGTAATCTTGAATACTGATAGAAGTTCAATATGTAATTATTACTTGATAAAATATTTAAGAGGCTAGACAAGGAGTCTTTTATACAAAAGCAGCAGAAAGAAAAAAAGAAAATATGTGATCTAAAACATAAAATGATTTGCTGCCAAATCTAATAGTAAAATCAGAGAATCATATAAATAAGCATTTTTCTAAACATAAGTGAATTAATGGGTCTCTTCAAATTAAATATGACCTAAAATGTTTAAGGCAAATACAATGGAATTTTTTTTAAACAATCTCCATTTTGAAAACAATTTAGTGTTACCTATATAAACTGTCTTAAAAGGGTATGTATGTGTTCATCAATTCAAGTAAACTTTCTGCAAGTTAATCTGAAAATTTGAGAAGGCAGATTCAAATTTATTCTTTCATGAAATAATTTGTTTCAACTATTATGATTATATACAATAATTTCACAGTATTTTGCTTCACATTTCTATTGATCTGTTTTTCCTCCACATACTATGGCAGCTACTTTTCTAAGTTTTCTTTTCTTTGCTTTCCTTCCCATGACGTTCTATCTAACAAAACATTATTGCTTCAACTGTAAGACCTATAAACTTTACCCTAGCACCAAAAAAAAGTTTTATAACCTTCATATTTTTCTGTTGCCAAAGCAGAAATAAACAATAAAAAGATAAATCTGAATTGCCAGACTTCCAAAACACCAACATCAGATAAGTAATCTTATATTTAAAGAGATGAAATGAGTCAGAAACGCAAAAGAATCTGACCATGGAGATGGGGACAAAAAGGACTTTCTCCCCAACCTAAGGAGATATTAAACAGGAACTCTAGCAGTGTGCAAGATGCAGCTTTGATTGCATTTATTCCCTCTAATTTAACAGTAAAAAAAAAGTTAACATGTGTCCTGTGACTTAAAATGTGGTATCAGTTGTCATCTTCAACACAATAAAGCATCCTCAATGCCTAAAATACTACCATAAATGTTAAAGAATGCTTAGTAGAGAAAAGGAAAAGAAGAGAGTATAAATTTACAAAGGAAAAAATTAAGATACCTTATAATCTTGATCTGGTAGCATGTTGAGTAAGAAAGTTACCATCTTTTGTGGAAATTCATATTTTATAGTCCAAAATAATAATTCTTCTAGAAAACTTTTATGTTTCAAAACATCCATAATAGATTGATCTGTATGAAAAGGAAAATTTTTTTCACCAGATTTAGATGGCCTCAAAGCATTTAAACTGCTTTACCCTAAAATTAACAATATATTTAAAGTGTTTTATATTAAAATTAATATTACATCATTAATGTAAAGAATATTTAAATAACTACATACCAGCAACATCTTGTCAATACATAACTAAGAATTACACTCTGACTTTTATGAGGTTCAACCAAAATATGTTAACATAAAGAAAAAACTGATATAAAAAAAATTTAACATAATTGGAAATTTGAATCATTAAACATGATCTGGCTCTTGGGAATCAAAAGTAGAAGTTCTAGCTCTTCAGAATTATTAGCAAACTAACAAATAACATTCAAAATAAAGCCAACTTATACCATTCAAAATTATTTTAAAACAATCTAATTTCAAATGTTGCAAAAAAAAAATTTCCCTTAGTTCTATAATCATCCTGAATCATGCTAAATTATAACAAAGGCCATCAGTCATTACCAACATAACTAATACTTCCTTAAAGAACAATTCCTTAAAACAATGTCATTGATGTTTTCTTTATTCATATTCGAGTAACAAATTAAAGATTTTCCTTTGGTCTGAATATTTTTCATTTTTAATTAATTATTTTTATTTTTTAATATCAGGTAAATACTTATATAAAAGTAGAAAAAAGTGAGAGATTTTTTCTGAAAACTAAAAATTTAAAAACAATTTATCTCTGTGCCTTCTTCGTTAAAGCCCTGAAAGTTCTTTTCAAGTAGATTCATTTTATAGGATATGCTTAAATTCTAGTCCTTCACATAAAATTTTCTGAAAGTCTCCCCATATAAATGACCACCTTTATAAGTGTCTTCTTTCCACCTACAAAGTACTGCAAGAGTTAGGTTAATTGTTATTAACTAATAAAGTTCAATGTTAAACTTCTATTTTATAGTGTCTATTTTGTTTTCTGATTTGGTTTCCTTAGGTTTACAACTGACACATTTTTTAAAAGCTTTGTTAAAAAAAAAAAATCAATTTTGCTTATACTAACATATAGAAGACCCAGCTGTTTTTTATTAACAGGATATGGACCTATATTACATAAATTATTCTCAAAAACTGAGAAAGAAAATATGTTATAAAATTCCATTCTAAGACAGACATCTTAATATCTAAACTATGGAAAGACAAAGCAAATAAAGAGAATTATATAACTATCATTTGTCAATATCAATTTTTAAATTTTCTGTAAAATCTTGGCAAAAAGACAAGGGGAACTTATTCAAAACTTATTAAGATAAAGTTGTATTTATACTAAAGACAAAAGAATAATTCAACCTTAAATGGGCATATTCATACTGAAAAGAAAAACATCTTAAATTATATGATATCTACAGATGCTGAAAAAGTACAATAGTCATTTCTTCTTTAAAAAATAAATCTACTGGTGCAGCTAGATGATATAATGGAGAGAGCATAAGTCATGTTAGGAATCAGGAGGAACTGAGTTTAAATACGGCCTGAAGTACAACACTTACTCCCTGTGTAACCCTGATTATGTGACTTAACCTCAATAGCCTTGCCAAAAAAAAAAAAAATTATTAATTTTTTTTAAACTACAAAGAATAGGCATAGAATGGCCTTTTAAAACATGATTCTAAAATATGTATAAAAACTAAAAATTATTCCCAACAGTAACTAGTAATAATAGCTAGCGTTTATAAAGAACTTTTAGGTTATAATAGCACACTCTGCAAATGTTATTTCATTTTATCCTCACAATTAACCCTGGGAGGAATGTGCTGTTATTATTCCCATTTTACAGAGGAGGTAACTGAAGCAGACAATAGTCAATGACTTACCCAGGGTCATATAGCTACTGAGGCAAATTTGAGCCCAGGTCTACCAAGTCCAGCACTTTATACACTATATCACCTAGCTATCTCTGTATATACAAGGTATGTAGGCAAGCAACAAAAATATTAAACCAAAAGCCATCCCTCAATAAATAAGTGATCAAAAAATAAGAAAAAGTTTTCAAAATAAGAATTATCAACTATTAATAACCATTTGAAAGAACATTATAAGACAATAATAATAAAAATAAATACAAATCACAATAACTGAGGATTTTATCTCACCCAGCAAATTGGCCACTGGGAATACTTGGTGTTGGAGGGCATGTGTATGTTACACTGAAATAACTAATCTGAAAAATAAATTGCAATGATGCTGAAAATTTGAGTAAAATAGCAATAACTATCTTAATTTAAGTGATCTTACTGGTGGGCTTTAATGCCAAGGTAGCCAATGATGTTGTTTGTACAAAGTAGCAAAGAAGTAAAAACAAAGAAAATGGTCACAGACTGGGAAAAAGCTATACAAGTTCTTGTACACGAATATATGCCACTTCCCACAGACTCCTCAAGTGAGAAGACCTTATCAGTAGTCCTCAAACTTTTTAAATAGGGGGCCAGTTCACTGTCCCTCAGACTGCTGGAGGTCCAGACTATAGTAAAAACAAAACCTCACACTCTTGTCTCCGCCCCTCAGCCCATTTGCCATAACCCAGCGGGCCACATAAACATCCTCAGCAGGCCACATCTGGCCGCGGGCCGTAGTTTGAGAACCCCTGCCTTAGATCATAGGTGAGCTAGCCATGTTGAACCTTCCATCTCCTACTCAGCACAATAAGTTCCTGAGGAAAAGCTATTAGAAGCCAGTCAGGGTATCTTCCAACTGCTCTAAAGCAGTCACTTTCATGTGTTGTCAAACCAATCTCACAACTGGGATAAGGAGAATTTCTAAGGCAAACAAGATCAACTTTCCCTTTGACTTGAAGGCTCCCATCTCCTGTTGTACCTATCGTTATAAAGTAGATGAATGGCATTTCTCTCAATAATGACTATTTTAATAGCTGATTATTCTCTTCACATCCTAATGACTCTGAATTCCTAAATAACATTTTAAACCCCACTCCACACTACCACCTGATTCCTCATTCTGATCCCCCCTCTTACTACAAAATTTCATCCTAACTCCACCTACCATCTTTCCATTATGCCTACTGAAATGCCTATTCCATAGGCAACAACTTTCCCCTCATCTTAAACCTGTTCCTCTCCCATTCTTTCCATCTACTAATTTTCTCTGAAACCTGGTTTTCCTTTAATGACACAACCTCCCTGACTACCCTTTCCAGTACAATCTGGACTTTCTTACAGTCTGGACAATTACTCTTTTCAATACACCAGTCAAGGATAAGGAGTGGGAATATTCCTTATTCCCCACTGTCACTTCCAGATGTTCCCCCCCCTACCTCCATTATTCAGTAACCTCTCTTCCTTTGAGGTTCATGATATTTTCACATCCACCACCTGATCAAAATCCTAGTACCTATTGTCTATAGATCCCAAGACACCCCCCCCTTTCTTCAATGAGTTTAATGCTATAAACTGGATCACAGTTTTTTTCTCCTCAACTCCTATCTTCCTACCAGAAGACTTGATTGATTGGATTCTTCCTCAAATACCATAACCAATCAGTTCCTCCAATCTATGTTATTTAGACTCTCATAAGTTACTCCTTTACCCCATCTCAAACCTATACAAATATGGTCATACCCTCAATCTAGCCATCATCCACAAATGTATACAAATTCACATTTATACAAGAATTCTGAAATCCCTTTATCCAAACATCATCTCTCCCTCTGCTTTCTCTTATATATCTACTCTTCATCCATACTATGATCTCCCATTCCCTCTCAGGCAATTTCACCTGCATCAACTACTCCCATGTCTTTTCTCTATCTTGACTGCTTGGTGAAACAATTCAAACTTATACTTGTCATTCTCCTTATGCCTTTTATCATATGCCTATTATACCCAGTTAAGCCTTAGTCTTAGATCACTCCCACCATTCACTGCCTATACATGTCCATTTGGAAGAAAGTGGAAAAAAATCTCATAACCATTGTGTCCATTATAAATTTATGTTATAGAATCTCAACTAGACCTTACCTATTATACCTTCCTTATCAACTCACTATACCAATTTTGACAGTGGTTTCTTCTTTTATCCCTTCTCAAACATATGAGTCCCCCCTCCTTTTACAGAAAACATTCAAACTATTTGCCATAGACTCCCTCTATTCCCTTTTTCCTCACCTCCTATGAGTTAGGTGCCTACTTTCACTTTCTCCTCTATTTCCATCTTACACGATGAAATGGCCTTTCTCTTTATGAAGACTGCTCAAGCAATCTGCCATCTCATCTCCTCAAAGAAAGACAAAGTCAATAACACATAAATGCCAACTATGTACCAGCTCCTGTGCCAAACACTGGGGACACAAAGAAGGGCAAAAGATAGTCCCTGCAATGAAGGAACATGGTCTAATGGGGGAGACAAGAGGAACTGGAAATGATCAAGAAAAGAAAAGCACTAGACCTAAGAGGAATCAGTAGGCAGTGGGATTTTAGCTAGGATTTGAAAGACGAAAGGAGGCAAGAAATGTCACAGGATCACAAAGAACACGGGAGGAATAAAATGTAAAAAGACTTGAAGTAGAGAGAAGTTATAAAAGATTTTGAACATAGAATTTTCTATTTGATCTCAGAGGTGATAGGGAACCCTTGGATTTTATTAGGAGGATGATATAACTAAACCTGAGCTTTCAGAAAGATTAAGAAATTGGGCAACAAAATGGATCTGGGAAATGAAAAATAGTAAGGAGTTAAGGATGACATCTAAGTTGTGAACCTGGGAGAATATTGATGTACTTAAGAGTAATAAGGGAGATTAGAAAAGGTGAGGACATATGAATGGATTCAGTTTGGGACATGTTCCGTTAAAAAATATCTTAAAAACATTCAGTTCAAAAAGTCCAATAGGCAGTTAAAGATGTTAAACTGGATGTCAGCAGAGAAGTTAACATTGGAAAATTGGATCTGATAATCATCAGCACAGAAATGACAATTGATTATAAAAATTGATAATCTCATCAGCTCCATGACACTTAATGAAATCATTAGGGTGAAATATTATAGAGGGAGAAGAGAAGAAAATCCAGATCCTCTGGGACAAACACCTACCATTAGTGATTTGACTTTGTATAAACATCCAGCACAGGTGACTTCAAAGATCAGTCAAAATGACAGAAGAAAGAAGAGATAGTGGAGTCATGAAAACCTAAAAAGAAGAGTGTATCAACAGGCAACAATTGACAGTGTCAAAGGCTTCAGAAAAGTCAAGAAGTATGAAGAATGAGAAAATATTATTAGATTTGTCAATTAAAAGCTAACTAGTAACTTTGGAGAAGCAGTTTCAATTGAATGAAAAAGTCACAGCAGTCAGATTGTAGAAAGTTAAGAGGAGAATGGGAAGAAAAGATGTAAAGGTTTCCATTACAGAGAAACATCTCAAAAAGTTTAGTGACATAAGGAAAGAAGACATGGGATAATATCAGGAAAAGATGGATGTGTCAAGTGAGGGCTTTTTGAGGATGGAGGAGGTATGGGCATGTTTGTAGGCAGTAAATAGGGAAATATTGAAAATAAGTAAGAGTACAAATAATAAAGGAGGTGTCTGATAAAGACATCATACATGCATAAGCATGTAAAGTGAAATGGTCTTTGACAAGGAGGACATCTGATTAGGAAAAACAAGGATAGAAGACATGTGAGGGACATGAGATAAAGAAGTAAGAAAAGGGAGGTGTCTCAGCAATTTCAATTTTTTCAGTAAAATATTAACCAAGATTTCAAGTTAAAAGAGTGAGAAGGGTAAAGTCATGGGAGGTTTTTTCATCTGTGGTGAGTAAAATAATTAATTAATTACTCACTAGAACAAGAAGTATAAAAGGAATGCCCTGCCATAGTAAGGGTACAGTTGAGGATATATTTAGGTTATGTTAAGGAGCAGTTATTGGCAGCCCTTTTTGTAGTGGCTAGAAACTGGAAAATGAATGGATGCCCATCAACTGAAGAATGGTTGGGTGAAGTGAGCAGAACCAGGAGATCATTATACACTTCAACAACAATATGAGGGTGTATTCTGATGGAAGTGGATATCTTTGACAAAGAGAAGATCTAATTCAGTTCCAATTGATCAGTGATGGACAGAATCAGCTACACCCAGAGAAAGAACACTGGGAAATGAGTGTAAACTGTTTGCATTTTTGTTTTTCTTCCAAGGTTATTTTTACCTTCTGCATCCAATTTTTCTGGTGAAACAAGAAATTCGTTTCTGCACACATATATTGTATCTAGGATACACTATAACACATTTAACATGTATGGGACTGCCTGCCATCTAGGGGAGGGGGTGGAGAGAAGGAAGGGAAAATTTGGAACAGAAGTGAGTGCAAGGGATAATGTAAAAAATTACCCATGCATATGTACTGTCAAAAAAAAGTTATAATTATAAAATTAATTTTTAAAATGAAGTAAAAAAAAAGAATCAGTTATAAAATTGAAGTAGTTCAATCAAGGAATCAAAATGGATAAGGGAAGTATAATTAGTGAACAGCCTGGGAAAGAACTGAGGATCAAGAAATAGAGGGACTTAGGGAGGAATGAAAACAGGGTTTGGGATTTTGAGGAAGCAGCAAAATGCCAACAGATTTTCATCAGATGAGGGAGAGAGAGAAGCAGACGGAGGGAGGAAAGGATTGAGAGAGGGAGAGAGGAAAACAAGGAGAGGAGGAGGAAGGGAGGGGGGAGATAGCAAGGGAGAGAAAGAGGGAGGGAAGAATGGGGGAGAGGAAAGGGAGAAGGAAGGGTGTAAAGGAATGGGGGAGAGGAAAAAGAAAAGAATGGAGGGAGGAATAGTGGAAAAGAACAAATGGAGGAAGGAAAGAAGAGAGGTACAAAGGAAGGCAAGAAGGGAGAAAAGGAAAACAACACATGTGACAAAAACAAAAAATATCAATGAAAGTATGCCAAAAATTCAAAGTTCAAAAAACAATATATAGATCATTAAAGATTATCATTTTGATTATAAATCAACTGTGTGCTAGGTAATAAGTTAAACAAAAACGAAAGTCACTAACCCTCAAAAAGTTTACAATCTATTTTATATAAAATATACTTCACATAGTTCAAAACTTCACACAACAAAATTTATTGTTCATGTGGTTTGGGCAGAAATGGAATAGGGAGGGGACGTAAAACTATTATGCTTAATAATCTCAATATTATACACATAAGATACATACTCTGATACTTATACAAAACATTCTATGAATTTAATAGTGTTACCAATCTTTGTGTATGAAATGTTGACAAGTTCAATCAAAATCAAAGAAGAATAAAGCCAAGCATAAATTTTTGATTATGTAAAACTTCATGATCTAATAGTGAATTTAGCTACAGAAAAAAAAAATCCTTTATCATTTCATTATCCCCTTAGTTTAAGCAAACTATAGTAGAAATAATCAGTATAATCAGTTTCTAATTTTCAGCAACCTAAGAATAAATTTATAAAATATTTATAGCCCAATATTTCAATATTGTTATGCAATGTCATATATTTATTTTGCATTTACTCTATACATCAAGTACTGAGAATACAAATAAAAAGGGCAAAAACATCATCCATGCTTGTAAGGTGTTCTCACTCTAATGTTAATGTTTAAGTAATTATGGTACATATTCCATATATAAGTATAAATGGAAAATATATCTTGAAGATATCCAGAGAAGATAGGAGTAGAAGATAAAGAACAATATTTATACATGTTGGACAACCAATGCAAATAAATTTAGTTGGGAGATGGAAGATGAGGGACAAAGAAGAAATAAGTGTAGCTGGAACTTGGAGTTCATAAAGGGAAATTAAGTATAAGAAAACTAGAAAGAGAGAAAGGAAATTTAAGGGGTTATGAAGGACTTTAAATACCAAAAGATGGATTTTACATTTGATCTTGGAAGTAATAGGAAATAGCTAGAGCTTAACAAAGAGAAAAGTGACATGATAGCACCTGTATTTTGGGAAGATCACTTTGGTAGCTGAGTAAAGGATAGACAGGAGTATGGAGAAACTTGAGGCAGAAAGACTAATCAGAAGGCTACTGCAATTTTCCAGGTAAGTAGTAATGAGAGGACTCAAATAGAATTTATGAGGAGAGTGAAGGGGATATATATTACAAATGTTACAAAGAGAAAAATGATAAAACCTAACAACAAAATACATTTGTAGAGTGGATGAAAAGTAAAGACTGGAAGAAACTAGGATAACAGGAAGGATGGTGGTGGCCTTAAAAATAAAAAAGCTGAAGTGTTACTACTGTGTTTGTATCCCAAAGAGATTTTAAAGAAGGGAAAGGGACCTGTATGTGCAAGAATGTTTGTGGCAGCCCTCTTTGTGGTGGCCAGAAACTGGAAACTGAGTGGATGCCCATCAGTTGGAGAAGAGCTGAATAAATTGTGGTATATGTGGTATATGAATGTTATGGAATATTATTGTTCTGGACCAGGAGATCGTTGTATACTTCCAACAACAATACTATATTCTGATGGACGTGGTTCTCTTCAACAATGAGATGACCAAATCAGTTCCAATACAGCAGTAATGAACTGAACCAGCTATACCCAGTGAAAGAACTCTGGGAGTTGACTATGAACCACTACATAGAATTCCCAACCCCTCTATTTTTGTCCGCCTGCATTTCCTTCACAGGCTAATTGTACACTATTTCAAAGTCTGATTCTTTTTGTACAACAAAATAACTGTATGGATATACATATATATGTGTGTGTGTGTGTGTGTGTGTGTGTGTGTGTGTGTGTGTGTGTGTGTGTACATATATATATATATATATATATATATATATATATATATTGTATTTAATTTACATTTTAACATATTTAACATGTATTGGTCAATCTGCCATCTTGGGGAGGGGGTGGGAGGAAGGAGGGGAAAAATTGGAACAAAAGGTTTGGCAATTGTCAATGCTGTAAAATTACCCATGCATATAACTTGTAAATAAAAAGCTATAATAAATTTTTAAAAAAGAATCATGAAAAAAAAATTTTAAATAAAAAATAAAAAAGCTGAGAAGATGGTCAAAGTTGGAGAAAAGATAATGGATTCTGTTTTGGATATTTTGAGTTTCAAATACTTATGAAGCAATCAGTCAAGATGTCGCTAGGGCTGGATATACAGATCTCAGAAGCATCTGTACTGAGATAAGAGACTTGATTAAAAATTTTAAGAAAGGCAAAATAAATCCAAAAGTGGTCATTTTAAAAGAGAAATAAAAAGGAATATATAGAAGCTATGGAATACAGCAAACAGATTCCATATCAGAAAAAATTTGGGGAAGAAGATAGTACCTAATATGTGCCAGACACTGTGCTAAGTACTTTTTACAAATATTGTGTCATTTGATCTTCAGAACAAACTTATGGGTTAGGTGCTATTATTATCCTCACCTTACAGTTAGAGAAATTAAGGCAAAAAGGTTAAGGGATTTACCCCAAAGTCACACAGCTAGTATTTCAGGCTAGATGTGAACTGAGGTCTTCTGACTGCAAAATCAACACTATCCACTGTGCCACCAGTAAAAACCCCCGATTAAGGGGCAGCTAGGTGGCTCAGTGGATAGAGCACCAGCCCTGAAGTCAGGAGGGCCTGAGTTCAAATGTGACCTTAGACACTTAACACTTCCTAGCTGTGTGACCCTGGAAAAGTAATTTAACCCCAATTGCCTCAGCAAAAAAAAAAATAATAATAATAATAATAATAATAATAATAATAATAATAATAATCAAGGAACAAGGAATTTATTATAAATAAAATGGAAGGGACAATGCAAAGACCCATGTTGTGTTTCTTTAAGCAATTGATTCTTATGTGTTCCGTTAGCATTTATGTGAGTTTAGTAAAGGACATACTATGCTTACTTCTATTTTTCAGCTGTTTCACTGAAGGTGGATAGCATTTTCCTTGATGGGCCTTTATAATTGGTGTATTTATAACAGAATAATTTAGTCATTCACAGTTATTCTTCAAATAATATTGATGCTACTATATAAAACATTGTTGTTTCTTTTTATTTTACTTGTTATTTCATGCAAATCTGTCCATGTTTTTCTAAAAATCAGCCTGCTCATCATTTCTTACAACAGTATTATTTCATAAGTTATATAATCACAATTTGTTAAACCATGCCCAGGTTGATATAACAAAAAGAACTGTTACAAATATTTTTTTAAATATAGATTCTTTTCCTTTCTTCCTGATCATCTTGGAAAACAGACCTAATAGTGTTAGATTAATGGGTAAACACACTTGTATAATTCTTTGAGCATAATTCCCAAACTGTTATCCAAAATGGCTGGATTAGTTCACAATTCCATCAACAGTATATTAGTGTCCCATTTTTTGCACATCTTTTCCAACATTGTCATTATCCCCTTCTAACATGTTAGCCAATTTGATAGCTCAAAGTTGTTTTAACTCGAATTTCTCTAGTCAATAATAATGCAGAGAATTTTTTCACAAATTTAGATAGCTCTTATTTCTTCATAAAAAAAAAACAAAAACCACAGCCTGTTCATATCTGTTGATCATTTATCAATTGAGGAATGACTCATATTCTTATAAATTTGACAGAGTTATTTATATATCTGAGATAAGAGACCTTTATCTGAGAAAATGTCTATAAATATTTCCCTCAATTTTCTGTTTTTCTTTAATCTTGGCTATATTGCTTTTACTTGTACAAAGCCTTTTTAATTCAGCGTAATCAAAATTATCCATTTTACATCTTAAAATACTCTCAATCTCTTGATTATTCTTTTTTTTTCTTTTTTTTTTCTCTTGATTATTCTTAAATTTCTTTCCCATCCATATATCTTATAGGTATTATGTTCCATGTTCTTCTGATTTACTTATGAGATCTCCCTTTATATATAGATCACATATCTATATTAACCTTATTTTGGAAATAGTAAGGTATCAATCTATATCCAGTTCCTGCCAGACATCATTCTAATTTTCCCAACATTTTTTTTTGTCAAATACTGAATTCCTAATCCACAAGCTTAAATCTTTATACATATCAAACAAATTACTATGATTATTTACTGCAATATATTGTATGTCTACTCTGTTCCAGTGATCTACCATTATATTAGCCAGTACCAGATAGTTTGATAATTACCATCTGATAATAGTTTAAGTAAGATGTGGAACTGATACCTTTACATTTTTTCATTAATTCCTTTGATATTCTTTATCATTTATTCTTCCAAATGAATTTTATTATTTTTCTACCTCAATTAAGATAATTTTTGGTAGTTAAGATGGAATGGCATTGACTAAATTTTTAGGTAAAAAATGTAATTTTCATTATACTAGCTCTATCCATCCATGAACAATGAATATGTCTTTACTTATTTAAATCTGATTTTATTTTTATATAAAAAAATTTTTTTAAATTATTTTCATGTACTTTCTGGATTTGTCTTATACTCTCTGGTATTTTATGGTGTCTAGTTATTTTAAATGGGGTACATTTATTTTTGCAGTGTTTTGTTAATGATATATATAAATTTTGATGATTTATGTAGATGTTTTATATTGTTACTTGATTAAAATTATTGTTTCAACTTTTTAGTTGAATTTCTAGGCCATATCACCTGCAAAAGGAAATATGTTTTGTTACCCTATTGACAATTCTAAAAATTTTGATAACATTTCTAATACAATATTGCATAAAACTGGTGATAATGGACATCCTTCTTATACTGCTGATCTTACTGGGAAGGCTTCTAGCTTATCCAGATGGTTTTAAGAAAATGCCTCTAATCACTTTAAGGAAAAATCAACTTATATCTATGCTTTCCAATGTTTTGTTTTGTTTTGGGTTTTTTTTTTGTTTTTGTTTTTTTTTTTTTGCTGAAGCAATTGGAGTTAAGTGACTTGCCCAAGGTCACACAGCTAAGAAGTATTAAGTGTTTGAGACCAGATTTGAACTCAGGTCCTCCTGACTTCAGGGCTCTATCCACTGCACCACCCAGCTGCCACGTTTCCAGTGTTTTTTTTAAAAAGAATGAGTGTTGTATTTAAGTTCTCAAAGTTTTTCTGCATTTCCTGATATAATCATATAATCTTTGTTACTTTTTTTAATTGATCTAATTAACTGCTTTCCTGATATAAATCTAACTTCATCACAATGTATAATTTGTGTGATACATCATTGTAGCCTCCTATTGTTTTGTTTTTTGGGTTTTTTTTGAAGTGATTAAGATTAAGTGACATGGTCAGGTAGGAAGTGTCTAAAGTCAAATTGAATTCGGGTAGTGGAATATCCATTGAACCACCCAGCTACCATCCTACTTAGTATTTTATTTAGGATTTTTGCATCCATATTAATAAAATTTATCTGTAATTTTCATCCTTTCTTTTGGCTCTTCCTGGTTTTTAAGTATCATATTCATAAAAGGAATTTGGTAGGACTCCTTCTTTGCCTAAGATCCCAAATAATTTATCTAACATCTGGAAAAAAAAAAAAAAAGTTTGGTAAAATTCACTTGGTAAATCTATCTTAGTCCCAATTCTTTTTTTCATATGAAACTCATTTTGGCCTGTTTATTTTTCTAAAATAGATTTAAAATATTCTACTTCCTCTTCTGTCAATATAGGCAGTTTATTTTTCTAATCATTCTTCCATTTCATTTGTTAAATTTTTCATATAATTGAGCAAAATAAACTCCTAATAATTGTTTTGATTTCACCTCATTAGTGGTAGTCTCCCTTTTTATTTTTGATACTAGTGATTTGGTTGTCCTTTCTTTTAAATATATATAATATATATATATATATACATATATATACATATATACATATATATATATATATATATATATATATATATATATATATATATACGTATATATTATATATATATATGTAATGTTCTTCTCCAAATTGTAATGTTTTCTGGGAGCAGTTTTCATTTCAGTTCAATGTAATAATAACCCCCAATGCAGTCAGGGATTAAAGTCCAAATCTTTCATTGACTCCTTCAAAATAGCCAGGATTAGCTTTCTTAGAGGCCTATCTTTCTCCTTGGTTCTGAGAGCATTTGCCACTAGTCCTTTGTCTCTTCCAGCTTCAGCCTCTCTTCCACTGAATCCAAAGCCTCCAGCCAGCCCAAAAGTAGAAAATGGAATGAATCTGACTCCACCTCTGAGAATGGGCTTGTGCTTTTCTGTGAGCTTGTGGGAGCTCCTCCTTATATATGCTCTCTTAAAGGTGTGAACTCTAATAAGTACTAAATACATATGCATGGTCTCTATCAATTCCAGTGACTTAGCACTTTGTTTCAACTTCTGGCCCATAATACACACACACACACACACACACACACACACACACACACACACACACAATATATATATACCAATGATTCATCTATTTTAGTGGGTTTTTTTCCCATAAAACCGAACTTCTAATTTTATTTAATAATTCAATGGTTTATTTACATTCAACTTTATTAATCTCACTTTAAATTACTTAGGATTTCATTTTGATGTTTAATTAGGGATTTTAATGTGTCCATTTTCTAGTTTTGAAAGGAATAGGCTGAAATCCCTCACTACTATTGTGATAGTTTTGCTATCTATTTCTACCTTTAAAAATGTAGATGCTATATATTACCTATGATATCTTTTATTATAGTTTTTCCCTAATTATCTCTTTTCAGTTTTAACTTTGAAATCATGACTGGTATTCCTGCCTTTTTTTTTTTTTTCATCAGCTAGAGAATAACAAATTCTACTCCAGTTCTTTATTTTTACTCTATGTACATCTCTCATTCTTAAATATTTTTTGTAAACAACACATAGATTGTGGGTTTTAATCCATTTTGTTATCAGTTTTCATTTATAAGTGAGTTTTAATCCCATTCACATTCAAAGTTATACTTATTTGTTGTGTATTTCCCTCCAATCTATTTTTTCCTTCCTCTTTATCCTTCTCTCCTCTATACCTCCTCAGACATCTAATTTACTTGTCTTTCTAATTCATATACCTTCTAAAAAGCCCAGTCTTATCTTCTCCCCTTTTTTCCTATTCCTTAATCTAATCAACCTTCTTAGGATCCCTCCTCATCCTATTCTCTTACCCATTTCTTAATATGAACCCCTTTCCAAGAGTCTCTTCCTTAACCTATGTTCTTATATTTCTATTTGTCCACTAGTTATGTATATGTTAGTTATGTATATGTTACTACCTTTACATGTATATGTTGCTACTTCTTTAACCCAGTTCTGATGAGAATAAGGTTCTATCACTACTAGCTTTCCAAATCCTCCTGCCCCCCACTCAATTCTTCCTTTCAATTTCTTCATTTGCATGGAATAATTGCTCCATTTTACCTCTTTCCACCAAATTTTATTTTTTAGGATAATCCATCATAGTTAGCTCAACCAAAAATCTTCAACCTACATATGCTATTTCAAACACTAGTAATGATAACCTTCTTTTTTAAAATAGTATTTTATTTTTCCAGACACATGGAAAGATAGTTTTCAACATTCACATTTGCAAAATCTTTTTTTTCTTCTTCCTATCCTCCTAACCCTTCCCCAAGACATCAAGCAATCCCATATAGGTTAAACATATGCAATTCTTAATGATAACATTTTAAAAAATAAAATAGTTTATTTTTTTAAATACTTGCAAAGATCATTTTCAACATTTACCCTTGCAAAATCTTGTGTTCCAAATTTTTCTCCTTCCCTCACCTCCCCCATCCTCTAGACAGCAAGTAATTCAATATAGTTAATATATATGTGCAATTCTTCTAAACATATTTCCACATTTAAATGATAACATGCTTAAAAGTTACAAATAACATTTTCCCATATAAGAACTAAATGGTTTGGCCTTATTAAATCCTTCATAATTGGCCTTTTGTATTTAACTTTCCTTTCCTCTTCAGAATATCATGTTCCATGACCTTTGGTTTTTTAATGTAGAAGCTACTAAATCATTTGTTATTCTGACTAGTTCCACAGTATTTAAATTGTTTTAACTGCCTTTAGTATTTTCACCTTGACCTAGGAGTTTTGAAACTTAGCTATAATGCTCCTATTAGTTTTCATCTTGAGATCTTTTTCAGGTGATGATTGATGGATTTTTTTCAATTTCTAGTTCACTCTCGTTCTAAAACTTCAAAGCAATTTTCCTTAATTTCTTGAAGTATATCTTCATAATACACACACACATAATCATAACTTTCACATACAACAAAAATTCTAATATTGTTTCCTTTCAATCTATTTTCTAGGTTTTTTTTTTTTTTTTGCTGAGGCAATTGGGGTTAAGTGACTTGCTCAGGGTCACACAGCCAGGAAGTGTTAAGTGTCTGAGGCTAGATTTGAACTCAGGTCCTCCTGAATTCAAGGCTGGTGCTCTATCCACTGCTCCACCTAGCTGCCCCCTTTCTAGGTTTTTTTAATGAGATGTTTTCACATTCTCTTTCATTGTTTCATTTTTTTTATTGTTTTATTATTTCTTGTGTCTTATGAAGTCTTTAGCTTACCTTTCACAGTTCTAATTTTTAAAGAGTTATTTTCTTGCATAAGCTTTTGTACTTCTTCCAATTAGTTAACTTTCTGTTCATAATTTTCTTATTTGCTTAGTTTTTTCCTTAGTTTTTGCTTAGTTTTTTCCTAAACAGAAGTCATAGTTGTTTTGACTTCACCGTCTTCTAAATTTGAACCCAGATCTTCTCTATCACCATAGTAGTAATCTAGTGTCACATTCTTTCTCTTTTACTTACTCATCTTTTTAAGTGGTTTATTTCTTACCTGTTACCTTTGTGTTAAAGTCATCCAGTCCCAAAGCATATATGAAGGATAATGTTTCAAGTTTCAGGTTTTTGGGCTATTGTTTTCTAAGCTCCATCTGGGAGCCTAAGCTTGGGTATTCCTCTCCTCCCCAAAGCCATTACTATGACTCCCAGCAAAGCTATCATACAAATGCCTTTACTCCAGAAAGTTCCTTCCCCCGCTGCAAATCTCAGCTCACCCCGCTGCAAATCTCAGCTCAGCCCTCTGCCAAAACTTGGGATATGTTATCCTGCCAGTGACCACAGACAGCATGCCCCCCCCCCCTCAGCAATCCTACCATTAGTAAGTATGCTCACTCTCCCTTGCTCACAACCATACCCCAGGACATTTTTCCCCCCAACACTACCCCTAAGAAACCATGTGATCTTCTTTCCAGGCTTTTTGTATATACTAATATGTCCAGTTAATAGCACTTTTATACAATGTTTTGTATATACTTTGTTTTTAGTTATTATTTAAATACTGTCTGCTCTCAGTAAATGTAAGCTCTTTATAGTGTCTCAAAGCCAAAAAAAAAAAAAAAAAAAAAAAAAAAGATGTTGCTACACTTAAGAAGCCTAACTGATAGGATTCTCTTTAAAAATGTCAATTAAAAAAAATTCAAAGAGAAATATTTCTTTTAGTACTCTCTTCCTAACTTGTCTTAAAATTTCTAACTATAAATAATAATTTTACTTAATATGTTATGCTTCATTTCAGCTAAAATCAGTCACGAATAGTTCAAAAATCTACATTAAAACACATAGAAATTGGGGCAGCTAGGTGAAGCAGTATATAGAGCACCAATCCTGAAGTCTGGAAGACCTCAGTTTAAATCTGGCCTAAGTCACTTAAGGCTTCCTAGCTGTGTGACCTTGGACAAATCACTTAACCCCAATTGCCTCAGGGGAAAATACACACATGCACCCACATACACACACACACACACACACACACACACACACACACACACACACACACACACACACACACACCCCAGAAACTGAAGGTGGCTTCATAACTATATCCATATTTAATGCCATCTTATTTTCAAAATGTCAAGTCAAATTTTCCTTAACATAGAGAATAACTTCTGATTATTTGATAGCATTGCAAGATATCAGTATTGTTTCAAGAAATTAGGATACACTGAATAATAAAACACATCAAAAAAACAATTAAAGGCTTAAAACATTTTTACTACTTTTAAACATGAAAAACACTGAATTCAATCCTAAAAACAATTCAGCTATAAAATATGTCTTTTTGGTAATAAACTTTCACCTCCAAGAATAGTGAAAAGAATAGTATTCTTTCTTATTTCATCATGAATCCAGACTAAAAGTAACACATAAACAAATGTGTTTCATCATTTACCTACAAATAGGAATTAGCTGTGACCAAAGTAATACTACACACACACACACACACACACACACACACACACACACACATATATATATATATATATATATATATATATATATATATATATATATATATATAAACACATTTCAAGTATTTCTTAAACATGAAGCAGAACCACTGAGGTGAAAAGAGGCTTTCTAATTGAGAGCCATCTAAGGATTTATTCCAAGCCAGGCGATTCAAAGAATATCCAAAGTAGTTAAGTTCAGGCTTTCCTCAGGAATCTGGAGAGTTCTATTCTATTGATGAGAGAGGTCCTAATTACTTCATTTGCTCTTATGGGTCTGGGAATAAACATAGTCTTCCCCAGAAATTCCTAAAATCTGAATTCTTAAAGCTGAGAACAAATCATAATCTAAACCCCTGATCTAAGCCTAGATCAAAAGCTATGAACTGGTAAACTATACAAAAGAATAACATTTAGCAGTTTTTAGGTATTAGGTATTTATGCCATAGCTCTTATTTCTCTCCTTTTCTCTCTCATGTTTTTTGGACATTTAAAATTTTGTGCACAGATTTTCTCACTTTTTTCTTTCCTAGTTACTATATTATCATCATTTAGAGAATCATTTGCCACCAATGAAGGAACTTAAAAAGAGGTTGAGGAAACTAAACTAACCAGGTTTCCTCATTTTTAAAAATCAGAGAGGGTTCATTCCAACTGCTTCAATGAGTGACCCTAATTTAGTCCTCCAGAGACAACAGAAAACATGATTGAACCTAAATGGTAGGAAAAAAAAGGTTTAAAAAGCTATTATACCTATAATTTAGGAACATTAAATTGTGATTTACTAATATCCTTCCAAGAACTTGAAAAGTTCTACTTTCCCAGATTAAAAATTAATAATTTTAAACCTCATAAACTTCATCAAAATAGTAAATTTCATGCCAAATAAAGCATTTTGTAAAAATCAAACAGACCAAAGAAAGCCTTTTGTAAGGTTATATAAAAAACATCAATAAATGTCCACTAGTGTATACTTTATCTGTCATTTTTACAGATAATTATATATCACTGTGAATTATAAAACTATCAAAGATTCCCCTTACACAATTTAAATTGGCTAGGGTTTTTGATACATTGACTGAATCATCTTGGGAGTTTTTATGCAAGACAAAACAGAACCAATAAACATGAGAACAAAATTAAATCATCACTTTATAAATACCTTTGACACTGCTGCTTAATTTTACCCTCTTGCGTTTGCCCACACCTTGGCTACCATCCTGGTCCTCCTAGAAAAAAAAAATTGGTAATGAATACTAGAGTGTATATTTTAATTTAGCAGATTTTGCCTTTTACAATTTTATTGTTAATAATTAATGCTATAACATTTTAATAATACCACCTCTAAGACCACTCCTCAGTTTTACCTCCACGCCATAAAATATCAGTGACATGAAGCAGTAGATCTTTCTAATATTCTTCCTATAAATGTATCTTCTTGCTCCTGGTTCTTTGCTAAATTCCTTTGGAACTTAGCCTACTTCAACTGGCTTTACAGTTTTAATATACTTTGCCCCTTGATTTGGAGACAGGTACGAGCATGAAAATTCGTTTGAAACACCTCAGGACACCAGTCTGGAATCCTAATCTTTATGAGATCTCCTTTGAATCCAACATTTAGTGGGCCTGTACAGGGAAAATCTGGTCTCCATTAGCTAATTTACCCCCTCCTTCCTAGAAGCTACATTACATCAGTAACATAATATAAATTCTTCTTTGTACTTTGTTCGCTATCAGATTTCATCAACAGGTGGGAAGAGGATGAGAGGTCCTAACCAAGTGTATCTCTCCCCCCACATACATATTTATTATAAAACCAAAATGACAGCAGGATGATTTCAGAAAGGCCTAGAGAGACTTACATGAACCGATGCTAAATAAAGTGAGTAGAACCAAGAAAACATTGTACAGAACAAGATTATGTGATGTTCAACTCTGTTAGACTAGGCTCTTTTCAACAACGAGATGATTCAGGCCAATACTAATAGTCTTGTAACGGAGGAAGCCATCTTCATCCAGAGAGAGGACTGTGGGGGCTGAATGGGGATCACAGCATAGTATTTTCACCTCTTTTGTAGTTGTTTGCATGTTTGTTTTTTATTTCTCATTTTTTTTCCTTTTTGATCTGAATTTTTTGTGTGCATAGCACAATAAATATGGAAATATGTTTGGAAGAATTACATATTTTTAAGCCTATATTAGATTACTTGCTATCTAGGGGAAGGGAGAAGAAAGGAAGGAGAAAGAAATGGAACACAAGTTTTATAATGCTGAATATTGAAAATTATCTTTGCATGTATCTTGAAAATAAAAACTGTGAAGTCCGAGTTAGCTCCCTGTTGACCTCAGGATCAGCCAGAGTCAGGATCACCAAAAGTCCTTGGTCTTTAGGGGGAAAAGTAAAGGAGACAGCCAAACCTTCAAGAGGCTCACCAACAACCTAACCTCCCTTCTTCTCCAAAGCGACTCTGGTTTGTCTTACTCCACTCCCAATCCCTCCTACAATTATCTGTATAGACCAAAAGATGGAGCTAGCACAGAATAGTGAGAAGAGCCCTTTTCCAAGCATATGCTAATAGAATATTGTCCAACAGGTAATTAGCCTTAAGTGCTCAGTTGTCTGATGCCAGTGCACCTACTCAAAGTTTCAGCCCTTTACAAAAACCTATTATTAAAAAAAATAATAATAATCTAAGTGACCTTCTTAAATTCTGTTGAACTTCACTGAAGATACAATAGTTTTCACTCCCAAGCTAACAGCTCCCAAGGAATTGGCTTCCAGCTATATAGCTACGGTTTACTTTCAGTAGACAACCACTGATTCTATATAGCAAGGCAATTATGATGTGTTTGAGATTCAGCATCAAATGATGAGATTGAGAGCAACATTTGGTGCCAATTGCTCTATTTCACTCCCTGTACCCCGAACCTGCCACTAGACCTCAATTTCATTTGGGTACCCTAAATATATACCTCATCAATTTCACTTTTTGCCTTTCCCAGTCTTAACACTATGAATAGCCAATTCAACTCTACATTATCACCTACTTGTGAATCTTTGCTCTCGTGTCTAATTGATGTTCATGCTTTGGCAAACATCAATCCCAGATTACTTCCGCCTTTTGTCTTCTTTTACTCAGCTGCTGGATGAAATCACATAATTATGCTGACTGGATACACTATATATTTAGGTTATCTAGCTTCAACTGAATCTTCATTGGTGAAGAAAGGCAGTCCTTTAGTCCTCCCTATTTCAATTGTCACTTAGCATAAATTCTATATCAAATTTCTCTTTCCATCTTCAAATCTCTGACATTTTCCTTAACTGAAGATTGTCTATCTTTACTAAGAAAAGGAGACCTAGCAATCCTTTTTTCCCCATTTGTTTCTTTTCAAAACGAATTAACATCATCTCCTGCCCTTTCTTCTTCCTCTACTAAAGTGTTTGCCAAAGATATAACTCTTCTTGCAAAGGTTAATCCTCTTTATATCTATTTGATCCTATCTTCTCTCATCTTTTCAAACAGATTGCAACTTTAAGCATTTCCTCTCTATATTATTTAGTGTATTATTTACACCAAATCACTTTTCATCCTTTTGTATCATGAGACAGAATATTTCTGTTAAACATCATTTAATTCTCATTGTTTCTCATTCTACACATCTTAAGTGTTTGTACTTATTTCTATATTATCTCTGTCATATGTCTCTTCACTAATACAGTAATCATAGTTTAGAATCTTATTACTCTCACATGGACTATTTACAATGGCTTTCTAACTTGAGTCCCGGTATCAAATCTCTCACAATTCCAAACTATTCATAACATAGTTGCCAAACGGATTTTCCTAAACCTCTGGTTTGAACATATAAACTCGCTTCTGGAATCAAATATAGATTCTACCTGACATTCAAACTCTTCACAATATGATTTCAACTTTCTACCTTATTACCTATTGCTACTCTCCATGTACTCTATGGTATGGTCACACTGGCCTTCTTACTATTCCTATACATAATACTTCATCTTCTCTTATTTGCTTTCTCTATCAATAAGAATGTTTTCATTGGAAAGGGGACTAGAAAACTGATTAATAAGAAATTGATATGCAAGATAATTAAGGGGAAAATAAAATACTCCCTTGTCATTTATGAATACAAGTCATCAAACCCTGAATCATCAGTTACTGGAAGAACTGGGAAAAAATATTGCTGAAGTACTGTCAGTGATATTTTTATTTACTGAAGTAAGCGGTTACAAAACCCTGCTACATAGAAGGTCTATTCTAGATGTTAGGCAATACAAGAAAGGAAGGGGGAAAAAAGGAAAGGAAACATCCTATACTATCAAGGTTTTATACAACTAAATATAAGAGAGAGAATTTGAAAATGAGAACACTACCAACTATGGGGAATAAAGGCTTTCTTATAGGAAAAGTACTCTGAATTAAATCCTAAAGGAAACAGGGTTCTAAAAGAATGAAAAATGAAGACACAATATATTCACTAATTTATTCAAAGAAATGGAGATAGGAGACAGAATGTGAAAATCAAGGAACAGAAAAGAGAACTTAAGTATAGAAAAGTTAAATGAAATAAACCTAGACAGACATCTAAAGCAAGATGGTAGTTTTTATTTTATCCTGAAGACAAAAGTATCAATAGTCAACAGAGTCAGTAGCATTTATTAAATACCTATTATGTATCAAGCACTGTGTTAAGCCCTAGGGATGCAAAGACAGAGAAGTTCACAGTAGGTAAAATAGACAATTTTGATCACAAAAAAAGTTTAAAAATTTTTGCACAAACAAAACCAAGACATCTAAAATTAGGAGAGAAACACAAAATTGGATAGGGAGGGGAGAATCGTTGGAGCAATTTTCTCTGATAAAGACTCATTTCTAAGATAAATGGGCAATTTAGTCAAATGTATAATAAGCTCCATTTCCCAAGTGATAATGGGTCAAATAATATAGATAGCATTCAGAAAAAGAAATCCAAATTATGAATAGCCATATAAAAATAATTTTTGTCACTAATAATTAGGGAAATGCAAATTAAAACAACTCTTAGGTACTACCCGATACTCATCAAATTAGCTAAAATTATAAAACAGGAAAATGATAAAAACTAGAAGGGCGAAAGAAAAACAGATGCTTTAACGTATTATTGGAGAAGCTATCAAATAGTGTCACCATTGTGAAAAGAAATTTGGAACTATACTTCAAAACATATTAAATGGTGTTATGCCCTTCAACCCAGTCATCCCACATACTATTATACCCCAAAAAGATCAAAGAAAGAGGGAAAAGGCCCATATGTCCTTTGCAATCTGTCCTATTTGTCCTGTCCTTAGACCTTAAAGCACCCATATACTTGACAACACAATGGCACTAGCCTCCATGGTGATCTTTGCACATGACACCCCATCTCCCAATTCTAGCTATTTTCACCACCTATTCTTCTTTCCAGGAATTCTCCCTTTCTCATCTCTGTCTTGTAGCTTCAAGTCTCAATCAAAATCTCACTTTCTACAAAAAAACCTTTCTAGGTTTCATTAATAGTGCCTTTCCAATGTCAATTACCTCCAATTTATCCTATATATATCTTGTTTGTAAAGAGTTGTTTGCCTGTTGTCTGGGAGCTTCATGAAACTCATTGTCTTTCTTTGCATTCCCAGCACTTAGAACAATAACTAGCAGCTCATAAGTACTTACTAGCTCTGATTTATAGACTTTTACATTCTTTCATTTATCAATCTAGAGTTTATTGTGACATAATTAAAATATTCAAAACCTAATTTCTACTTATTTTAATTCTTTATTTATTTGATTTAATTTCTACTTAATATATTTTCTGCATCCTAATTTTTCTTATCAAAATGTGAATCCTTATCTCAGAGGTCTTTGGATTTATCAAACATTAGGCTACTATATTCATTTATTATTATTCTGTAATGTAATTTGAAATCTAGTATTGCCCCTTTCTTCTCAGCTAACTTTTAAAATTATTCCACTAAGATTCTTTATTTTTCCAAATGAATTTTAAATTATTTTTCTAATTGTATAAAATAACATTTTGATAGCTTGATTGGCACAGCACAAAATCTTTACATTAATATAGGTAACATTGTCATTTACGTTATATTAACATGTCCCTCTCAAATGAGTAATATCTCTCAAATTGTTGATCTTTATCTCTGTAAGAAGTGTTTTGAAATTGTATTCATATTATTCTTGTGTCTTCAAAGGTGGAGTGCCAAATACTTTACACATTTTACTTTGAATGGAATTTTTCTAATGTTGAATTTTGTTTATAATAATAGAGAACAGCTGATGAGTTGTTGCTATTTTAAAGTCACTGATTCATTTATATTTGAATCTCTAGTATTAAAATAAATCTGTTGTTTTACTTCCTTTAGCCTCTTGGATGTTTACGGACTTTATTTTGTGGTTTGGATGTTTAGGAAGATTACATAATTATAAATGATTCTAATATATTTGCTGAATTATGCAAAAAACAAACAAACAAAAACCCACAACTCTTATTCTCATCTGTTGGCCAGACTTACAGTATGGTCTTGAAAGCAATAAAATTACCAATTTTGAAAATGTATTCCTGTAGACTTTCTGAAAATTTGAATTTTCCTTTGATAGAGCAAATTATTAATTTCTATTTTTTAAAAAAATTCTAAACTTCTCATTTCTAACACACACACAGAGGAAGTTAAACATGGGCCACTAAGGCAGTGAAAGAAACAGATAAAAAGAGGCAAAGAATTCTGGAGAAAAGAGGGAATTTGAGGTCTCTAGCCACTATCTTCTCCTTCTCTCCTTTAATATATTTAGGTCTCCTTTCTACTGTACTACAAATAAAAGCATACATCCCATCCTTCCAGGAGCTAGTCCTTACCATTATATCCATTCTCATTTATCTTCAATCTCTTGTCATCTATTAATTGCTTTCCCATAGTCTACAAACACACCCAGATATTAGAGGCACTTAAATGGTATAAAGGATAGATATTGGACATAGACTCAAGAAAACTTGGGTTCAAATCCAACTGCACACACTTACTACTCGTGTGAACTTGGGCAAGTCACTTAAACTCTGTCTGCCACAATTTTTTCATCTGTAAATTATGAATAGAAATAATACCTTTATCTCAGGATTTATATTAAATAAAATGAGATAAGGTGGCACAATGGATGAAGTTCCAGGCCTGCAGCCAGAAGACTCATCTTCCTGAGTTCAACTCTAGCCTCAGATACTTAACGGCTGTGCAAACCTAAGGCAGTTATTTAAACCTGTTTGCCTTGATTTCTTCCTCTGTTCTCCTCAGGAGAAAGAAATGGCAAATCACTCCACTATCTTAGCCTATCCCAAATCTCAAACGGGGTCACAAAGAATCCCCAAGAATGAACAATAAAATATCACACTACTTGGCATATAACAGATACTTTGCAAATGTTTATTCTTACATTCTTCCCCTTACTTCCAATGTCTTCACATCCTCAAAAAACTCTCATCTAATGCATCCATCTCCACTAGCTATCATTTCTTTCCTTTTTCTTTTTAAGAAAACCATTGACAATAAGTGTCTCCACCTCTTTCTCATTCTCTTCACTTTTAACTTCCAAACATCATTCAACTTAAACTGGTCTCTTCAAAGTTATCAGTGTTTCTCAAATTTAATAGCCTTTCCTCAATTCTTATCCTTCTGGACTTCTCCACTGCTTTTGATATCCTCTTTTCTCTAGGTTTTCACGACGCTACTCTCTCCTGGTTCTTCTCCTCTAGGATTTGACTACTCTTCTCACAATCACCTTTGCTGTATCTTTACTCAGGTCATGCCTGATAGGAGTAGGGCTCAAGTCTTTGTCCTTGGCACTCTTCTTCTCTCTTTCTATATTATTTCACTTGGTGACCTATATTCCCTTATCATCTCTCTCGCTGTCTCTCTCCCTTTCTTCCCATATCTCTCTTTCTCCCTCTCCTCCTCCCCTCTTTTCTCACATCTTTTCATGCTTGCACAACTAAAATAGCCTGCTGCTTAGCCTATCTCAAATTTCTTCCCACTACAGTCTTTCTTCTACTCATCTTTCAAATAGATCTTCTTAAAGCACAAGTCTGCCCTAATCATCTCCTACTCCACCAACTTCAGCAGCTTCCCATCATGTACTAGATCAAATATCAATCCCATTTGGCCTTACAAGTTCTTCACAACCTCACCTCCTTTTACCTTTCCAGTACTCTTACTGTTCACTCTCCATATGGTCTGTGATCCTATGACAATATCCTTCTTGAAGTTTCTGCAGGAGATACTCCATTGTAGAGGGCTAGAACAATTGCAGAGGGCTGGAACTCTGAAAAGGTACACTTGAATCTAAGATAGCAGAGTACTTAAGGCTAAGTACCTACTTAATGAGGGATAATGGTTCTATAAACATATATTTAGATGATATGGTAATGTGATGGTTCTCCTCAGGATTGGATTATACCTGCTGCATGTGTTGTGGTGAGGTAATCTTAGGGAAGGATTGGAGGGCTGAGGGGAAAAATCAGTGTCTCTGCAGCAGCTCGCTCAGCAGGAAAGATTTCAGGCTCCAGACTCCATCTTTGGCAAGCTATGTGGCAGCTTACCTGCCTCCGTCATTTCTCCTCCTAAAGACCAAGGACTTTGATCCTGAAGACCTCCAGAGAGCTACCTCATTCCACCTTCTGACTGGAGACATTTTTACCAGCTGCCTCCCAAGCCTCTGTCACCTTCCCTCCTATCTTCCTACAAATTCTACCTAAAATCCCATGTTTTAGAAGGACAATTGTCTTCTCTTCATTGAATATCTTCAAATTATTCTGATTCCCAGCCCCTCTTAGCTGATACATTTATCAATTCAAGAAGCTAGGACCTTTGCTTCACAAATCCTGGTCAAAAGCATCTCTTTGAATTCCAATAGGAGATCTCAGCTCTCACAAACCCCACCCAGATCTGAGCCAACTTGGTACTTTACCCACAGGCCCCTTTAGCTAAATCTCTCATTATAAAAGAGCCAAACTGGAGCCCTCTCTTTGCAGAGGTTCCTAACTTGGCAGCCTTATGCCTGGGGCATGCCAAAGATCTCTGCTCACTGGAACACTGGTTCTGGTGCCCTTTTCTCTTTACTTAACACCTTTTACTAACTAGACTTTAACCTTACTTCCTAACCCCAAAATAAACCTCTTATCAATCTAGGTTTTTGGGTGTGTAAATTCCTTTACAGGGGACTCTGCACCACCACTAGACCTCATTTAACTCCATATCCTTGCACCGAATCCAAAAGGGTTGCAGGGGAGCTCTATTTGACTCCCTCTATCCAGAACCTGCCTCTAGACCTCAATTAAACCCTAATTTCATTTAGGTACCCCAATTCTAGACCTCATCATATACCATCTCCTCTATTAGACTATGAGCTTCCTTGAGGTCAGGATCCATCATTTTCATTGTGTTCCCATGACTTAACATGGTCAGGAATGCAGTAGATGTTTAACAAATAATTGATTGAAGTGATAAAATTTTTCAAAAAGGAGAGATGAAAATAATGAATGATGAGAGAAAAAAGTAGGCAGGGGCATTCCATCTAGCTGGCAAACTAGAAAATGAAGATAAAAGGACTGAAGAACAAGTAAAGAAGATGAAGAGAAGCTGGCAAACTAGAAAATGAAGATAAAAGGACTGAAGAACAAGTAAAGAAGATGAAGAGATCTAAAAATCAAACTGAGAAGAACCACAGAGGTCATCTAGTACTACCGAACTATTTTTACAAATGGGGAAATGTAGGTTCCAAGAGGTTAAGTGATTTGTCCAAGGTCAAAGAACAGTCATTAGTGTGATTGGAACCCAACTCCTCCAATTCCAAAATAAATGAGCACAGTAACAGAAAGAGACAAAAAAATAAGGGGAAAGGAAGGTGTAGAATACCAAATTAGAGAAGAAAATTAAAAATTTAAAGTAAGCAAGAACAGGTCACATTATATAGCCTTTAATAAATCAGTAAATATTCAGTGTCTATTAAATATAAGACACTATGTATGAGCCTCACAATTACCCTTGACAATTAATTAGTACAAATATTTTTATTCTCATTTTATAAATAAGTAAATTATTAAGACTAAGGTCTTATAATAAAATAATATGCTCTGTAACATATTCATATTTTGTAACATGTTTGTCTTTTTGTCCACATTCAAAACAGTTTTTATCCTAAAAAATAATATTCATTTGAAAATATTTGATGACAAATAGCAGAAATCCTTAACATTTATTCTTTGGTTTTATTATTTGCAATTTCAAATAACTGAGGAGCATTTTGAAAACAGAAGTCAATATTATCAGCAATAAATATTAAAACTCAAAGTCCCTTTGAATATTATTACTAGTATGTAACTTACTATCTTTCTTATATTAACCTACTTTTCTATTTTAATAACCAAAATTAGAAGTGATTAGCCAAAAAATAAAATTTGAGCTAAATGTGCTTTAACCAGTAGGGCTGTTCAAAAACAGAATAAGTTTACTTATTAGTTAACTAATTCCCTGTCTGTTCAGGGCCTGGACTATTTTTAAGTTCTGTTTAAGAAAATTCTTACATTGTGTGGCACAGTGAAACTAGATGATTTAAGGTCTCTTCTAATTCTAACATTCTAATATTCTTTTTCCATTGATAATAATAATATCAACCTTCCAGCATTTAGCACAGTTCCTGGCACATGATAGATGCTTAATAAACATTTATTGACTAACTGACTTTCAAATATAAGACTAATTTTTTCATTGGCTCATTTATTACAAAAGTCTCTGATTCTAAATTTCACAAATGCTGATTTGCTTTAAATCTTTGCTCATTCTTTGGGATCAACGATGTCCAAAAATATCCTAAATCACACTTGTATAGCAAACATTACTTACCACAAATATAACCTTTTATACTGAAAAATTACCATAAAATTCATTGATAAAGTACAGTGATCCTATAAAGTTATGGGACATATTGATGTGGTAGAGCCCTTAGGAATGTTATAGTAACAACCTCCAGGTTATCTGTCCTAGGTAATGATGTAATGGAAACCCCAAAAGTAGTAGAGACCCCAATATTTTTCAAGAAACCCTCAGACCACCAAGTCTTGAGAATGATGTAGTCACTTTAGGAATGTAGCCATTGGGAGTGATGTGGCAATAACCTTGGGGAATATGTGTGAAAGGAAGGGAGTTGGGTCTGATAACTTTATTCCACAAAGCTATCCTTCAGGGATATCTGGTTTGTCATTCAAAAATCTGGGCTGCTATTTCCTACCTGGACTCAAACAATGAGTGCTTTTTAGTTTCATGAAAGAAGAGTCTTGCCCACATTACAAAATTGCCCACCAATCATATGATCCCCAATCTCATGAATGTCATTTACCCTGCTCTAGTTTTTGTCCTGTACTCCTTAGCTCCACCTCTCACAATTTTCCCTATAAATTCATTTGATTGCTCCTTGTTCTTTGCTGTCTTCCTCTCTTGGAATTTAGACCACTTTTAATTGATATTAAAATATAATAAAACCTCTTTACTTAGAAATTATCTAAGCTTACAAATTCTTTTGAGACACCCTTGACATCAGTCCAGAACTCCAATATATTTTAAGGATTCTTTGCACCCCTGTCCCCCAACAATATAAACCTAAAAAGTAAATGAACAAATGTTACTTATACTATTAAAGATCCCATCCCTGAAAAATGTCTTTTAACATGCATTTTCTATGATGATTTTCTAATTAAACCTTTCATACTATTTTGAAGGCATCTTTTTTTACTTAATAATTATTTTTAGCAAATGATTTAAAATATCATGCTCTTTCCATGAAAGTAATGTTATATTATTAAATTCTTTTCTGTTTAATTCTTTGCAATAATTTCTACTGCTCTTATTTTACATTGACTATACAGAAAAAGAAACAAGTACTCTGAAGAATGTTTATAAATAGCACTGCTGAGTGCATAACATTCTGTTGCACCAGAAAAAGCAGACCAAAAAAAAGTGTGTACAGCTACTCATAAGAATGAAATTAAATACAAAGTCATAGGCACACCTGTTCAAATCAAACTCAGTACTAAGAGAAAATAGAAACAGAAAAAAAATGCAAGCAGAAAAACAGTTAATGTTTCAGCAAATTAATGAATAGTTTCTCCAGGTTGCCTTTTCCTTTCATATATTTCAGAGAATCAGAATTTCAAAGTAGAAAGGTACCTCAGTTGTTAACTATTTCAATCTATATGCATAAATTAAGAAAACACAGCCTACACGATATTATCTAATCCCTGATGAATGAAAAAATATTTATGAAGAACTTTCAAAGTATAAGACACATGGTTAAGTGCTAGAAAAACATAGAATAGTATAAATGAAAGCCTTCCTAGAAGAAATTTAAATTCCAGTGGAGAGGAGTGGAACAGTAAGAGAACAACCACATACAAGGAGAGAACAGCCCCCCAAAAATGTATTTAGGTCAGAGAAGTCAACTCATAAGAGTAGAACAGGATAGTCTGTTATAGATTGACACTTTCTTTCTAGAAGCAATGATAATATGACTTAATTGTAGTTTCTGTATGAGAAGTACAAATGAGAGAGGCTGAAAGTTTGTATTCTCCAGAAAGTCTGATGATAAGACAGCCAAAGTGAAGTAAGGTCCAAGATGGGAGGCCAGTACAAACTGAGGTGGGAGCTCCTAAACTAACACTCTTAGTTTCTAAAGGTCCAGTTTAAAGTTACAGAAGTAGACAAGAATGTGGTTTGGGATTAGCCTTTCACAAGAATAACTATTCTAACTCCCATGGCAGCCTATTGTACTTTGGAAGAACTTTAGATTGTTAGGAAGTTTTTCTTTCCTTCAAAGCTAAATTTGTATCTTTGTAACTTCTATCCTAATCTTCCAAATTTTAACCTCTAAAGCGGAAAAAGAAAAAGAAAAAATAACAAGCCTACCTTAGCTCTTCAAGTAGTTTAAGATAATTATTTTCCCTTCACAACTAGCTTTTTATTCTTTAAGCAAATGGTCCTCAACTTTTTTCTTCTCAGGACCCCTTTATACTGTTAAAAATTAGTAAGGATCCCAAAGAACTTTAGTTTATATGTGTTACATCTATTGATATTAACAATATTACAAATTAAAACAAATGTTTAAAATATTTTAAACATATTTTAAAATAATTAACTGCCTGTTAATATAAATAACATTTTCACAAAAAATAATTATTTTCCAAAACAAATTTGGTATGAAGAGTATAAGCTTCATGGGGTTTTGTGCAGCTGTTTTCAGAGATCCTTCTAGGAACCTGACTACAAGAGCTCTTTTCTGCCCTGGAGCTATTAGAAGTGTCCCATGCCCCACTGTAGTTGTAAGATCTAGAATGCTAAAGCAGTAGAGTACTGCTTTGCTGATGCTGGGGTTGGTGGGGTTAGGGCTAGAGGCTGTGCTAGTACAGCCAGTGCTGGGATTGCATACTACACTCCCAACCCATTGATACAGATCCTCTTGGCTGATCTTTCAAGTCCTCCTTGGTGTCCCCAGCAGAGAAATCCAGAAGCCTCCAGCACTGCCACCAATTTAGGGGTCCCATTTTGCTGACTGTGGTATCTGACTTAGACTGGGTTTAGGGCTAAGTCTAGGGCCTGGATAGCGCTGGCAAGGCCAACACTGGAATTACATACTGGGTTCCTACCCTAGTTCCAGAAACGTTTCCACTGACCTTCCAGGTCCTCTTTAGTGTTAAGGTCTGGAAGCCACCAGTACTAGACACAGGGTGGGGATGAAGCTTATACATTTTTAAAAATGCTAAAAATTACTCTCTTCTCTTTTAGTTCTTAGAACTTTTCTTTAAGGCAATCCTAACACTAGCGCTTGTCTCCTTTCAACTTTCTCAATTAAAAACAAAATGAAACATAATTCTTGCTACAAATATATAATAAAAAAATCCCCTTATTTAAGTCCCTTTTTCTTTGTGCTTCTGTTTCTCCGTGTCTTTTTTTAATTCTGCACTTTCCCCAAATCTCAGGTTATCTCTTAAAATCTATAAGATAAGAAAGAGCACTGAACTTGCATTATTTTCAAAAAAAATTTTAAAAAGAACTTTCATGTCTTGGTAACATTATTTTCCAATCAGCCAACAAATGAACAGCTTTTGAAATATTTACAAAAATCCATAAATCCATTACAACCTGGATCTACTCCAATATTTATCTATTTTTTCAACAAAGATATATGAAGTATCTATTATGTACAAAGCATAGAAAAGGACAGAAATATAAATAATGCCGTCCTTACCAAAGAAATCATCAAATTTAGCTGTTAATATAATAATATCTAGCATTTATATAGAGCTTACTATGTGCTATGCACCACCCTAAGTGCTTTTACAAATATTACTTTATTTGATCTTCACAATGACCCTGAGAAATAGGTCCTATTTTTATCTCTATTTTACAGAGAAAGAAATTGAGGCAAATAGAGTTGAAGTGGCTCACCCAGGGAGTTACTAAATATTTGTGACTCAGTTTGAACTCACAGCTTTCTAATTCTAAATCCAGAATTCTATGTACTTTCATCGCCTACCTTCTCACAGAAAAATAGCAACTTACATTTATAAGGCATGTGATGGTTAAAAAAAAAAAAAAAAAAGAGCACATGCCTTATAATAACTGTGAGAAAGAAAGCAAAACTATTATTGTCCCAATATTATAAATGAAGCTCAAATATCTCCTCTAACCATCCAACTAGTGTCAGAATCAAAAGTTCAAATCAGTTCTTCTGACTCCAAATTCTACAGCCTGCCAACTAATACCATGCTGGCAAAAAAAAACTTTATGTTTAAAAATCAGAATCTGAAATTATACATAGGATCATAAATTTATAAGTGAAAAGATCCTCAGAGGACATCTAATCCAACTTTCTCATTTTATAGATGAGGAAAGTATGCCCCTAACACATCAAGCAATTTGTTCAAAGTCACACAAGTAAATGGTAGTCACTACTCAAACCAAGGTCCTGACTCTCAATTCAGTCTCTTTTTCCTCTGCATCATGCTATCTCTTTTAATAATAAAAAAGAATATTTGGAATAGCTAATCTTAATATTAAGAAAGTTTATATTTACAGAGGCAATAAGATATGGTGGAAAGAACACTGGCTCTGGTTTAAGAGTCATCAAGGGAAATAGGTTCAAATCCTACTTCTGATGCTCATTACTTGTGACTTTGTATAATACCACCAGAAAATACTCAAATGTTAAATACAAAAGATAAGCAAAATCCATTAACCTGTCTACAAATGTTATAAGATTACTAAACTTCTAGTCAATTTTGTTCTTGGTAACCATCATTCTGTCAAAATTTACATGTAATAATCAAAAGGCTCAACAATACATATTTTCATTATGTTTCCACAGTAGAACTTCTCAACCACGAAATCATCTGTTAACATACTCATCTTTCAATCATCTTAAACTACTAAAAAAAAAAAAAAAAAAAAAGGTTTTTTCTTAAATATGATTTTCAAAGACAGAGATTGTAGAATCAAATATCTTCAAACTCAAAAGTAAAGGCTCATCAACCTTAGTCTTAAAAGTCCCAACTGGGGAGGGGAAAAAGGAATATAATAGCTAGGAGAAAAACATATTTAGAAACTGAAAGCTCTGCCTTTTCTGAAAAAAACTTACACATGATGTTGAGTATATCTTCAAATTAAATTGCTTTTCTAAAGCTATAATACCCCTCTAATTTCTACTTGAAGAATGAAAATATCTCTTTTGTATAGATGGCACTTTTATTATGACTGTGCTTTACAATTCAATGAACAGATCTTGTATTACTTGAAAACGAAACTGAAGAGATCTACAGAGAACAAATAATAAGATTTAAGGAATAAATCACAGCCTGGACTCATCAAAACTGACCAAGAGTTTGTGTTCCTTAGTAGGGAACACAAGGATGTGCCAGAGATTTTTTGTTCTTGCTAAAAAAAAAAAAAATGACAGACCTCAATTTTCACTTTGTAGTAAAGGGGACCCCTTGTGGTTTACTGAAGAACAAGAATTTAAAAAAAAAACAAAAAACTTCCACTAGGGTAACACCCCTCCCACCCAGCCTTTACTATCTAGTTATTTCAAATAAGGAAGAAATGCTTTTATAAATTACTAGTTAAAGAAAGAAGTAAGGGCTTCTCACCCAGGCCAACATGTGGCCTGTGATTATGGGCCTCTATTTTTGTTCTTTCCTGCTCTTAGGTGAAGGATGTTGGGCATTAACTACAATTTTCAAAAGATCAGAAGAGCAACTACCATCTAAAGGCAGAAACCATGATAAATTTTTACAGTTAAACATAGAGAGCAACAAGTCTCTAATGAACTGCTTGACCCAACAGAGTAGTGGATTAGAAGCAGCCAAGAAGGAATAACAATGACATTTACTGTCTGTGCCACATTCAGAGAAGCAAATCGAATGGGGTATATATTCTATAGCAAATATTTTAAGGTAAAGCCCTCTCTCCCTCCAACAGATTTGCAGAGGAGGCTAGGAAGATAAATTTTTGTAACTTTGGTTCTTGCTATATCTTCTCAATAAATACTACTCAATAAAAATTAAAGGGTTAATGGTTTAGAACTCCACTAAGACAAACAGTTCTATGATTAAGTAAAGGCAAAAAAACAGCAATTAGTGACCAGGCAAGACTATTTCTAACTTGATAAATGGAAAGAATAATAATAAAGAGACTTGGTTAACTTCTACCAAATCTGTGTTTCAAGTGATATAGAAACATCATGACACTGAGTATTTCTCTTTTCTTTCATTCCTCTGAGCCTGAAGTATACCCAACAATGTACCCCAAATGATATCTTAGGAAGACTACGAGGACTGAAAAGCAGAGCCCTTATGCTAGTCATGTTTAGATTATCCAAGACAAATCTAGGTTTACTTCAGTGATTTTTAGCATTTAGATAATGTAGTTTAGGAGGGAAAAAAAGGTGTAACCAATATAGATCACATTTTAACGTTATTTTTAAAATGTATTTCTAAAGACACTTTCTCTAACCTATTCCAAGATCACTAATTCTACTTAATGTTCTTAAACCACTAATACAATTCAAACCTTAACCTCTTTTATTTTCAGGTAGGAATATCAATAATATAACAGGAAAAGTTTAATAGTAAATAGAGTACTTAGCTCAAAAGTCAGGACAACCTGGATTCAATTCTTGACTTAGACATTTAAATAACTGTCATTTAACATCTTATATTTCAGAATACTAGGACTTATCTAGGAAGGCACAGATGGATTACATAGAAAAACAAAATCAGAACTGTATCATGGATTCATCTACTTATTAATAGCCAAATTCAAAAGAATTTCAAAATGATTTATAAAGAATATAAGATTTCACAAAAACAAATGAACAAATTCGTCAACATAAGTAACTGCTCAATAAAATAGTAGGATATAAAATATGCCTCCCAAAATAATAAGCATTTCTAGAGAAAATTAACAAAAAATAAGATATGATAGAAATTACATTTAACATAACTTGGAACTGATCAATAAGAATATATTCAGGATTTCTACAAGCATAGATAAAACAGCTTTTTACAGAAATAAAGGAATAGAGAGAAATTCCCTGTTCTTGGCAGAACTATGCCAACATAAAAAAAAAAAACACAAAACCAGATTCAATGCTATCCCAATCAAACTGCCAAGTAGGTTGCTCGAAAAACTTTTGTTTAAAATCTTAAAGGAAATATATTTTTAAAAGCATAAATTAAGGGGGAAGCATTATTATATTTCAAATTCTATTACAAAGCAGTAATACACAAAATTGCTTAACACTAGTTTAAAAATTGAAAAATATACCAGTGGAACAGATTAAGTAAACAAGACCCCAAAGTAAGTGAACACAGAAGTCCAGTATTCAATAACTCTAAGAACACAAACTACTAAGGGAAAGATTGTATTTGACAAGAAATGCTAGGGAAACTGAAAGGCAATCTGCTTTATTTGAAAAGATATTAGATTTGAATCAGCCTCTTAAGTTATATTCCATAATAAGGTATTCAAATTGATACTAGGCCTAAATATGAAAAGTTATATCAAAGAAAAATTGAAGAAAAATGGAAGGCAATACTTGTCACAACTACATTTAAGAAAGAATTCTTCACTAAACAAAGAATAAGAATAAATATGTAAGAGAAAAACAATAGTTTCCATATTGTAATATCTGAAAGATTTTTCACAAATAAAAGTAATGTAGATTTTTTTAAAAAGGAGTCAGTTGGGAATAACATGCAACCAAAAGCCATTTCAAAACAAAACAATAAGATTATAGATCTAGAGTTGAAAGAGAGCTCTGAATGTTCAAAGGAAATGAAGTTTTGGAAGAGCAAATTAACAACAACAGAAAAGGCTGCTCCAAATTTGCCAATAGAAATAAGCAAAAGATGACAAAAAATATTAATTTTCACTGCTGGAGAGTCTGTGGGAAGACTGGAAAACTAATATACTATTGACACAGCTGAAATCTTATCTAATCATCCCAGAAATCAACTTGGAATAGTGCAGTCACTAAAGTGTTCATACACAGCACTGCCACTACTGGCTATATATATATATATATATATATATATATATATATATATATATATATATATATATATATATATATATATATATATATATATATATATATATATATATATATACATATATATCCTCAAAAAAAAAAACCCTCAAAATATTCATAAAAGTATTTTTTGTGATAGAAAAATATATACTCATAGAGTAACAATGGATAAATGGTGAAAAGGTGAACACAAAGTAGGTTATGAATCTAATAAAATATTACTGCAATAAGGGCAAATATGAGAAATTCAGAGAAAACCAAACAGTTTTATGAAGTTAAAGTAAAGAAAGCAGAACTCAGAGTGTATATATATTGACTATACTAATGGAAAAAGTAACATTAAAAAAGTTGGACACAAAAAATTTTAATAAACAATTTAGTTCATGAGAAACAATAAAGAAACATCTTTTTTCTCTTCTCAGCAAAGATAGAGAATACATATGTGAAAAGAGATACATGGTTGGATAGAGTTGCTCTAGTAGTTGGCTTTGCTTACTTGTTTTTTGTTAGAAGGAACTATTCAACAGGGGAGAATTCAATTAGTAATCGATGTGATATTAAAACAAAAGACAACAAGAAAACTTAAAATTAAAATTTTAAAATATAATTTAAAATTTCATTCAAAGTATAAAATGCCTGATATTATACATTTCATATTTTATCAGTTTTCTATGTACATTCTAAATGTAAACTATGCAACAAAGCTTCTTTGTTTTAAGTCATGAACTTAAAAAAATTTTTTTGAAATATATATTTCAATAAGACTAGTTTCCTTTGTAAGCCTATCCATTTTTCCTTTATGCATTTTAAAACATTCTGAGAAGGGATTTTAAGTCTTTACCAAATTGACAAAAGAGTTGATATAAATTCCCTGTTAAAAAAGGTCTATCACACTTGGTCTTTGTAGACACAGTTATATATGTAATGATGAGTGATATAAATCATATGAAGTCAAAGTTACAATTATCAGTTTAAAATACTGTTATAAAAAAATATTATACATTGTTCTTCACATAAACATGTAACTGAAGTAGTAATCATGTAAAAGATGTTCAGTGCTGATGAAGATAAAGCAGAATCAAAAAAGGAATAAAGGAAATACTAAGAATAATATAAAGATACAGAGACATAGAAGTCCAATAAGGACATTTGGCAACATGAACTGAGGCATAGAAAAGACAACAGAATAAGGAAATTGGATAAGGGATAATACTTCATCATCACTATTACCACCTAAACTCTACTTCTAGCATTGAAAATTCTCAGGAGAAAGGTTGCCATTAACCACCAAGGGATAAGATCAGTTGCTCCCGTGATGTAGTAAAGTCAACAAAAAACTCTACTGGGATTGAAAAGCCATAAACTCAAGTCCATGAGATTTACAGAAGCATACAAAACAATTAAATGAAAGTATCTGCTTCACGCAGAGGAAAGAAGAAAGTAAAAATATCAAAAACCCACTTTTCACATTATCAGAAGTATCATCTATAAAAATAAATCTGAGTGTTTACAAGACTTTAAGAGAGAGAGAGAGAGAGAGAGAGAGAGAGAGAGAGAGAGAGAGAGAGAAATCAAAATAATATGGTGTTTCTAGCAAACCTGCAGGACTACCATGTCAGTCATTCATATAGATACTCTGTGGTAACTTTAAAATTTTTAATACACCAATATTCTAAATAATTACCGAAATTGTTAAATTTCCTACTAAAACTCTCCTCAGATCAACAACAAACAACAAAAGAGTTTCTTCTAGCTTATACAGGTTTGATAAAAAGAAGTTACTCCATAGCTACAACTAACAAACCTCCTTCGTCTTATCACAATTGGAATCTATCTTGTCACTTTTGTGATAGCTGAAATTCTCATTTTTCTTTTCATCTCTCCCCAAAAAAATCCTTAAAAAAGAAAATGGAAAATTTTAGAATTTCTATTTTGAATAATCACACAAAATTTGCCATCTGTCATTAGAATATTTTAAGATCTAGTCTTCAATCATGCAAACAAAACAATTCAATTCTTTTACTTTTCCCCGTTTTGGGGGACAAATTTTTATTGGTATCTTTTATTCAGTATCTTTTGTTTCCCAACACATTCCTTCCACAGTCCTTCCTAGAGAGCCATTCCTTATTATAAAGGATAAAAAAAAGAGGGTGAGGGGGAGAAAGTTCATCAAAACTAACCAACACATCAAAAATGCCTGACATTACAGCATTGTTCGATACTCATAGACCTCTCCTCTCCCTGCAAAGAATCAGGGAAAATTTTCTTTTTACATCTTTTCTTTTAAGCCCAGCTTTTCATACCACTGTTTCAATTATTTTGCTGATACTGGTTTTTCCATTTACATTGCTTTAGGCATTGTGTACATTGCTTTCCTATTTCTGCTTTCTTTTCTTCACATTAGTTCATATAAACCTTCCAGAACTTTTCTTTATTCATCAAAGCCATTGTTTCTTACTGTTCAATAATATTCTTCACATAATATAACACAACTAACTTATTTAAGTCATTTCCCAATTGATGAGCACAAGTTTAGTTTGCAGTTCTTTACTTTTACAGAAATTGCCATTATAAATATTTTAATATATATAGGACTTTCTTTTTATCACTGATCTCTTTAAAGAGAATTTCTTAGTCTTTTTGTGAATATATGGTCAAACAAACAATCCCATTTTAAAACAAAATAGCTAAAAGTAGAAAAAAAAATTAACCTTTTAATAGCTTATTTGTATGATGAAAAAGAACATCCCCCAAACCACAGGAAAAAAAAAAAAAAAAGGCAGTTCATCCAAAATAAGGCCCTAATATGTCATGCTAGATTGAAGTATTTCTATTTAAAATGGATACCTCTAAAATTTTAAAACATGAAATACCTTAAAAGATTAAATAAATTAAGTCTCCAAAGTCTTTAAATTGAATTTCACAAACAAAAATCAGCCATTTCTGTAAAAGTATATCTTTTAACATTACAGAAAATATTAATATAAAATTAAGATACCACTTTTTTTAAATTCCACATTTTAAGATTGTTTTCAAATTATGTTAAATTTATTGCTTAAATTTTAAGAGAAATATTTGTGTTTAGTCATTTTTTGTTTCATAAATTTAATACAAGTAGAACAAATTAGCACCACAAGCTATTCTTACAGCTTCCTTTTACTAACAATTGTTGTAGGATTATGAGATTATTTCAACATGTCATTTTTACTATATTAAAATTTTCTAATTCCTGATATAGGAAATATGACTCTAAAACAATGAGGTTAATGACAAGATACATAAAATCTCACTATTACATAGTCTATCAAAAACATTTAATAAGCATATACTATTTGCCCAGTTTTTCTCATAGTCACTATATTTTAAAATACTACATTTAACTTCTTTTTAAAGACAATAAGCCAGGAAAAATTTGTCTGGTAATAGAGATTCCAGAAGAGTAAGGATAGAAAGAGATGACCCAGGGCCAGAGAATTATAAATTATAATGACAAATTTGAAAGGTAAGGGATTAAGGAGAAAAGGAAATGAGGAAATCATATTTGAAAAGACAGGTAAAGATCAATCTCTCTTTTAGAAAAGAAGAGTGTGACAATGATGAGGGTTGGGGTCCCTTTAAGATTCCTAATTGCCCAACCCATGACTGACCTTGATTCACAAATTCTGATCAAAGACACCCTTTGAATATCCGGGCCCAGCCCCCCACTCTCAGCTCAGCTTCTCCCAGCCCTCACCTGATCTGGGCTAACTGACAAGCCCACCAGAACTGGGTACCACCCATCATCTTTTGGGTATAAAAGAAACAAGCTGGAATGCCCTCATTGCAGGAGCCCTCCCAGCCAACACCTGGTATCCTTCCAGCCAGGTAAGGGTCCCTGCCCACCAATGGCCACCTTTGGCCCTGCTGTCTTTCTAACTGAGCTTTACTTCCAAATTTCTACAATAAACCTTTTATTTTTCAATCTAGGTTTTCGGGCCTGTAAATTCATTTTACAGGGGACACTGCGCCTCATGGGATCTATGCGCCGACAAATGGGGTTCCCCCTTTCCTTTCCCTCATTAACAGAATGAACAGAATTTTAAGTTCGGAACCCTAGTCCTGTCATTATCCTTAACTGGCTATATAATAAACAAGCCATTTAACTTCTCCAGGCCTCAATTAGTTCATCTATGAACTTACAAGGGGCTTAGAGTCCATTATTTTAAGCAGGAGTGTGTTGGTTAATGTTTAGCAAACAACTCTTCTGGAAGGGAAAACATGAAGGGCACACTTTTAAATTTAGTCCATAGTATTAACATTTTTTATGTCTAAATAATAAGTAAATGGTTGGGAGTGACTCCAATCCTTCCTTTTCTCCAAGCTGTTTCCAACCCTTAAAACTCACAATTCCATTGGAGAAAGGAAAGCACAACTTTAAAGCCTTACCTCATCTGAAGAATCCACTTGTCCTGACGTTCCTGTAGCACCTGCAAAACCTTTTGAAGAAGAAGAAAAAAAAAAGATTCGTGATTGTTCAGTTATTGTTTTACCTTAAAATTTCTGAGACCTATTAATAAAAATTCTAAATGTTGCTAAAGTTATCTTGGCAGACTTGACATCTTAAATACATTTGGATTTAATCAGTGTCTAGCTAGCAAATCTCTAATGAAAACCCTAATTAAAGGAATGAAATTTTGTGATTAAGGCACAACTCCTTACTAGATACAACTGCATATGTACTAAGGTTTTAGATTACTGAATATTTTTCCAGAAATGAAAAAGCAGAGGTAGTGTAAAAAAATTCTAATGTAGAAAACTTTATTCTTTTTTTGACACTGATTTATTTCTATCTGTAATATATTGCTACCACTATTCTTGCCAAGGATTTCATTGTTTCACTAGAAAAATAACTACCCTTCAAGAATAAGCAAAGGTAAGAATTTTTTTTATCCTTAAAAAAAAAAAAAAAAAAGAAAATATTAAAATGTTCAAAAATATTTTTCTATACAAACCTGAAACTGCCAGAGAGCTAGTGCCAGCAGCCTGGTCCTGCATACCACATGTAAGTTTATCCTCAGGAAATGCCAATCCAGAACCCTTCAGAGCTATGAGGTACTTTTCATGACTTTTCTTTGCACATGCATTTTCCCCAAGACCTGTAACAAAATATTTTAAAATGCCATTTAAAGTCATAGAAATATTATTTAACTTCTATATATAAACTTAGTAAACAAAGAGCCATGCCATAATGGCATGAAATAGCAGAAAATTCAAATAACATATGCATATATCTATTGTTTAATGTTCTCAAAAAGCCACACTTCAAATCAAATAGTGTAACGTGCTCTCCTGGCAGTTACAATTACTAGTCTGTAATTCTGAATATTAAATATTTTCAAAACCTGATAATTTCTGATGCGTCCACGTTGAGCAGTAACAACTATAAAATGAAAAACAAACTGGAAGAATCTGCAAAGTAATTCACATTCTATCCCCCTTCTCAACAAACTCAAAAATTCTTACTGATGAAAATCAGTTCAAATAAAACTGGATTTGCACTAAACCTATCAAGGAAAAGTGACTGAACCTTAAAAAAAAAAAAAAAAAAAAAGGCAAGGTAAAAATATATGATTAAATATGTTGTGTTAAACTGTTTTGTGTTTAAAAGTGAAAGTAACCACATTTAAATTGAAGTATAATTTGCTTTTTTACTTTATTTTTCTTGAGGGTATTTTGTGGTCTATATTTCTTTCACAATATGGCCATGCTTGGATTATCAATGATAAGGAGCGGGGAAGAAGGAATGGAAAGACTTTAAAAACAAGTGTAAAAATTGTTTTTGCCTGTAATGGAGGGAAAATAAAATACTAAATATTTTTTTCTTTTTTTTTTAATTAATTTTATAATTATAACTTTTGGGGGGGGGGGCAGTACATATGCATGGGTAAATTTTTACAACATTATCCCTTGCACTCACTTCTATTCTGAATTTTCCCCTCCTTCCCTCCACTCCCTCCCCTAGATGGCAGGCAGTCCCATACATGTTCAATCTGTTATAGTATATCCTAGATACAATATATGTGTACAAAACCGAATTTCTTATTGCACTGGAAGAATTGGATTCAGAAGGCAAAAATAACCTGGGAAGAAAAACAAAAATGCAAACAGTTTACACTCATTTCCCAGTGTTCCTTCTCTGGGTGTTCTGTCCATCATTGATCAATTGGAACTGAATTAGATCTTCTCTTTGTTGAAGATATCCACTTCCATCAGCATACATCCTCATACAGTATTGTTGTTGAAGTGTATAATGATCTCCTGGTTTTGCTCATTTCACTCAGCATCAGTTCATATAGGGTCTCTCTCCAAGCCTCTTTGTATTCATCTTGTTGGTCATTTCTTATAGAACAATAATATTCCATTCTGGCACATACAGGTCCCTTTCCCTTTAGTATTTCTTTGGGATATAAGCCCAGTACTAGAACTGCTAGATCAAAGGATATGCACAGTTTGATCACTTTTTGGGCATAATTCCAGATTGCTCTCCAGAATGGTTGGATTCGTTCACAACTCCACCAACAATGCACCAGTGTCCCAGTTTTCTCACATTCCCTCCAACATTCATCATTATTTTTTCCTGTCATTTTAGCCAATCTGACAGGTGTGTAGTGGTATCTCAAGAGTTGTCTTAATTTGCATTTCTCTGATCAATAGTGATCTGGAACACTCTTTCATATGAGTGGAAATAGTTTCAATTTCATCATCTGAAAATTGTCTGTTCCTTTGACCATTTATCAATTGGAGAATGGCTTGAGTTCTTATAAATTAGAGTCAATTCTCTGTATATTTATTTTGCTGTTGGATTTTGTTGGTAATGTATAAAAATGCTGAGGAGTTATATGGATTTATTTTGTATCCTCCAACTTTGCTAAAGTTGTAAATTATTTCTAATAGCTTTTTAGTAGAATCTCTGGGGTTTTCTAAGTATACCCATCATATCATCTGCAAAGAGTGATTAATTCCTTTAATCTCCTTCTCGACTCTTATTGTCGAGGCTAGCATTTCTAATACAATATTGAATAGTAATGGTGATAGTGGGCAACCTTGTTTCAGTCCTGATCTTACTGGGAAAGGTTCCAGTTTATCCCCACTACATATGATGCTTACTGATGGTTTTAAATATATGCTCCTGATTATTTTAAGGAATAGTCAATTTATTCCTATACTCTCAAGTGTTTTTAGTAGGAATGGATGTTAGATTTTTGTCAAATGCTTTTCCTGCATCTATTGAGATGATTATTTTTTTTGGTTAATTTGGTTATTGATATAGTTCATTATGCTAATAGTTTTCCTCATATTAAACCAGCCCTGTATTCCTGGTATAAATCCCACTTGGTCATGGTGTATTGTCCTGGGGATGATTTTCTGTAATCTCTTTGCTAATATATTATTTAAGATTTTAGCATCATAAATATTTTTTTAAAAGAAAAGAAATAGTAGTCACATTTTCTGAGGAAAAAAAGCAATGAGCCTAAGAGAACATTTATTTTAAATCTAAAATTTATAGGAGAGAGGAAAAAAAGTTTACATTAACTATTTCGCAAGGAATCACTGCTTAATTTGATTGTAAAAAAGAAAAGAAAATAATCAGTATCAAAAAATGAAAAAAAAGGTGAAATCATGACCAATGAAAATGGCATTAAAGCAATTATTAGGAGTTACTTTGCCCAATTATATGTCAATAAATCTGCAATCTAAGTTAAATGGATGCATATTTTAAAAATATAGGTTGCCCAGATCAACAGAAAAGGAAATAAAATACTTAAACCACTCTATCTTTAAAAAAGAAATTGAAAGTCATAAATGAGCTCTCTAAGAAAAAAATCCCTAGGATGAGATTGATTCACAAGTGAACAGAACATTTAAAGAATAATTAACTTCAATATAATATGAACTATTTGGAAAAAAGAAGTACTATTAAACTGATTTTTACATGGATTTATTTTATATCCTACAGCTTTACTGAAGCTGTTAATTATTTCAACTACCTTTTCACTTGATTCTCTAGTATTCTCCTAAGACAAATCCAGGAATTAATTATATGAACACCATTACAAAACACTTTTCACACAAATAAAGTCATATTAAACAATTGGAGAAATTTTAATTGCTCATTGGTAGGCCAAACGAAAATATCAATTCTATCTAAGTTAATTTACTTATCCAGTGCCACACTAATCAAATAACAAAACAAAAAACAACTTATTTTTGGAGCTAGGGAAAAAAAAAAGAAAAGAAAATTCATCTGAAAAACTAAAAAGTTGAGATTATCAAAGTAATCTTTTTTTTTAATGTAAAGGAAGATGACCAAGATGTACCAATCTCAAACTTTATTACAAAATATAAATTTTATCACAAATCAGTAATCATCAAACTAATACTAGCAAAGAAAGAGTGGTGGGCAAATGGAATAGATTAGGTATATATTACACAGTAGATAATGGCCATAAGAACCTAGTATTTGATAAAGCCAAAGTGTTAGACAAGAAATCACTATCTGACAAAAATTGCAGAGAAAACTACAAAGCAATTTTGGTAGGAATGAGGCACAGATCATATACAGAGATAAGGTCAAAATGGGTACATGACTTAGACATAAAGAGTAATTATCATAAGTAAATCTGGAGAGCATGGAATTTTATCTTAAGACTTATTGATAAGGGAAGAATTTATGAGCAAACAACAGATAGAGAGCATTATAGGATATAAAATGTATAATTCTGATTCTATCAAACAGGTTTTGCATAAAACAAATCCTAAAGCAACAGGAAAGCAGAAAACTAGGAGAGAAAAAATTTTATAGCAAGTTTCTGCTAAATGCTTTCTCATATATAAAGAGAAGTCCAATTTATAAAAGTGAGTCACTCCCCAAATGATAAATGGTCAAAGGACACCCACAGTTTTTACATAAAGAAATCAAAGCTATCTATATTCATGATATTCATGAAAAAATTTTCTAAATCACTATGGATTGGAAAAATGCAAATTTAAAAAACTCTGAGGTATCACCTTACATCTATAAGATTGGCTAATGTAACAGAAAAGAAAAATGATATGTTGGATGGGAGGTGGGAAAATTGAGACATTATAGCACTGTTAGTGGAGTTGTGAATTGATCCAACTGTTCTAGAGAGCAATTCAGAACTTTGCCCAAAGAGCTAAAAACTATGCATATCTCCCTTTGAGACCACAAGTCTATTTACAAAGAGATCAAAATAATATTTGAAAAGGAGATGTATGTGTGTGTGTGTGTGTGTGTGTGTGTATTGCAAAGAATTGAAAACTGAGAGGATTGTGGAATGGCTGACCAATTATATAATTGTGATGGAACAGTACTATGCTGTAAGAAATGAAGAGCAGGAAATTTTTAGAAAAAGTTGGGAAGACTTACATGAATTGATATATTGTAAAATAAGCAAACACTGTACACAGGAGAACAATGTACACAGTGATAGCAATATTATATAGTGATTAAGTGTGAATGACTTAACTAATTTCAGCAATACAACAATGCAAAGCAATTCTGAAGGACATGATGAAAAATGCTTCTAAAGGGATGAAACTCTTGAGTTAATACACTGAGGTCAGACAACTGAGCACTTAAGGCTAATTACCTATTGGACAATACTCTACCAGAATATGCTAGGAAAATGGCCCTTCCCACTATTTTGTGCTGGCCCAATTGTTTGGTGTATACAGAGAATTGTAGGAAGGACTAGGGGGTGGGAGTCACCTCTGGGCAGGAGACAAAAAGGAGAGGTAGGGGAGATCCTGTGCATCCATTCCCTTCACTTCTAACACTAAAGATCAAGGACTTTTGCTTATCCTGACTCCGGCTGATTCTAAGGTATCCAGGGTACTAATGTGGTTAGCACAAATGCTACCAGAGAAAGAACTAAAAGAGTCTAAACAGAGATTGAAACATACTTTTTTTTAACTTTATCATTCTTGGTTTTTTGCAACATAGCAAATATGGAATTGTTTTGCATAATTGCCCATATACAGTCTATATCAAATTATCCTCACAAAGATGAGGATGGAAAGAAAATGAGGGAATTCAAAAAATTTTTAATGAATTTTTTGAATTGAGAAAAAATTAAAATGTAAAAATAAAATAAAATAAAAGTCCATACTGTTGAAAGAATAAATAAAAATAACAATAATTTTAAAGAATTTTTAAAGAAAATTATTCTTATAAGAATATCACTTAATACCAAATAAATCCAATACCCATTAAAAAGTTTAGATTAACTATATTCTTAATTATAAAAATTACATTTATTTTTAAAAGAAAAAAGTTCATTATCAATTAATAGATTTCAGAGAACATGGAAAATAGTGATTGACAGAAAAAAAGAAACCAAAAAAGTTCAATGGAAGGGGAAAAAAAACCTGGTTTCCTTTCAGCTTATTAATAAACAATAAATATATTAAATAAACTTTTAAATACAATAAATACCCAAACCTAGGCCCAATGTTTATCCACCTGGGTTCTGAACTAAACAAAGTATAAGCACAGGGCCAAACACAGGAAATTATTCTAGAGGAATCAAATTTGTATTCAAACCAAAATATGTCAATTTTTTTCTTAGATTATGAGATAAATATTAACCTAAATTATCTAATATTAACTGGTCACTGATACCAATAATTGAACTTTAATCATATTAAGATTCACTCTGCTCATATTTACTATGAAAAATTTAAAATACCAACAATAGTGATCACAAAAAAAGCATAAAACAAGAAAGTCATAATACAGATATATAGGAAGCCTAAAGACACCTAATAAAGTTTTTCAAAATACCATTCATTTGTAAATAGCTAGACAAACAATTAAGAGTTAAAAGCACCCAAGCAAAAGGAAATTAAGTAAAAGATTTTATATTTATATCTAAAAGCTCAATTCAGACAAAAATTAATTTCAAAAGAGCCACATAACCTTTCTCAAAAATAGTTTTGGGCTATATGCCAACCATTTGGTTAATTATGCCCTAACAAAGTTATTTATGGGGAAAATGTTTTATATTTTATAAGAAATAGGCATCATAAGTTCTTGTTCTACTTTATTCCTTGCTAGGTCTAAAATCAAAAATGAGAGGGGACTAATATTATTTCTAAGGCTTTCTGCATAGCAACAAAGAATGGGGAGAATAATAACATTTATAGATTTTGTATCATTTACTCTTCATAATAGCCCATTGACTGCAAGCAAAAATTATTCCCAGAAAAGTTAAATGATTTGTTCATGATCCCATAGCTAGTAAATGTAAAGAGTGATATTCAAATTCAAGATTAACCCCTCTCCCATTATACAACTTCCTCTAAAAGTCAAGAATTCTACAATCCTAAGTAAAAAAGCCTGTAGAGCAAAGAAAAGATGATTAGACAAAATCTTTCCAAATTTAAGCAAGATAGTTACTGCTACACTAAAGATAATTATGATTAAGTTTACATGTTTTATTGTTAGTTGCTAATTGCTGAAAAGATGGGCACAATAAAGAATGATTTTAACCAAGGTACATATATGATTTGTGGGATTAAACCTAAATAATGTGATATATCTATAAATTTTGGCATCATAAGAATAAGTTCAGGTTTACAACTTTTCCAAATATGTCTCTTAGTTTCCTGAATCTAAACTGCTTAAGATACTTATAAGGCTTTCAAAATATGTGTTTGCATATTCTTATCTTCACTGAAATGCTTTTTGGTTATATTAAATTTTAACGAGGGAGGGTATAATTAAATGAGACAAAACACTCAAGTTCATTCCTACAAGAGAAAAGCATAAAGAAACTCAGAATTTCAATTGGATAGGACCTCGAAAGCCATCTAGTGTAAGAGTATCTGAAAAAAGACTCTTCCATACAATTGACAAGAACAAGACCTGCATTTGCTTAAAGTTCTCAAGTAAGAGGGAAACAACTGACCTCAGAGATATTTTGGAGTAGACCTGGTTGTCAGAAAGCTTTTCCTTACCACACATTTAAGTTTGTCTCTGCAGCTTTCATCTATAGTTCCTTGTTTTGCCCTCTAGGGTCAAGGGAAACAAGACTATTTTCCATATAACAATATTTCAAGTGCTTTAAGACAACTATTGACTCTCCTTACCCTCAAATTCTTATCTCTTTCAAACAAATATTCTTCATCATCATAATAATCTTATAATTTTTCACCAAGTTGCTTTGCCCTTCTATGCACACTTTTGAATTTATCAATCTCATTCCTAAAATGTGGTGCCCAGAACTTCATTTAGCACTAAAAATACTGTCTAATCAGGGCAGAGTAATCAGACTATCACTTTCTTAAACATAGAAGCATGTCACAATTATATGATCTAACATTACTTTAGCATTTTGGGCTGCTATTATTATACTACTGACTCATAATGAATCTAAAATCTATGTAAACTTTCCAGTTATTTTTCATAAATTGTTGTCTAGGGGCAGGTAGGATAGGGCACCAGCCCTGAAATCAGGAAGACTCGAGTTCAAATTTGACCTTAGACACTTAACACTTCCTAGCTGTGTGATCCTGGACAAGTCACTTAACCCCAATTGCCTCAGCAAAAATAGTCAGACAGACAGATAAATTGTTATCTGTGAAATTTATTTTTAAGCTCATTAAATTTCAACTTATTAAATTTTGTATAGTCTCCAGAATACACCTCCCAAATTAATGTTTATAAACTTGGTAATTATCTGTGCCTTTAATATTTTTATCAATGACTTATGTAAATAGCCCAGGGCCAACCATAAATCATTGAGACATACCAGTAGAAATTTCTTTCCAAATTGACATAAAACTATTAATAGATTAGCTATTATACCCATTCCAAGCCCATCTAACTATACTATCATCTCCTTCAATCTTTTCTATAAGAAAAGCATGAAATACTTTGTCAAATGCCTTACTAAGATCTAGGTAAACTATTTAATTTCCTAATCCAATTATTTACCTGGTAACTATCAAAAAAATATAATGAGGATACCTGAAAATGGCTTATCTTCAATTTAAGTCAATGATATGGCTGAGTTCACTCCTACTTTTTGAGGATGTTTACCAACAAAGCAGTTTTTTAATAAAATATTATAGAATTTTACTAGGAATTAAATTCAAGTTAATTGGTCTATAAAATGTGATAACTTCACTGTCTTTTTTTGTGTATGTGTGTGTGAAAATCAGTACATTTTAGCTAATCCTATAATGCCTCTCCTATTTTTCCATGATCTTTCAAAGTTCAATGAGACTGACAAGGCAATTGTGTTTATATATAGCAAGGCAGAGGTGTTGTTGGTCTGGTCTAAGTAACAAATTCAACAGGGGTAACTTGGTATTCTCTAATTTCTTACTTGGAAATATCAATTCCCCAGTCATTTTTATTCTGTCACTTTTCAGTCCAAAAATTATTCTCCCTTGCAAAGAAAACAAAAAAAAAACCAAAACCAAGAATTGGGCAGCCTTGCTTGTTTTTTAATCATCATAACATCTGCTGCTCCATATTGAGTAGCAGTTCTTTATCTTTATTCCAAGTTTCATCTTTTCCTAAAAGATATTTTTCAAAAACCCTTTTGGTTATGACTTTTTTTGACACCTCAAGAGATTTAACATTCCTACCACAATTACTGTAGGCCTATAAGAACACTTCTGTAGTTGTCTTTGATTGGCTTCCATGAATGACATTTTCTGTATGAGTTGTTTTATTTTTGTTTTTAACTTCCCTAATTGTTGCTGCATTCCCTGTATATATAAACTACATTGTTCTCTTTAGAAAACTCCCCTTTTCTTCCTAGCTGTGTGACCCTGGGAAAGTCACTTAACCCCCAAATGAAGAAAAAGAAAAAGAAAACTCCCCTTTTGCCACCTCATCAGAATTTGCTCTGTCTTAAGAATTTTATTCTCGAAAACTTGCTATCAGTCTCTTGGGAAGACTTCCTTAATAAAATTTAAGTCCATTAAGATTCCACCTGGTCTTTCTCCTAAAATTTTTCAGGTGCCTCCAGCTATCCCAAGATTCAGACTAAATGTCTATTTATTCCCATTTTTCCTATTCTATTCATAAATTCTAAGATAGCATGGTCCACTACACCCAACATCACCTTAATTTCCATTCCAGAAATCAAATCCTCTATATTAGCAAGCATCAGATTCAGAACAGTTCTCTTTATTGTTTCTCTCATTTTGTAAGGTATAAAATTTTCACTAGGCAAAGTCAAGAAATTATTAGCTACTCTGTTTTAGGTTGATCAACCATCTTTTTCTTTCTTTCTTTCTTTCTTTTTTTCCTTTTCTTTTTTTTTTTTTTTTTAGTGGTAATTAGGCTCAAATATGTAAGATCTTGAGGTCCACTGCCTTTTGGAATATACTATTTCATTCCCTTCACTATGTTACTCAAGCTTCATTTCTTTTATATTTGAAACTTTTTCTCCTGGCTGCTTGCAAAATTTGCTTCCACTGGAATTGTTACCTACTATATGTCTTGGAATTTGTACCCTATGAATTTGTCATTTTATGATTTTTATTAACCATGATGAGAAATTCTGGACAGGTTTCTTTTATTTCTTGTATTGTGGTATGTAGATTCCTTGATAGACCATATTTTTCTGGGGCAATAGAAGTAATCTCTGTGGATTCCATCTTCAAGGTCAACTGATATAGCTTCTATAAAATTCATGTATTCACTTAACACTGTTGCCATTTGTTGTCATCTGCCAAATTTTTTTCCACTTCAATGTTTTTGTATTCTATATCGATTAATCTCTCACTTTAGAGAAATTCTTCATCATTAAAATTCACTTTTTCTTAATCCACTAATTATTTCTTAATTTTGTACTGAGTATTCATTTTTTTGGAATTAAAAACTCTAATTTTTGACCTAAATTTATTTTTAATTTATACCTGATTAGTCTGATTTCATTTGTAATTTTTTTCAATGAGCAAAAATCCACCTTCTCCCTCCTGTCTCAACCTCCCACACTCCAATTAAGAATAAAAGGAAAACAATTCCTGTTAGAAGCAGTTATCCTCAAGAAAAACAAACTTCCACATTGGCCATGCCCCCAAAATAAAAAAAAAAAATTTAAAAGCATCTAAATCCTTCACCTTATTATCAGGACATAGGTAGCAGTTTTCATCATCAGTAAAGTTCTCTGAATTATGGTTGATTATTACACTGATCAGTGTTCTTAAGTCATTCAAAGTTGTTTCTCTTTACCATATTGCTGTCATTGTATAAACTGTTCTCCTGGTTCTATTCATTTCATTTTCCATCAATTCGTAGGAGCTGGTTTCTCTGAAATCATTTCTTAAACCACAATAATATTCCATCATACTGAGAAACCGTAACTTGTTCATTTATTCCTAAATTTGTAGGAGCTCCCTAAGATTCTTGTTCTTTGACAACCTCAAAAATACCTACAAAAATTTTCATACATTCCTAAGAGTTTGTTTTGCTTAGGACTATTATCTCATAACTCAGATATCACTGCAACTTCGTGGGATGAGACCTATCACTGAACTATTCTTCTAAACATATATGTTCTTCACAGGTCAAAGAATGTCTAACCTGCCATTTTGGTGGTCATTTGTGCATCCTGTGCTGTTTTTGGCCAAGGGAGAGCTCCAGCCAATGACTGGATATCTGCAGTCCCCTCCAGCATTCCTATAGCATGCCTCTGTTCCAGGTTTGTGATCTGCTTCCCAACCTCTTCATCTAGTTCTTCTTTGTGTCCAAGTGCCCTAAAGTATATTCAAATAATACTATCATTTCTATTTCTGCTTTCACTGATTTCACCCAAATATTCTCTATAGTTTACCTCCTATAATTCCTACATTTCTTCATATGAGCATATTCCTATGGTATAATGCTAATTTACCCATACTTTAAACCTATTCTGTTCTTTTTGATAAGGTATAACCTTGCACAGACATATTACAATCATACTATCAAATCTCACTAATCAAACTTGCATCTGTATATTATGATTTCCATTGCATCTCGATTATTACCTATACTTTGATTACTTATATATAAATGTCTTACAGTTATGTATTTTATTCCATAGTACTTTTGTATCCTGTATACTTCTGGGTGTCTTAACTACTATTATTCTCTCTACATTGTAGCTATGCTGTGCAATATCCAGCTCAGTAGATATAACTAGGAAGTTTTCTTCTGATCCCCTGCTCCCTGTCTTTGCTTTTTCATTTAAAGCTTTTTGGATTAGATTTGCAAAGCTCTATTCAAATATATTCTTACCAATTCTTGTTATAGATAATCTATCTTTGGCCAGGAACCTTTCATTCCTATACTTTAAACTATGGTCCAGAAATCCAAATCTCCTTATCAGACATCTTAAAGAGCTGTTCACTTAACAAATCTTCCTCTCTCTTTCATTGCTTCACTTAATAAGTAGCAGTGATGAAAATGTCACTTATCCCTTTTATCTTCAATTTCTTAATCAAAAGTTAAGAATGACATGCTAATGAAGTATATGTTTGTTGAGGCAGTATCATTTTGCCCTTATGAGCAACCAAAAACCAGAAGTAGGTCATGAAAATTTCTCCTAGATAAACTGCAATTTTCTCTTATTATTAACCATTAGTTGACCCAATAACTCATACTTTTCAGCAGTCAGTCACTAACACTAATTTCTTTTTCTTCTTCCAACTTTCAATCTCTCATCTTATGGTACTTTTGGACCCATATTAACATTTCTTAAAATGTACAAATGATCACTTCATTCTCAGAGTGCCTAATTCCCTTTTCTTAAACAAGGGACTAATATTTGATTCTTATTAAAGTGTTATGTGGTCCTCAATTCCTTTCTCCTTTGTGACATGCTTCTGTTTTCCATTCTCTGACACAAGTCAAGAGTCTACTTCTACCTATTTAGAGGTTCTTCTTTTCTTTTTTCTTTTTAATATTAAAACCCTTCTTCCTTTTTTTTTTTTTTTTTTTTTTTTTTTTGCTGAGGCAATTGGGGTTAAATGACTTGCCCAGGGTCACACAGCTAGGAAGTATTAAGTGTCTGAGATCAAATTTGAACTCAGATCCTCCTGACTTCAGGGCTGGTGCTCTATTCACTGCGCTATCTCGCTGCCACTCTTCCATTTTTAAAAAGCAACTTTTCATTCATTCAAATAATCTGAAAAGTAAAGCATTTATTTTGTCTTCAAGGAAGGAAAACAACATGCAATATAAGCAGTCACTTGGTTGTGGGGAAAATATGAACACTACACACCCAATGCAGGTCAGTACAAAATTCTTCATGCTCTCCTTAGTTCCAGAAAGTGAAAATCTAGGTTTTTGTATTCCTTACAAAAGAATACAAAACGTTTTTGTATTCCTGTATCTCCTCTGGAAAACTGCTACAGCAAACTTCTTGGCAAGTCCTCAAATCCAGAACTATATTATTTCTCCCAACCACTTTGAACCTTCTTAACACTTTGAGAGCAAAGCCTAATTTTCTTTATTTCTCTCATTAGCTTCTTACCTTGTCTTAACATGTTATCTTACAAATTATCTTCCTTCAACTCCTTTACTTTTAGTCTTTTGTGACATAGTTCAATGGAGTCAGAAGATCTGAATTCCGCTTCTACCTCTGCAAATTACTATCTATGTGACGTTGGGCAAGTCAACTTCTCTAAACCTAAGTTTTCCTATAACTGGTTCATCCATTCCATGCAAAATAAGATGATTAGACTTGAAAGGTTTTAAGGTCTCTTTCAGTTCTAAGTCTGAGTTTCTATGGTGCTTCTCCTCTAAATTCTCAAGGAGTTCCAAATTTACTCTCCCTACATTCAATATACTACTTTATAATTTCAAAGTTCTTCAACATCACTTTAACAATTCTTTGTCTTTTTCTTGGTATTTATTTCAAGTCCTCTCCCCCCCTTTCCCCAGTATTCTTCCCCAGAATCTGGAAGTAAACAAGCTTATTTCTAATTTTAAACTTTAGCATGAATACAGAGCTTAAGAGAACTAAAAGTTCATTGAGTTATAAATGAAACATGATGGTTCTCAATTTCCTAATAATCTTTTTTTTTGGTACACTTAGTTATGCTTATGTTAATTTTTAAAGTGAAAAGATGTGATTTTGTTTTATTTATTTATAAGACATCATCATACTCTGATTTTGCAACTCACCAGAACTAAGATCTTTGTAGTTTTGCTGATTTGTCAAAACCTGGGTAAGAACAGATCGCATCGCTCCTCCCATTTTAGTCAAATCTTCTAAAAAGGAAATTTGGGGTCCCAATAACTGAAGGACTTTGTGAAGGTCTTTTTCTGATGGCACATCAACTGCTGAAAAACAATAGTTTTAAAATATTTTATAACATACTATATAAAATATTGTTAAAGTTATTTGTTACTGCTTCTCTGCACAAAGTTAAATTTAAGAAATCTAATAACGCAATTAGACTTAGTGTAGCATTTATTCATTCCTTCAAGAACAAAGGAGGGAATGAAAATTATCAATATAACTTTTTTTTTAAATAATGAAAATAGATTTTTCTAGAACGAGGGGCATCCCAATAATGCAATTTGTTACTTATCTCCTGACAAAGGTAATGCATTCAATACACTAATACAGGTAAAATACTCTTATCTCTGTTCATTACTGTTCTTAATAGCAAGCTAACATTAGGAAGTGTTTTAAAGTTTGCAAAGCACTTAACAAATATAATCTTATTTTATCTAAACAATTATTCCTGGAGGGAGGTGCTATTATTATCCCCATTTTATAGATGAGAAAACTGAAGTCTACAGTGGTTAAGTGACTTACCAAGGATCATACATCTATTAAGTCAGAATGGTCATTCTGAGGGCAAAGGAGTTAATAATGTAAAAGAATAAAGAAGTTATTTTTTGAGGAAAACCAAGGACCAGAAATTTTAAATTTAAAGTAGAAAAAGATGGGAGTTACCTAAATGTTCTTCAAACTACCTACCACTGATCAACAGCAAAATTAATATATACAAAATTGCAACCAAAAAGATCTCGAATACCTAAATACCAAAAACATGTACTTCCTCTCTATAAACCTCCTCTCCAAATCCTTACTCCTCTTCAACTCCTAATTTCAATCCCTTAAAGTGCTGAGGACTACCTAGCTTAAGTTAACAAAGGCAGAGCAATCTAATGTAGAAAATTCTAATATTTTACAAGTCAGTCAGTCAATAAGTATTTACTAGGCACTTATTTACTATGTACCAGACACTGTGCCAAGCTCTGAGGATATAAAGAAAGAAAAAAGATAATCCTTGCCTTGAAGAAGTTCATAATCTAATGAGGAAGAAAATATATGAACTTAGAAAAAAAAAAAAAAACATTTATTAAGTACCTACCACATATCAAGCACTGTGCTAAAAGATGGGGTTACAAAAAAAATCACAAGATAGTCCCTGCCTTCTAGAAGCTCACAATCATTATAAAGTGAAAAATAAAACATAAAAAGCACCAGTTACATGGGGAGAAGGAGAGGTTACCTAGGATGGGGCACAATGGGAATCCGACAACCAGGGTGAGAATGATCTGAGGGAAATAGGAATTTCTGAGTTGATTTTGCCTTGCAGAATAATGATTTTTAGAAATGAAGAAATCTGAGAAAGCAGCTAAGGAAATGATGAGAAGTGTTCCTTCTTTAAGCAATACAGAATCAAGGAAGAGATCTCAGAGGGCTACTTCCATTCTCCAACAAGGAGTCAGAAAGGACCTATGGGACAATGGGTGCTGAGAAGACATTTACAGGATAGATTTCATCCTTCAGAAAGATGAGTTTCTGAAGATGATAAAGTCCAAGAAAATAGGTGAAAAATGATGAGAACTCCCTAGCTGTCATCTTTAAAGAGTGCAAGATGTGGGAGAAGTTCTCCAATGTCCATCCTTTGCCTCTTTTGGTCAAGAGAGGAGAAACAAACTATGGGTAAGGGAGCAACTGTGTACAAAAATTATATACAGGATAAATAGGAAATAATAGATTGAGGGAAGATGCTAGAATTCAGTGAGATTGGGAAAGGCTTCCTATAGAAGGTGAGATTTTTAGCTGGGACTTGAAGGAAGCCAGGAGGTGTAGATAAGGAAGGAAAACATTCCAAGTCTGAGAGATAGCCAATAAAAATACCAGGAGCTGAGAGACAGAATTTTTGTTTGAAATAAGCATGAAATCAAAGTCACTACAATTCAGAGTATGTAGTAGGGTTTGAGGTAAAAAGAACGGGGATAAGGGAACAGGTTATGAAGGAGTGGACACAAGACAGAATTTGAATTGAGAAACTCTGATTTAGAAAAAAAAAGCCATGAAATACTATATAAGGAGAAATGACTCTAGCAGTGCCAAAGAAAGAAAAAAAATAATTCAGGAAAATCGTAGGCCAAAGCTAGAGGATTGACTACAAGAATATTTCTGTCTTTAAAAGTAAAGTCCAAAAGAAAAGATTTTACTTTTTCAATGTCTAAAGGGGCTGAAATAGCTCTGGTGCTGAACTATGAGTGGAATTAAAGGCAAACTAAGAAATAGAGACAACCATTAGAAGCGTGGTTATGCTAACCTTTAATAAAGAAAGCAGTCTGGCTATGCTTCCAACTTGTATTGTGACTTAGGGACTCTAGATCTCAATTTTCTCATTTGTAAAAAGAAATACTATCTTAGAGTGCCAAAATCATGCCTGATCATTCCTACTCAAGTCTCCTTTGCTCTGTCTTCATCCAGATTATGCCCACTCACCATAGGCATCTCTCTTGTTCTTTTGTCCTTCATTTTCTCCCTGTATGCTACTTCACTGGATGACCTCATCAGCGTTCATGAAAACAGATGACTTTCAAACCGATTTATCTAACCTTTCTGCTGACTTCCAGTCTAGCAGCTCCAGTTGCCTTTTAGACATCTCAAACAATGTCCAGTATTTAAACTCAATTGGCCCCAAAATGAACTCATAACCTTTCCTCCTCAAACCCTCCCTGCTTCCAAATTTCCCTATTACTCTGAGAGGGATCCCTGTAGGCAACCAAGCTCAAAACTTAAGTGTCATCTTTAACTCCTTACTATCTCATCATGAATATTCAATTAATAAGGTTTGTCAATTTTATCTTTATAACATCACCTGAATATACTCCTTTCTCTTCTCTAATACTGCCACTACTCTGGTACACTCATCTAATTAATGGACTACTGAAAGAGTCTGCTAATTGGTCTGCCTGTCACAAATCTCTCCCCATAAAAATAATTTACCTAAAGGATAAGTCCAAGCATATTACCTCCAAGTATGTCACTCAAAAAATTCTAGTCTCTATAACCTAAAAAGATCAAGTATAAAATCGATTTTCTCTCTTTGGCCTTCAAAGCCCTTCAGAACGTAACTCCACAAAAACACCTCCAATTTTCCAATCTGCTTAAATCTTAGACTACCATCACCACTACTATTCTTTTAATCCAGTGACACTGGCCTCTTTACTGTTCCTCAATGAGGATACTCCATATCCTGCCTCAGACATTTTCACTGACTGTTCCTCATTCTAAGAATACTCTTCCCCCAACCTTATGTCTTTCCTGGCTTCCTTTTAATGCCAAATAAATTCCCATCTCCTACAGAAAGCCTTTTCCAATGCCTCTTAATTTTGGTGCATTCCCTCTGGTGATTTGCTCACAAAAGGTAAGAACTATTTTTTGCCTTTCTTTTTTTATCCCCAGAGCTTAACACAATGCCTACTACGTGAATGATGCTTAATATTCACTGACTGATTTTGTAGATTTAAACAACTATGTATGTTAAAATAGTAGTTGGTGATGATAGTGTATTTTATGTATCCTAAAGAATTGTTTTAAAATAAATTTCTTGATGATTATCAGAGTAAATGTTTGATTTGTGTACCTATTTTATAGGTATATAACCTGGAGTTATATAAAAATTTCTCAGATGAAAAGACAGTAGAAAACAATTCTTTAGGACACAGAAAATTTTACCATTTCTGAAAAACAAAGGCAAATTTGCAAACTAATGAGATGGATGTGTTTATTTTTACATAAAAAATTAAATCTTTGCATAATATTCAATACCTTTTAATGTTGCCAAATTTTTTGTAATCCCCATAATCGATTATGCAACCCTACAGTTTAAGAAGTTTTGTGCTAGACAATCAAGAATGCTATATTGAAGAGTACTTCAGACAGAAGAGGCAAAGGTCATGATTTTAGGGAATTATTAGATGAATTAGATGGTGTGATTAATTAGATCTAATTAAGGAAAAGAAGCCCTCCATTTCAGATATGCCAAAAGAGAGACTTTTGTTATAACCTGGCTCTTCACCAAAATGTAAACTTCCAGAAAGCATTAGGCTAGTTTGTGAATGATAATAAGGTAAGAAAATGTATGTTTTAAAAACCACATTAATTAATTATAATAAAAGTGTTTATTCAAATTTCATTTTAACTTCGAAAAAAGTGAGACTAGGTCACCATAATATGTCATAAACTTTGGAAAATATAAAAAGTGAAATTTTAATATTCTATTTGTTTAAAAGGAAAGTAGACTGGCATAGTAGATAGAAAATTTGATCCAGATTCAGGAAAACCTGAGTTTTAAGTTCTCATTTCTTATATCTTGGCTATTTGACCCTGGTAGACAAATCACTTAACCTCTTAATGCTATAGGCAACTCTGGATTGAAGAAAAAATAGCAATTTGCAGTAGTATCAAGGGTTTCCTCGCCTCAGAATTTATTATACCAGTGAAATCACAGGTCTAATCCTAATCCCCATTAGTCAAATCATTACTACATGTTGATTTTTTTTTTTTTAATCACAACAATTCTCAAAGACAATTAGCTAAACTACAAAGGGGTTATGATCTGTCATTTGATGTGTCAGTGAAGGAATTACCCATATTTTAAAATTATAGATTCTTCAAGTACTAAAGTTTATTAGATATGCAAAATGGAGAATATTCATGTAAACATTAGAATATTAATGGCATGCCAAGATAATTCCCAGAGGTTCAGAAATTCAGTGATCTGGTGTTTTGTTTTGTTTTTTCACTGCAAAGAAGCAGAGAAATATTCCTCTGAAAATAATTCATGGTGAGCCAAAAAAAATGTCCTGAGAACAAGGTATAGTGGAAAAATGTTGGACTTGAAAGCAAGAAGCTTGTAGGTACTGAACCAGCCTCTTATACTTGCTAACTATGGGAACATGGGCAAGATACTTCATCTTTCTGAAAAGCTTCAGCTTCTTCATTTAGAAAATGGAACTAGTATTTGGTAATACTATCTATATCACAGGATCTTTGTGAAAAGAGTATTGTATAAAACAAAGCATTAATATATTATATATATATGTATGTATGTATGGGACATATATTAATAAATATATATCATTATATAAATTTAACTACACTATCAGATATTTTGTCTGGCAGAAGAATATCGAAACTTTGTTTAAAAAAAGGGGGGGAGTAGGATTATTTGCATCATTCAAATTAGAGAAACAGACAAGTAAATTCATCTATTCATAGATTAAAATGTAGCAGCTTAGTTTTCCAGAATCTAATTTTTTAAAAAGTTATGTAATATGACATTCTATGAACTAGGAGCAGATAATAAAAATTTTAAGTAGTATTTAATTCAATATTAGAATAATCTAGTTTTTATGCAATAAAATTCACAGAAAAGTCAAGTAAGTGATTATGGTAAACCATATTATTCTAAACATGCTAATTTCATTAGAAAATAGAATTAAGTACAGTTATAATAAAGTCTTTACTAACATAAGTTATACATTTTAAAAATATATCTGCTTGCTGTAACAGCAATTCAAAATATTGGTGATGTGAGATATACAATAATTTTAATCACTGAGCTATACAGAACCTTCTTCAAAATTTCTTATCTGTTTAAGACATTTAGAATATAATGCCAATAATTAAAGCCAACTATTTAACACACTTTTTAAATCTATTATCTAGTCTTGTTGTAAAATTAAAAGCACAAATATACCTAGAACTTCCTCTCTCTACTGTATAATAATAACAAATTCCATTAATACATTACAAAAATTAACTAATGATTGAAATATGAAACATGCATCACAAATAGCTACAAGAGTGAAATGTTTATACAAATCAATGGAGGAAAATACAAAAATTAATGGAACAACTTTTTCAGAAAAATATTATCCTAAATACCCAGAGATATCTGGAAATCATTAATCCTAGTCTGTCACAAATTTGTTCCGATCTTCATGATGTCTTATCTTCTTAAGCCATTTTAACCTCATAAACTAAAGCTGATTTACCTCACTGATCTTCAGATAGTTACTTAAACTCTCAATGTTTGCTCACTTATAAAATAAAAGAGTTGGGCTAAACATTTTTTTAACATATCTTCTCTAAGAAGCCAAAAAAGCTTATTCAGACTTATTTTTCATTAAGTCACTAGTAAGAGAATATGCCAAGTTGTTTGAGTCTAATACACAATGAATCAATTTTTCAGTAAGGAATCTTCCCTGTTACTCTATAGTCAGATTTTATAAACTTAAAAAAACATATATTCATGCCTTATTCATACCAAAAAGCAAAAACAAAAAAACATATTCATGTTTCTATACCTTAGAACATTTAAAAAGATTCCTTTCATGAAACTGATTTAGACATACCTGGTTCATTATAGCCTTCTCTTAAGTATTGAATAAGACAAAAAATAAACCGTGGAAGAACAAATTCAGACATCATCAGTAAGTCTTTTGGAACACAAGGAATATTTGAACTTGATTTAATTTGATGTCTTTTGCAAAACCTATAAGACAAAAAAAAAAATTAAATAAAATCATCAGTAATTAGCTCCAATTTTCTAAGTATACAACATTTCTGTTAATGAGATCTAAAAATAAGTTTCTGGAGAATATCAAAGCAGGGCAGGAAAAAAAATACACTTGTGATTTTTTTAAGGGAACCAAAACTTTAAAATATATTGTTTCAATAGCTCTTTTAAACAAAAATATTATAGGAATTTTTTTTCAAATTTACATAGCTTTATCATTCTTAAAATATTTGCTGATATTATGTATTTTTAATTTATATAATTAAAACTGTTTCTACAACCAACAGTGGGAGTATATGCTACATGCATGCTATACACACACACACACACACACACACACACACACACACACACACACACACACACACACACACATATACACACACACATCCCCAAGGTGTTCCAAAACTCTTAATGCAATTTTAAGCTATTAAACTCTCCTTTCCCTTCAAAAAAAAAAAAAAAAATACAAAAGAGTTTGGGGATACTCTATATGCAGTCAAAACATAGTAAACCATGCCTCAGACACATGTACCAAGCTATCATGACATTTTTAATGATGCTCTTCCAAAGCAACACTTCTGAATAGCTGTAATTTTTAAGCTTTCCTTTACATCAAACCTAAATATGCCTCTTTGCAATTTATTATAACCTTCTAGGGTTATTTAATTTCTGTAAAAATTGTTTTATATGTTATGTTATACTAATTGCTATATGTCTTTGTAGGTTAATTCAAAGATACCAAATTTTTTCCCCGAGGCTGGAGTTAAGTGACTTGCCCAGGGTCACATAGCTAGGAAGCATTAAATGTCTGAGACCACATTTGAACTCGGGTCCTCCTGAATTCAAGGCTGGTGCTCTATCCACTATGCCACCTAGCTGCCCCATACCAAATACATTTAATTATTATTATTTTGAAATGTTTTCCTATTGTTGCTTTTATTATTTTTATTGGTAATACATTGAAAAGCTTATGGTTTCGTGGGGTTTATTTCTAATTTTAACGTCTATCCATCCGGAACATTTTGGCATCTGCCTGGCAACTGACCTTCCAGACCAGACATCCATGACTACTATAATCAATCAGTTTTGAAACATCCCTAAGGCTGAGCTGTCTGCATTGGTGAGTTGAAAACTCATCTAACCAAACCACAATTTACTATCAATCACCAAGATTATCCTGTCAACTTTTCTGCCACAAGAGTACTCTCATCTGCACATCCCCACCACTTCTGGAAATTGTAATCAAATCAATACTACCATTCCTTTTGAAGATATGACTGCAATATAGCTCAACTCATGATCCCATGATTTACTAAACTAAAAATTCTTCCCTAATCACTACTTACTTATATGTGTTGTCACCCCCTTAACAATGAAGATAGGAATTGCCTTTATTTTTGTAGTTGTATCCCCAGCATCTAGTATATATGGTAACTAAGTGCTTAATAAATATATTCCCCCCCCTTTCATTCAAGCTACTTACTATCTCAATCAAAATACTAGGAGCATACTTTAGAAAACTGAATAAAAAGTTAAAATTTATATAGAGAACAGAAAGCTCAAAAATATCCTAGCAAATATTTTCTGACAAAGGAAAGGGAAATAGGCATTATTATGCATCTACGATATGCCAGGCATTATGCTAAATGCTTTAACAAATATTACCCCATTTCATCCTCACAACAGCCCTGTGATGAGATAGGTTCTATTATTAGTAAATAAAAGGCTAAATAAAGTAAGGCTTGGATACTTTGAGATCTGGGAATAAAAGCAATAATGATCAAAACCCTCTAACCAGATAATGTAGATGAGTGAAACAGATATAAAGAATACATCATCACAAACTAGAATCAGATGCCTACAATTATGTAGTGCTAGATGAATCTAGGATTACAAAATAAAGAGAAAAGTATGCATCATTCAACAAAAACTAGTCTGGCAAACAACAACAACAATAACAAAAATATTAACATCATATCACAAGAGTAAATAAAATCAAAGTGTATCAACAATCTAAAAGATCCCATTAAAAACAAAAAAAGAAAATGTTTCATCTTTCTTAAGGATGGACAAGGAATAAATTTTTAATAAAACAAACCAAAAAAAGAAATAAAATTATGTTAATTTATTTGAAATCTTTTACATAACAAAAAAGCTAAACTTCCTGAGAAAAAGAAACAAAAGGGAAATAAATCTTTGCTTCAACTTTTTTTTTGCCAGAAGTCTAAAATGTATGTAAAACTAACAAAAATTTACAAAATTAAGAGCCATTATCCAATAGATTAGTAGTCAAATGACACAAAGGTGTTTTTAAAATAAACACAAAGAAATAATTACATATGATATGTTTAAATCTCTAATAATCAGAGAAATGAAAATTAAAACTAAAATTCTATCAGAATTCATATTACCTAAGATAGCAATAAAAGATATCAAAAAAATTATTAATAATTTGGAACCTCTATATATACAAAAATATTCCTAGTAGCTCTTTAATAAAAAAAAAAAAAAGAATCTAGAAAATCACCATTAATTGAGGAATGGCTAAACAAACAAATCATGGTATAAGAATAAAAATGGAACATTATTGAGCCACAGAAAATATAAAAAATTCCCCCAAAAGTTAACATTTAAATAAAATATTGTACTAAAAAGGAAGTGAAACCAAAATATTATACATACTGAACACAATAAGCAGTAAAGACAACAAAATCATGTAAAAAACCTTGGAAAAGATTAAAAAATATGGAGAAAACAAGGATGATATGAGTACTATTTAATGTAGATTATATACATATATTTGTTTGAAATTATCACCAAATAATTTTATAGAAATATACAATCATAATCTCTTCTAATTTTTCTTATACAATTATTCATAAGGCTGAATACCTATAGTGGTCAATGGAAACACATTTTTAAAGACTAGGGAATTCTAGATTAAGGTACACTTCAGTGTTCCTCACTATTAACTAGTACCATTTTCTCAAACTACTAGATTCATTGAATTTCTGACTCCTGCTTGACTGCTAAGAACACCTGTCTCAGGTGAGCCCCAGAATGTGTAAATTCTTAGCTGGTTCTTCTAGCCCACAAACATTTTTACTTCCTGATTCCCTAACTTCTGGCTACTAGTACTCAGTATTATAGTTATAGCACTCTTAGTCTCCAGGTTTATCTCTCCATTTTTTTTAAATTAAAGTTTTTTATTTTCAAAACACATGCATGGATAATTTTCTTTTCTTTCTTTTTTTTTTTTTATTTAATAGTTTTTATTTACCAGATATATGCATTGGAATCTCTTTCCATTTAAAACTAATACCTCACCTTCCCTTTCCTTTAATTTTTTTTTTCTATTTCCATTTTCAAATCATGTGTTGTTGTTTAACTTAATCTGTCCCTACCACATCTGTTGTAAATTGAACTACATGTTTCATCATCACTTTTTTGGATATCATTTTATCAGAGTTCTAATGTTCTATGTAATGCTATTACTGTATAAACTGTTCTCATTCTACTTACATTGTTCCATATCATTTCAAAGATGTCTTCCCAGTTTCCTCTGAAATTGACCATTTCAACAGTTTTTATAGAATAGTAATATATTTTGTTTAGGCATTCCACAATAGGCTGATACTCCTTTAGTTTCCAATTTTTAAATACAAAAAAAAAAAAAAAAAAGAGTTGCTATAAATATTTTGAACAAACCATTGAGTGATATTCAACCAGCCTTTCCTAATAACTATCCATTTCCCCAGAACAGCAATTAACCTTCATTGAGAAAATACAACTCTACTATAATGATCATAGTTGCTATTATCTATCTCTAAGATGAGTAAAAAAAAAAAAAAAAGAAAAAGAAAAATTTTCATCATGTGAAAAGGATAATAAAATGTTTTAAAGAAGTAAGTTTTTAAAATACCTCTCTAATCTTTTGTTATCAATCATACCTTATCTATAATATATATGCCTAATCCTAGCATTAATGACATTTTACTCTGAATCCTCATCTTGGTACTGGGTTTTCTCAGCCTTAGTCATACATAGCTTTAAAATTTCAAGACAATTTAGTGCTCTACGCATAGGCAGGGAAGTGAGAAAGTGGATCAAGTGCAAAATTTTAATCTGTACTTGAATCTAGACAATATGTCATCTTGAGTAAATCAGCTAGTCCTTGTTTCAATTCCAGCATCTGTAAATATAGTAATCCTAACTACCTTAAATACATGCAGTAACCACCCAAATGGAGTAACACAAATAAAGCTTAAAGGACTGTGTAAATGCTAACTATTATTATTCAACAACTTCCATTCACTAAAGTAAAAATTGAGAGAACGTTAAGGGCCAAAAAAATTTTTTTAGTCTTCTATCAGTCAAATAACCCATAAGGTTCTCTAAGTCCCCTCTTCAAAACAACTAAAGTAGAAATCGATAAACAATATAATAGGCTTCTGTATTCCAGCATGCCAATATTCTTATGATTATTTTTCCATAGAAAGAAGATAGCTAACATTCCACACTCTGTCACCCAATTCCTTCCAAAAGTTATTTCCAGCTGTTGTTATACTGTGTTAAGAGAAACTTACATTTAATTTGTATTTAATTTATGTAGTTAATTTAATACTACTATTCCTTAGCAACCTTTATAAACTGTCACTGATACACATTGCTTTCTAAGAGTTTGTGTTTTTCAAAAGAAATTTTCTTTTTGTTTTGGTTTGGTTTTTTCCTCAACAGTATTTTTCCAATATACATAGTTTTCAACATTCATTTTGGTAAGATTTTGTATTCTGAATTTCTCTTCCTCCTTCCCTTACTTCCCCTTCTCCAACACATCAAATGATCTAATATAAGTTAAACATTTACAATCCTTTTAAATGTATTTCCATATTTTCCATATTATACAAGAAAAATCAGACCAAAAGGGAAAAAAACATGAGAAAGAAAAAAGCAAAGTAAAAAAAGGTGAAAATGGGGCAGCTAAATGGCGCAGTGGATAGAGCACCAGCCCTGAATTCAGGAGGACCAGAGTTCAAATGTGATCTCAGAGACTTAACACTTTCTAGCTGTGTGACCCTGAGCAAGTCACTTAATCCCAGCCTCAGGTTAAAAAAAAAAAAAAAAAAAAAAAAAAAAAAAAGGTGAAAATGCTGTGCTTCAATCCATATTCAGTCTCTATAGTTTTCCCTTTGGATATGGGTAGCATTTTCCATCCCAAATCTATTGGAATTGTCTTGGATAATAGAATTGCTGAGCAGTCCATTACAGCAGATCATAGCATAATTCTGCTGTTACTGTGTAACAAACAAGGTTTTCTTGGTTCCGTTCACTTCACTCAGCATCAGTTCATGTAAGTCTTTCCAGGCTTTTCTAAAACCAGCCTGCTCATCATTTCTTATAGAACAATAATATTCCATTAGATTCATATACCATAATTTATTTAGTCATTGCCCAACTGATGGACATCCACTCAATTTCCAGTTCCTTACCATTACAAAAAGAGTCACTACACTACTGGATTAGATTGTTTTATAGCCAAATTGCTCTGTAGGATGGTTGATCAGTTCATAACTCCACCAACATTGATTAGTGTATCAATTACCCCATATGTTCTCCAACATTTATCATTGTTTTCTTTTCATCTTAGTCAATCTGAGGTGTTGTTTGTATTTCTCTAATAAATAGTGATTTAGAGTATTTTCTCATATGACTATGATTTTAATTTCTTCATCTGAAAATTGTCTATATGTGTCCTTCAAGTATTTTTCCCTTGGGGAATGACTTGTATTTCATGAAAAACTTTCACAAGACTTTTTTAAACCAAAGATGTAGGGTTTTATCATTTGGGTCTATGTGCAAAAAAAAAAAAAAAAAAAAAAAATCTGGCTATTTCCTCATAGTTTGAAGTTTTAAAAATACAATTCTGACTTGATCTTAAAAGCAAAAGCATCAATTCATTTGGAAGAACAAAATGATCAAAAACATTAAGAGAATTAATGAAAAAAAAAAGTTGTAAAGGAAAACAGCCAAACAATACCAGTTCTCAAACTGAATTACTAAGTAGTAATCATCAAAGCAATCTGGTACTCACTGATAAAGAGTACTTAATAAGGAGAACACAGTGAGTACACAATATGCAGTAGTAAATAATGACCTAGTTTTTGACAAACCCAAAGATATCAGCTTTTGGGAGAACTCCCTAAATGACAAAATCTTCTGGAAAAGCTGGAAAGAGGTTTGGCAGAAACTAAGTATAGACTAACATATCACAACATATACCAAAATAAGGTCAAAATGGATACATGACCTGTATATAGAAAGTGATATCATAGCATATTAGGGGAGCATTGAATAGTTTACCTATTAAGACCTATGAAGAATAGAAGAATTTATGATCAAACAAGTGATAAAGAGCATTACATGATATAAAATGAATAATTTAAATTATGTTAAATTTAAAAGGCTTTGCACAAACAAAACCAATGCAATCAGTAACAGAAGAAAAAGAGATAATTGGGAGGAAAATATTTTTTACAGCAAGTTTCCTTGATAAATGCCTCATTTCTAATATAGAGAACTAAGTCCAACTTATAAGAATACAAGTCATTCTCCAATTGATAAATGGTCAAATAATATGCAGTTTTCATTTGAAGAAATCAAAGCTACCTATAATCAAATGAGAAATGTTCCAAAACACTATTGATTAGACAGATGTAAATTAAAACAACTTTTAAGTATCACTTTACACCTATCAGATTAGCTAATATGACAGAAAAGGAAAATGATAAATGTTGGAAGGAATGTGAGGGGAAATGGGACCCTAATGCATTGTTAGTGGAGTTGTGAACTAATCCAATTATTGCAGAGAACAATTGTGAACTATGCCTAAAATACTATAAAACACATTATCCATTGACTCAACAATACCACTGCCTAGGACTGTATTCCAAAGAAATTTCTTAAAGGTGGGGGAAGAACCTCTATAAAAATATTTATAACAACTCTTTATGGTGTCAAATAATTCGAAATTGTCCATCAATTAAAGAATGGCTGTACAAGTTATAGCATATGACTGTAACAGGATACTATTGAGCTATCAGAAATAATAAGCAGTATAATTTTTTTTTTTTTTTTTTGAGGCTGGGGTTAAGTGACTTGCCCAGGGTCACACAGCTAGGAAGTATTAAGTGTCTGAGATCACATTTGAACTCAGGTCCTCCTGAATTCAGGGCTGGTGCTCTATCCACTGCACCACCTAGCTGCCCCTAGCAGTATAATTTCAAAAAACCTGAGAAGACTTCTATAAATTGGTGCAAAAATAAGTAAACAAAACCAGGAGAACATTAATAATGCAGTATTGTATGATGACCAAGTGTGAATGACTTAACTACTCTCAATAAGACAATGATCTAGGACAATTCCAAAGGACTCATGATGAAAAATGCTATTTGCCTCCAGAAAAAGAATGAATAGAGTCTGAATACAGATAAAAGCATACTATATTTTACTTTACTTTTGTGTTTTTTGTCTGTTTTCTTTCACAACATGACTAATGTAGAAATGTTATGCATCATTGCACGAGTATAGACTATATCTTCCTGACCTTTTTGTAGTGGCTAGAAATTGGAAATTGAATGGATGCCCATCAATTGGAGAATGGCTGGGTAAATTGTGGTATATGAATGTTATGGAATATTATTGTTCTGTAAGAATTGACCAACAGGATGATTTCAGAAAGGCTTGGAGAGACTGACATGAACTGATGCTAAGTGAAATGATCAGAACCAGGAGATCATTATACACTTCAACAACAATACTGTATGAGGAACAATTCTGATGGAAGTGGCTGTCTTCAACAATGAGAGGATCCAAATCAGTTCCAACTGGCCAGTAATAAACAAAACCAGCTATATCCAGTGAAAGAACACTGGGAAATGAGTGTGTACCACAACATAGCATTTACACTCTGTTATTGTTTGCTTGCATTTTTGTTTTTCTATTTTTACCTTCTTTCTAAATCTGATTTTTCTTATGTAACAAGACAACTATATGAATATGTATACATATATTGTATTTAACATATACTTTAACATATTTCCCATGTATGGGACTATCTGCCACCTGGGGGGGGAGGGTGGAAGGAGAGGTTGGAACAGAAGTTTTTACAAGGGTCAATGTTGAAAAATTATCCATGCATATGGAGTTCAAAATCAGACAATAAACTAGAAGAATGAGCAAATGAAAAATATTTCTAAATAAGCCCACTATTAGAGTAGTAGGGACACTCAAGACACAAATATAAAAGAGTGTAACTCCAAAATATCTATGTGCATTATCTCAGAGAAAAACACTGCTTGGATATAAACTCAATTAGGATTCCTAGGATTGAGTTAAAAAAATTTTTTTAATGTTTTTATAAATGTAACGAGAGCTAGACGAAGAAATTAAAACTATTTCTAGCCATGTGAAAAAATGCTCCAAGTCATTATTAATCAGAGAAATGCAAATTAAGACAACTCTGAGATACCACTACACAACTGTCAGATTGGCTAGAATGACAGGGAAAGATAATGCAGAATGTTGGAGGGGATGTGGGAAACTGGAACACTGATACATTGTTGGTGGAATTGAGAACTCTGAGAACCTCTTCAACAATGAGATGAACCAAATCAGTTCCAATAGAGTAGTAATGAACTGAACCAGCTATACCCAGTAAAAGAACTCTGGGAGATGACTATGAACCACTACATAGAATTCCCAATCCTTCTATTTTTGTCTGCCTGCATTTCTGATTTCCTTCACAGGCTAATTGTACACTATTTCAAAGTCCGATTCTTTTTATACATCAAAATAAATGTATGGACAAGTATACATATATTGTATTTAACTTATACTAAATATAATACTAACATGTATTGGTCAACCTGCCATCTAGAGGAGAAGGTAGGGGAAAGGAGGGGGAAAAAGGGTTTTGCAAATGTCAATGCTGAAAAATTACCATGCATATATATTGTAAATAATAAGCTATAATAAGAAAAAAAAAGATAAAAAAAAAATAAATTGAATGAGAGCACCTGTAGAGAATATTGGAAAAGAAATGAGCGCTTGGAAAAGAAGAAAGAATAGAACAGTTTGGCACAAAAGATACAAAACCTTGCCCAAGAAACAAAATCTCTGAAAATTCAAAAGACCAAAGAGAAGCCAATGACTTTCATGTGGCAATAAGAAATACTAAAAACAAAGTAAAAAGACTAAAACTATTAGAAAACATAAAATATTTCATAGCAAAATTGACTTGGAAAACAGATAAAAGAGAAAAAAATCTGAGATTCATTGGATTTTCTGAGCATCATTACCATCAGTTATCTCTTCCCAAGAGCCTAGATATCCTACTTCAAGAAATCTTTAAAAATTGTCCTGTCCCAATGGAGGAAGAAGGAATTTATGACCAAAGAACAAGAGATCATTATTGAACACAAAATATAAAATTTTGATTACATCAAATTGAAAATTTTTTTGTACCAACAAAACTAATGCAGACAAGATTAAAAGGGAAGCAATAGACTGGACAAACATTTTTACAGTCAAAGGTTCTGATAAAGGCCTCATTTCCAAAATATATAGAGAATTTACTCTAATTTATAAGAAATCAAGCCATTCTCCAAATGATAGTCAAAAGATATGAACAGACAATTCTCAGACGAAGGAATTGAAACTATTTCTAGCCATATGAAAAGATACTCCAAGTCATTATTAATCAGATAAATGCAAATTAAGACAACTCTGAGATACCACTACACACCTGTCAGATTGGCTAGAATGAGAGGGAAAGATAATACCGAATGCTGGAGGGGATGTGGGAAAACAGGGACGCTGATACATTATTGGTGGAATTGTGAACACATCCAGCCATTCCGGAGGATGATTTGGAACTATGCTTAAAAAGTTATCAAATTGTGCATACCTTTGATCCAGCAGTGTTACTATTGGACTTATATCCCAAAGACATTTTAAAGAAGGGAAAGAGCTTTGTATGTGCAACAATATTTATGGTAGCCCTCTTTGTAGTGGCCAGAAACTGGAAACTGAGTGGATGCCCCTCAATTGGAGAATGGCTGAATAAATTGTGGTATATAAATGTTATGGAATATTACTGTTCTATAAGAAATGACCAGCAGGATGATTTCAGAAAGGCCTGGAGAGACTTACATAAACTGATGCTGAGTAAAATGAGCAGGACCAGGAGATCATTATATACTTCAACAACAATACTATATTATGATCAATTCTGATAGATGTGGCCCTCTTCAGCAATGAGATGAAACAAATCAGTTCCAATAGAACAATGATGAACAGCTACACCCAGTGAAAGAACTCTGGGAAATGAGTGTAAACCACTACATAGAATTCCCAATCCCTCTATTTTTTATTTCTCTCACAAGTTAATTGTACACTATTTCAAAGTCTGATTCTTCTTGTGCAACAAAATAACTGTATGGACATGAATATATATATTTTGTATTTAACATGTATTGGTCTACTTGCCATCTGGGCAAGGGAAAGGAGGAAAAAAATTGGAACAAAGGGTTTTGCAACTGTCAATGCTGAAAAATTACCCATGCATATATTTTGTAAATAAAAAGCTATAATAATTTTTTAAAAATTTGCCCATGTCTCTTAGAACCAAGGACAAAGTAAAAATTTTAAAAATTTAAAAATCTATTGATTACCTTATTAAAGAAACCCCAAAATGAAAACTCCATGGAACATCACAGCTAATATCCACAGCTTCTAGGTCAAAAAGAAAAAATACAAGCATCCAGAGAGAAAGAATTCAAATACCAAAGGGCCACAGTCAGGGTCACACATCATTTGAGAGCCACCAAAACAAAGGAGCAGACAACCTGGAATATGACATTCCAGAATAGCCAGACATAGTCAAGAATAATTTACCCAGTAAAATGAATGTAATGTTACAAGAAAAAAAAAAAAAAAACTTTAAAAACCAGAGGCTACCACGTGTCCTGATGGAAAGACCAAAACTACAGAGAAACTTTGAAATACAAAACACTAGAGATTTAAGAGTAATATAAAAAGGTGTGAATGAATAATGATAAAATACCAAATAAGAATTACATTCACATACATATATCCCTTCTGATCTTTGTTATTATCAAGGTTCACAGAGGGAGCTCAATTAGAAAAGATTTATGAATGGTTCTCTTATGTTGTAATGATTTTAAGAATACAAAGGTATAAAAGGAAAGAAGGTTAGTGAAAATTCTCTCATATGAGGTGTACAAAAAAATTATATATAAATAAGGAAGAGAGGTGGAGATGGAACAGTAGTAGTTGACACAGTAATTTCACTTTCATCTGAAATGATCAAAAAAAAAGAATTTATTTTTCAACAGAAAAATAGTAGGGAGAGGAGAAAGGAGGAGATAGGATTTAAAAGGCAAATTAAGGGGAAAATTAGTCTTAAGCAAAACAAAATCTAAAGGTATACAGAAATATTTATAACTTTTTTTGAGGAGGGAAAGAATGAGGAATGGAAAATATAATACTAAACTGGAAAACAAATTAACAAATTTAGGCATATAAATGTGATAGAACATTATTGTGCTGTAAGAAATGATGGAGCATAGAGGATCTCAGAAAATGCAGAATAAGACAATATGTTTTAGGCTATGGGCAATGTGTAAATTTATTTGACTGACTAAACATGTGCAACAGGAAAACTGGGAAAGGGAAAAAAGTAGAGAGTGGTTGATTAAAACAAAATATTAAATAAAACAAAATTTCTGGGAATTCTGATCAACACAATGACCAACCACAATTCCTGAGGAATCATGATGAATGAAACATGGTGCCCACTCCTGAGAGAAATCCAGATTAAGACTTAATTTTTTAGATATGATCAATCAGAAATTTTGTTTTGCTTAACTACTGACTGTTGTTCAGTTGTGTCTAAATCTTCATGAGTCCATTTAGGTTTTCTTGGAAAAGATACTAGAGTAATTTGTCACTTCCTTCTTCAATTCATTTTATAGTTGAGGGAAATGAGGCAAACAGGGATTATATGACTAACCCAGAGTCTCACAACTAGTAAGTAACTGAGGTCATATTTGAACTCAGATCTTTCTGACTCTAGATCTGGTACTTATCTAGTGCAGCACTTAGATGTCTTTGACTATACAAGTTTGTAAAAGGGGTTTTGTTTTTCTTGCTTTCTTAAGGAGGGAGAGATGGGGAGGAATAAGTAGAAGAAAGAGAAGACTAATCTTTGAAAATAAAACAATTTAAAAAAAATAAGAGGCAGAAAATTGCAAACACAAGAAATAATGCAAAAATAGAGAAGCAGAAATGTTCAAGAGATAGAGGATTGTCTAGTCTGGTTTGAAAAGAACATACAATACATGATAGGAAATAGTACAAGATAAGATTAAATGTAAAAAGCCTTGAAGGCAGAGGAGCAGAACTTTTTTTTTTTTCCTGAGACAATTGCCCAGGGTCACACAGCCAAGAAGCATTAAAGTGTTTGAGGCCACATTTGAACTCAGGTCCTCCTGACTTCAGGACTAGTAGTCCAATCACTGTGCCACCTAGTTGCTTCCAAGGTCAGAAGATTTTGATCCATAAGGTATCTTAGATACCTAATCCAATTCTCCACACATACATACTTTTTTTTTTTTTTTTTTAAACAAATTAAGTAAAAACCATCACCCAACCCAAAAAGAGCTTACATTCTAATGGGAAGACAATAAGTACATATATAGTTACTGGGTAAATATATGAATAAAGAAAGATAATAAAGATAATTAAAAGGGGGAATTAGCAACTGGCATTCAGGAAAAGCTTATATAGAAAATGGTGCTTGTGCTTCATACAGAAGGGAGAGAGGAGTTCTTTGAGGTAAAGATTAAAAGAATTCTAGGAGCAGAGAAACAAAGAGAGGAGATGAAATGTGTATGACAGAAAGAATGTCAGTTTCGTTGGATCACAGATTGTGAAAGGGAAATAATATTTATTGAGGCTAAAAAATTTAGTGAAGTTAAAATGGGAAGGGCTTTAAAAGTTAAACAGAATTTATACTTTATCCAGTATAGAATTTAGTCACAACCAAGTTAATTTGTGTAACCTCATGATCTCCTATCTCCCTGTCCTAGTTGCACCTGTCAGACCTCTCATGCCAATGTGAATGCAGAACAGCCATAGAACATGAGAACCCTAGGATAGGAAAGAGCAGCAACATGTGTTTTAGAAACCCTTTTTTAGAAACCCGTATCTACTTCAATTGTAAACTTGTTTTTGAGCTAACACTAGCTAACACCCTAACATTTTAGAAATGTGGGCCTATCAAGATTGTCTTATCACAAAACTCATCTTTAAAAAGCACATGATTTGACCTTGGTGTCTGGCTGCATTTGAAAAACTGTTACCTTGGGTGCTACAATAAAGTATTTTAAATTTCCTCTTCCTGAGAGTTTGCTTCATTATTAAGGGACAAAGATTTTCTTTGAACAATTTTTGGGAAGCCAGCCAGGAGAATTGCTTTTCCTTAGGGAACTCAAATGGGAATCTTACACCAAGTGGCAGCCCCTATTAGGCAAGAGTACACTTCCCTGGGTATCAGTTCCCAAGCTCAGGAAGGTAAAGAAGAAATAGGTCCCAAAACCCAAATTTTGATTTCCCCCCCCACATCTGTGTATAAAAAAAAGAGAAGGTGAAAATAAGAGGCAAATAAGAAAATGGATTTACAGGCACAAAAGTATTCCATAAAACAAGGAAATGCTGGTATTAAAGAGAGAGTGGGAAGGGCAAACCTCCTATGTTTTCTCGGGTAAACAAGATCCAAAAACAGGAAGAGTAAATCCTGTCTGTAATGTCCATGACTGTTAGGATTACTAAGTGAGAACTGAGGTTGTCTGGATAGTTACAAGGTGAGAACTCAGGTTGACTTGGTAGAAGGAGCAAGCCCATTGGCTGAAGTGGTTCTTCCCAGAAGCCCTTGCATTATCCCACGCCCATTCTCTGGGAGGATAAAGAGGACAGCAATCCAGGAAGAGGAGAGGACTCTGAATTGCATCAGGCTTGACGGGGCTCTCTGCAGGAAGGGAAGTCACTTCTTTGGACAAGAGTTAACAGCAACTGCCTGGAGACAACGGTTCACTACAGGAAGAAGAATCTGTCTTAAAGATTTGAGTAGACACAGCAGATCTCTTCCCAGAGGACAGTCATGACCTTGAAACATAAATCCATCAATATGGGAAGTATTACAGATAATTACATAAATTACATAAGCACATAGTAACATAGTAACATAACACATGCTAGAAGTATATAACATAATCATAATCAAATAATCATAAATTGAAAATTTATAAATGTCCATAAGTCCATTGTCCATTAGTCTCATCTTGTGTGAGGAAGTCCAATGATTCCTGCTGGTTTTTAAAGTTCTTTAACAGTCTTCTTATTATTCATGATCTTTCAGTGTCAGATGTTTCTTAGATCTTCTCCTTTATTTTGAGGTCTTTCTCTTTTTCTGTCTCTCTCTGATGGATAAGGCGAATATGACTCGTTGGCACCCATCTGATTCCTTCTCTTGCTGAAGAAATACAAGCAAACCCTCTCCCCCAGGCAGTTAACCTATCTGGTCCCTTCCATTCACCACTTTCTGGATCTCTCCACATCACCTGGCGATTATCTAAGGACAGTGGAGATGCTCTCATTGGACACTGCCCTTCTGGTGGGTTATAAAACCTGTCTGCTGGAGCCAGTGCATCTTTGTCAAAAATTAGAAAATTAATGGTATAGAGAACTAAATTTAGAAGTTCCCTAGGGCTACCTGTGGCTCCCCCTTCTGTCTCTCTCTGGGCCAGCCCGTGCCTCTTATTTTACGTGTGAGTGAGGGTCTCCCAATACCAGAGCTGGAATCGAGACCCCGGTGCTCCGGCTTCAAATTCATTGCCCTCTTCGGGAAGCCTGGATTGTGGATGAAGTCTGACCATCACTCTTCCGGGTCTCAGCTCTTCTCAGTCAGTCCAGAGGGACAGACTCCAAACTGGACTCCACATCCATTCCTCTGAGCCCACGCCCAGGCTGATGCCCTTCAGGGACAAGGCGGCAAACATCGGTCGTGATCCAAGGCTCGCTCTACTAGTCTAAGTGACTTTGATGCTCTTTATTTTTGGAAGTCTGAGGTACATCAGGTGATCATTAGCCCCAGGGACCGACGGCTTAGGATGGCCTCGTGTCTTTACCTTAAGTTGTAGTGAGCTGTCGTCTCCAGAAGCTGCTGGATCGCTCTCTGGGAAGAGATCTGCTGTGTCTACTCAAATCTTTAAGACAGATTCTTCTTCCTGTAGTGAACCGTTGTCTCCAGGCAGTTGCTGTTAACTCTTGTCCAAAGAAGTGACTTCCCTTCCTGCAGAGAGCCCCGTCAAGCCTGATGCAATTCAGAGTCCTCTCCTCTTCCTGGATTGCTGTCCTCTTTATCCTCCCAGAGAATGGGCGTGGGATAATGCAAGGGCTTCTGGGAAGAACCACTTCAGCCAATGGGCTTGCTCCTTCTACCAAGTCAACCTGAGTTCTCACCTTGTAACTATCCAGACAACCTCAGTTCTCACTTAGTAATCCTAACACATGACTGAGTGATGAGACTCAGTAGAAATGGGAAAATCGTGGGGAGAAAAAATTGGCCAAAAAGAAGTTGGGATCTTGAACACTAAAAATAAGACCTAAAGATAAATAACTTAGGCAAAAATAGGATTTTTATAGCTTTTGAGAATAACTCTGAAAAAGAAATTGCCCTCATTATCATACTATAAAGACCAGAATATCCTGCTATTTAAAGATCTACTCCCATAAAATCCATACAAGTTTTCATCACATGAACTAGTTACCACAAAGCCAATTTGATTAGATTTTATCATAGTTTATTAAATTATACTGTCTTAAAATTAATGGGTTTTATTCAAATTACCTAGTAGATCTCCATAAGTGATCTAGAATTTGAAGATGATTAAAGAAATGCCTCTACAAGCTTTCCCTGATCCATATGCAGCTATCTAATAGATGCAAAGGAAGTTCTTGCCAGAGCCCTGAGTGACCAAAGGACTCTACACTCCTAAAACTTCTATTTTGGGTTCCTTTATTCACCTATTATAACTTTGCTTGTTGTACTGATCATGTGCACGTTATAGACCTGCTACTTATTCTGTAAGGTGCTTATCATTTTGCCTTGGACACCACTGTATGAATTTCCCTTTGTACTGCATTTTGCTGGTCATGGTTTGCTTACAATATTTGTGCAGAGGCATTTCATGCAGTCTCTAGTGGTCTTTCTTGTCAAATACCTAATTCCTCATGATAGGATACTGACAAAAAAAGAGATTAAAAGTGAGACTCTCAAGGTCTCTCTTAAGAACTTTGAAATTGATTGCATAAGATGGAAGACATTGATACAGGACTAGCCAGCATGCAACACTCATCTGAGATGGTGTTGTGCTCTATGAGCAAAGCAAAATTAAAAGGGTTCAAAAGAAACATGAGATGCATAGTTAGAGAATCCACCTCCATGTTCACATGGATTGCTTGTGCCCAACTTGAAACAGAGCATTTCAAGCTCACACTGGTCTGATTAGCCATAGTCAGAAACATTGTTAATTTGACTCTAACACAGTGATGTCATTTTGGTCCTCTTCAAGAACAAAAGACAACAACCAACCATACCTTGGGTGCTATAATAAATTCCTAGGAATTTTTCTCATCCTAGATTTGCTTCACTATTCAGGGCAAGGACTGAGCAAAGATTTTCTCTTAACAATCCTAGAGACAAGAAGAAGCCAATGAAGTTGAGTAGGAAACCATTCAATGCTTAAAGATAATCACTTTAATAGACACATGTAAGAAAGGATACAGTAAGAAACGAGACAAAAAGACCAATCAGAAAACTGTTATAATAACTTAAGTGAGAGTAATGAAAGACTAAATTTAAGTGGTGTAACTCTATGATTAGAGAAAAGGAACTTAAATGAAAGAGATGTTGCAGAGGTAGAAAAGGCAAGATCTGGCAACTAACCAAAAATGTAGGAAAAAGGAAAGTGAGTACTAAAGGATAATCCTATGTTACAAACCTAAGAAACTGAAAGAATATTGGTGTTTTAGACAGAAATCGTGAAGTTTGGAAGAGGAATTGGAGGGAATAATGAGAAGTCTGGACAATAAAAGTTCAGTTTTTCATATGTTGAGTTTGAGATTTTTCAGGACATCAAGTTTGAAATGCCCAAGAAGCAGGTGACATATGATGAAAGCTAAAACAATGGCTAGAGTGAAATATATGTGAGTCATCTGTACAGAGAAAATAATTTAATTACCCCCAAAATGTATAGAAAGAAGAAACTAATATAAATCCTTCCACAGCTAGGAGACATGAGATGATGAACCATCAAAGGAAATCAAGAAGGAACTACCAAATTGGCACAGAACAGTAACATTAGAACAAATCAGAATCTGCAAACTACTTTGCACTTTCATATTATTCCTCTTTATGCATTCTACATTCCCATAAAACTAGACTATTTCAATTTTCCAAATTCAGCATATCCTCTTCTCTCTCCATAAATTCACACAAATCCCCCAAATAGAATGTATTTCCATTTTATCTCTGTCTTTTAAGATCCTTTTCTTCCTTCAAGATTTCCTTTCTCTCAGGTCCAACTTCTCTCTGTAGATTTCTATGACTTTGCCTACTTTCTTCCTACTCTCAACAACTATTAATAAAACAACACAATAAAACCTGCCTCTAGAAGGCAACGTATGGTATAGGATCAAACGATATAGGATCATTCTTTAAGAGTCCTAATCAACTACTTTCAACGCAGTGCTACACAAGAAGACTCCTTATATTAAACTGATTCAGGAAAGAGTAGGTCAATTCTAGCACAAAAGCAAATATTCACTGTAGTGACAGAATGTTACAGAACTCTGGGAGACAATTCCAAAAGGAAGTCTTCAGCTTCTAGAAATATATTGTCCAAACAAATATCCTAACAGAGATGATATAAAAAAGGCAATAAAGGATCATAAAATATTAAAAATACTGACAAAAACAAAGTTCAGAAGGGCAATTTTGTTATTGTGTTAAATTTAATATATTTTTTAAAAACTATGTAACAGAAGTCCAATTTCATGTAAGTCTCTTTCCCTTGTATATAAAAATGGTCTTTTTTGTAAAATGTCAAATTTGTAATTAAAAAAAAAAAAACATTATCATAGCTGATACAGACAGTTGCATGCCTATCCATATTTGTAATGAATTTTGTTTTTCTTGCCTTCTCAACAAGTGAGGAAAGAGCAGGGGAAAAAAACTGAAACTGGAAAAAATAAATAAATAAAAAGAATAAAAAGGCTCTGTGCTTAAAAAAAAAGAAAAAAGGAAACATTCTAAACTGAAAAGTTTCAAATTCTTATATTCAAAATGTGGCCTGTCAAATAATTACTTTTTCTGTTAGTAACAAGCAGATTACTTAACTTTGTTTAACTGAAGTTCTGATTCACTTGAAAAAGCTCTAGATATATGAAAATAAAAGCAAAAAGAGACAACTAGAATCTGCATATAAATCTTTAACTGTAAGATTTTCTCCCTATTCTTCAGTCTTAGGGATGCAAATATAATTTTTTTTCCAATGCCCTTTTTTTCAGAGTTCCTGAAATTATTATGCTAAGAGCAGAGTGAAAGCCTCAGTTAGATTCTAATAAGAGCTCACATTCACATAAGGATTTAAGGATAAAAATCATTCTTCACAACACTCTATCAGATAGATAATATAAATATTATACTCAATGTTACCGATGAGAAAATTTAAGGTTAAGGGGCACTGAGGAAGGTCACACAGATCCTAATCATAAGAGATGGGACTCAGATCCTAGTCTCACCTGACTCTTAGTAGAGAGTCAAACTTTTTCTTCTATACTACAGCTGCAAATGTATAACTATCTTCATAAAGACAATCTACCTCATCAGGACAGTTGCAGGTAAAAGGGACTGATATCAGCAACTGATGATGATGATTCTGAAATCATTAGTGACTTTTGCAAGAAGTGCTTCAGAAGTTGCACAGGTTAAAATCAGTTTTGCAAGATATTAGGAACAATTAGGATGCTGAGTACTTTATTCTTGAGAGAAAGCTGGTAGAAAAAAGAAAGATATTCAAATCACTGATGAAACTCTCAAGAAATACCTCTAAAACATTAAAGTAACATTTAAGAAGAAACATGGTCCATAGAAGAGTACCAGGTTTCAGGGCAATTTTAGATTCAATTTTTAGTTTTGCCACTTACCAGCTATTATACCTTCCCTCCTTCAAAGGTAAGTAACAAGGATCTGAACTACAAAACCCAATTATAATAAAGTATATAAGCTGGGACAAACTTAGCCAGATTCATTCATTCCATCTCACACCATCGTGGTGGCAGGCCTGTCCTCCTTCATTTCTCCACTGAGACCAATGCCCGTCTGAGCCAGAGACAGACTCAGAAGGCCTCGGGCAGAGTCAGAGAAGACAGAAGACTGGAGGCTGGAGCACAAACTCTGGGATTGAGATAGACTTCAAGACACAGACCATCATGGTGGTCCTCCTGCCTCCGCAACAGAAATCAAGACACATTCTGAAGGATATCAGGAAAGCTAGCCCAGGCCCCAGACAAAGAAACTAGACTTTGAAGAAGATAATTCTTGTGGAGATTACTCTGCTGAAATGAAGGCTGGTCCAGAGACCTCCAGAAAACCAACCAGAACATTACATTATTGTGACCACCAAATAAAATAATGACCACCCAAAAAAAAACCACACACACACACACACACACACACACACACACACACACACACACACACACACTTTTTCTGTTTTCTGTTACTTGTTCATATAAATAACTTACTAAAGATATTAAATGTTCTTAATATGGTTGTATTAATTGTCTGTTGTACTGGACTTATCACCTTAAATCTAATTGACATGAAAGAAACTCCAGGAACTATAGAAATGGAGAGAAAAGCCTTATTAAAGAAAAGAAACAAGTGAAGTAGAAGAAAGGCAAAATACTGAAAAGGACTATATTTAAAATCAGTAGATTCATGAAAGTAATTAATCTTCTTTTACTCAATATGAAAACTGGAAAAAGAGGAAAAAACAAAGTTCATATCTGCTCAACATTATTAAGGAAGTATTTAGTCTACGGAACTCAAATCCAACTTACTTATAATGATGAACACCTAAAATAGGAAAAGTTAAAACAATAGATCTTATCATTTGCTTCCTAAAATGTCCCTTAATGCTAACCAGCTCCCTCATTATCAAATTACTTGTGATATGCATTCCTTAGTGAACCTAACAGCTAAGTTAGTTCCACTAACAGTTAGTGGAAACAAACAGCTATTATATACTAACCAAATATATATCCTACTGCAATGAATAATTGTAGTTATATTTTACAAGTCAGTTTCCTACAAATTTAATTATCACAAAGAAAGTTTTATCAACATTAGATAAACTAAGAGAAATAAAAGTTTTCTACTTACAAGGCTAAAGACTCACTTTTTTCTGGCGCAAAATTAAGTAGTTCCAAAGATGCTACAACAACTATGGATAGATAACAGAAACTAAAAATTGGACAAAAAAAGCCAAATACCATAGCAAAGAAAAAAGTGAAAAACTACTTTTTTCTAGAGAAAATTAGGAATTTTTTAAAAATTCCATAATCATTTCTAAAGATAAGGATTAGTAGCCTATTAAATACCAGATTTTTCTAACCTGTCAAATATCAAATTTTCCACTTTCAAAAATTTCCTAAAGACAGATTGTAATCTGTTCAGCCAAAGTAATGAATTACTAATAATTAATTAAACTAATAATTCTTTATATTTTTATTCAGAATGTTTGCATATCTAAAAAGTCTAATAATTTTAAATTTTAGATTTCATTATTATACTTAAAAATTTTAAATATGTCAAAGTCTTGCCCTTAGAAATATGCTAAGGAAATCTTAATGTATTGCCAAAGAATTCTTTGTAAAATTCTATAATAGCAATCAAAGAAAAAACTTATCTATTAATAAACTAACATTTTTAAATATACATGATCTAACATACTCCGAAGAATTAGAGCCAGTATTTTTATTTATATATTTCAGTATGGTTAAAATTGAAGAGAGCAAAATAATGTATTTTAATAACCTCAAAGATAAATACTGTCCATCAATCAAAAAGCATTTAAACATACATTAAATTCCAGTGTTTTGACAGCACAAAAGCTTCATTTTTCAAGCAATATGCAACTATAACTAGAAAATAATAAAAAGTTTTGAAAAGACTGGAGAAAGAGGGAAGAATAAAGTAAAAATTAAGCATTTTATAATACTATAAGTATATTAGTCTTCATTTAAGCACTACTTTTCTTAACAATTTCCTTTACCTGAACAATATCTTGTTTAAATGCTATGCTAAAATTCAAGCACTCTAAAGCAAAACAACTGCTGAAAGGGTATTCATGAAATATTAATAGATGGGAAACCAGTTAATGGAAAAGGGGGAGAGGGAATCTTTGCAACATTTTCCTGATAAAGATCTGCTAACCAAGAAATATAGTAAATTGATACAAATATTAAAAAAAAAAGAAAGATCCATTCCCCAATATATGTCAAAGATCTGAATTGGCAATTTTTAAATTAAGAAATACAAGCTATTATGGCAGAAACTTAGGCATAAACTAACATTTCACACCTTATAATAAGTTAGGATCAAAATGGGTTAATGATTTAAACATAAAGGGTTTTACTATAAGCAAATTAGGAGAACAAAGTATAGTTTACCTGTTGGATTTTTGGAGAAGGGATGAATTCATGACCAGAGGAGAAATAGACAACATAATGAAATGCAAAATGGATAATTTTTTATTATATTAAATTGAAAAGGTTTTGTACAAACAAACCAATGCAGCCAAGATTAGAAAGGAATCAAAAAGCTGAGAAACACAACCAATATTTCTGACAAAGGCTTCATTACTAAAATACAGAACTGAGTCAAATTTATAAGAATACAAGTCATTCCCTGACTGATAAATGGTTTCAGGATATAAAGACAGTTTTCAGATGAAGAAATTAAAACCATTTATGCTCATATGAAAAAAAATGCTTTATATCACTCTTGATTAGAGAAATGTAAATTAAAACCACTCTGAGATATCACCTCATACTTATCAGATTTGCTAAGATGACAGAAAAAGATAATGATAAATGCTGGAAGGGATGTAGGAAAATTGGGACACTAATGCATTATTCGTGCAATTATGAACTGATTCAACTATTCTAGACAGTAATTTGGAACTATGCACCAAGAGCTATCAAACTGGGCATACTCTCTGATCCAGCAGTGCCACTACTCAGTCTCTATTCCAAAGAGAACATAAAAAAGGAAAAGGGATCCATATGTGCAAAAATATTCATAGCGATTCGTTTTGTGATGGCAAGGAATTGAAAATTGAATGGACATCCATCAGTGGGAAAATGGCTGGAAAAGTTATGGTATATGAATGTAATGTAATATTATATTGTTCTATAAGAAATAACGAGGGGCAGTTAAATGGTGCAGTGGATAGAGTATTGCTCCTTAAGTCAGGAGGACCTGAGTTCAAATCCAGCCTCAGACATTTAATACTTCCTAGGTGTGTAACCCTGGGCAAGTCACTTAATTCCAAATGTCTCACATAAAAAAGAGAGAGAGAGAAACAAATGAGCAGGTTTATTTTAGAATAGTCTAGAAACACTTATATGAACTGATGCTGAGTGAAGTGAACAGAACCAGGACAACATCATACATAGTAAAAGCAAGACTGTGTGATGATCAGCAAGCTAGTTATGCAAGACAATTTCAATAGTCTTGGGATAGAAAATGCTATTCACAATAAGAAAGAGGTCTATGAAGATTGAATGTAGATCAAAACATACTATTTTCACTTCTTTCTTTGTTTTTCTTTATCATGGTTTTTCTCATTTGTTCTAATAAGGAGATATGTTTAAAATGCTTGTACATGTATAGCCTAGTTCAGATTGCTAGCTGTCTTGGAGAGTGGAGAAAGAAAAAAATTTAGAACTCAAAATCTTACAAAAATGAATGTTGAAAACTATTTACATATAAGTGGAAAAAATAAAACATTATTAAATTTAAAAATTAAAGAAATGTAAGCTATTATCAACTATATGGAAAAAATGCTCCAAATTACTTATAATAAAGGTAAATAACAAATGTTGGAGGGGTTGTAGGAAAATGAGCATTCCATTTTTGGTGGAACTATGAATTGATTCAGCAATTCTGGAAAGCAATTTGAGATTATGTCCAAAAAAATCTAAAAACTGGGTATGAACTCAGTAATATAAGCCTCTGCCCTGACCTGAAAGAATTCAAAAAAAGAGGAAAAAGATCCAAGCATACAAAAATATTCGTACCAGCTTCTTTGGTGGTGCGGTGCTCTAAAGACCCTAATGGCTGAACAAAGCACAATATATGAATATAACGGAATATATATGTGCATCTAAGAAATGATGAAAGTAGTAGTTACAGAGAAACCAGGGAAAATTTATGCAAACTAATGAAGAATGAAGAGAGCAAAACAATTTCTACCATAACAACACTGTCAAGAAAAACAATTTTGAAAAATTAAGACAATAACCAACCACAACTGTAGAGGACCTATGACAAAACATGCTATCAACCTTCTGACAGAGTGGTTATGAATTCAGCACGCAAATTTTGATTATTTTTTGAACATCAACAATACAGAAATTTCGTTCAATTGACTATGCAAAATTATGTATTTGATGTATTCTATTTTTATGTATTATGTATCTTATTTCTCTTTTTTCAATATGGGAGAGAGAGAAAGGGAAGAAGTAAGGAAGAGACTACGGGAGGGAGGAAGAGAGAAAAGAAGGGAAGGAAGGAGGGAAAGGAGGAAGGAGAGAAGGGGAAAGAAAAGGGGAAGAAAAGAGGGAAGGAATCAACCATTTATTAGGCACCAATTACTATGTGTGGTACTGTGCTAAGTGCTTTACAAAATTTATCTCATTTAATCTAATGGTGAAACATGCCTCCTACATCTTAGTAGAGAAAAAATAAACCAGAGGTACAATGCAAGACAGACCTATTTTTCAGACCAAGCAATATGTTAGTACTGCTTAACCATAATTATTACAAAAAAGCATTTGTATTGGTGTGAATTGATGACTTAGAAGACAATCAAAAGCTGAGAGAGAGAGAGAGAGAGAGAGAAAGAGAGAGAGAGAGAGAGAGAGAGAGAGAGAGAGAGAGAGAGAGAGAGAGAGAGAGAGAGAGAGAGAGAGAGAGAAGGAAGGCAGGAGTAGAAACATTTGAAAAATACAAAGAAGGAAACAAAATTCAGAAAAGGATATAAAGCAATTGTTACTACCTTATGAATATAAACTTTAAGAAAACTAAAGAGAAATTTAAATTCATGTTCATTTAAAAAAAAAAAAAGTATCAACATCCAAATTAAAAAGTGATTCACCTAATAACTAATGGAATATATATGTACTGAATAGAAAGATGAATCATCCATTAAAGTCCTGCTCTGCTGTCTTGTTTGTGCCAGGAAGGTGACTCTATATTTTAAAAGGCCATACCAGTGGCTTTAGAATGCAAGCTTTAGAAGGCTCTATAACAAGGTAGAAAAGGTTCATTATCAACATGAAGAATTAAGAAAAGCTCATCACTAAGTTAGGTGGAAAATGGTCACTATTTTGGCCAAATCAAAGATCTCAAAGGCCTTGTAATTTGTGTTAGTGCAAGGATACTCCCACCAACAAATAATTGATATATGTGGAAGAAAAAAAAAAATCCTTGTGTGTTATGTTATAGATATTCATTATTTAAATAGTTTGCTAAATAAAAAAATGAAATTATACATAGAGGTCTAAAACAAAGCCAATACCCTACTGAAATTCAAATCACCTTATACCCTTTAATTATACTATTATAAACCTTTAACTAGTGCAAGTAATGTTTATCCTCAAAAAACCTCAAATTAATAATTGATGTGAAGCAATGGAATTGAAAATTCCAAGAACTTATCAATATAATTTTACTTAAATTCACCCAAAATAATATTTTTATTTTATTTCATATGTTTATTACTTGTTCAACAATGCTGAAAATCTCAAGCTGTGAAGAAATGGTCCCAGAAAATGAAAGAACATTTATCTGGATATCTTAAACTAAAGATTCCACTGTATTTAAAAATCTATTGAGAGATTATTATTGCTGAATATTTACATTTGCTTTATACCAGGCCATACTATAAAGCTTTTGGAATCCCCATACATATTCTATTAATTTTACCCACAGATAATGTTAGTAGTCAATAATGGTTGGTGTCAGTAGGGGAATGTGCCAGTTAAATATTGGAAACTAAACATAACACATAACCTATGTTACTGATAAGCATGCTTTGGATGGCTAATAACCATAATATTCAAATACAAATATTCCAAAAAAATAAATTGGAGATTTACTTTATAACTCATTCTGCTTATATTAAGCTTAAGTTATATTAACTTACTTTTTTTTAAAAAGGTACTAATAAAAACTGAAAAAAAAATTATTATCAATGCCTCTTTCTTAAATGCCAAAATATAGAGGCGTTATTCAATTATTTATGATGTTTCAAAATAATTTCATATTTATAAGTAATATGTCAATTAATAAATTCTTATATTCAAAGTAAAGTGAAGGGTAAGGAGAAGAGGAAATGGAAGAATAGGGTTAGCATACTGTCTAGCTGGATGGAACAGAAAAATTTGAGAGAAAGCTGAAACTATGTCAGATCATGGAGGGCTGTGAATGTCAAGAAGGAAGGTTTAAATTTTACTAAATAGGTAAGCAGAGCTGTTAAAAAAAGTTTTAGCAGAAGACTGACATGAACAGACCTATACATAGAGAAAATTAGTTTGGCAGCAGTGTAATATATATATAATGGAAGAGTTAGAGGGTGGAAAATATCAAACTTCTTAGGAAGCTACTGTAACAGACCAAGAAGATGATAATTAGCACTTATGTCAGAAACTCGACATAGATCTACACTTCACATCCCATATCAAAATAAAGTAAAAATGGACACACGATAATGATAAACAAATTAGGAAAACAAATGATAACTTATCTATCAGATCTTTGGAGAAAGGAATTTACGACCAAAGAAGAACTAGAGAACATCATGAAAGGAAAAATGGCTAACTTTGTATATTAAACTAAAAGGTTTTTAAAGCACAAAGAAAACCAACAGAAATAAGACTGAAAGGGAAATAAGAAGTTGGGGAAAAAAAATCTTTACAGCAAGTATTTCTGATAAAGATCTCATTTCTAAAATATATAAGGAATTATGTTAAATTTGTAAGAATACAAGTCACCCCCTAATTGATAAATGGTCATAGGATATGAACAATTTTCAGATGATGAAATTAATGCTATCTATAATCATATGGGAAAAAATGCTCTAAATCACTATTGATTAGAGAAATGCAAATTAAAATAACTTTGAGATACCACCTCACACCTGTCAGATTAGCTAAAATGACAGGAAAAAATAATGATAAATATTGGCAAGGATGTGGGCAAAATGGAACACTAATGCATTATTGATGGAGTTGTGAAATAATGCAGCCATTCTGGAAAGTAACCTTGAACTATGCCCAAAGGACTATAAAATTGTGCATACCATATGAAAAGATGCTCCAACTCATTATTAATCAGAGAAATGCAAATTAAGACAACTCTGAGATACTACTACATACCTGTCAGATTGGCTAGAATGAGAAGGAAAGATAATGTGGAATGTTGGAGGGAATGTGGGAAAACTAGGACACTGATACATTGCTGGTGGAATTTGAATACATCCAGCCATTCTGGAGAGCAATTTGGAACTATGCTCAAAAAGTTATCAGACTATGCATACTCTGATCCAGCAGTGTTATTACTGGGCTTATATCCCAAAGAGATCTTAAAAGAAGGGAAAGGAACAATGGGATGAACCAAATCAGTTCCAATAGAGCAGTGATAAACTGAACCAACTACACCCAGCAAAAGAACTCTGGAAGATGATTATGAACCACTACATAGAATTCCCAATCCCTCTAATTTTGTCCACCTGCATTTTGGATTTCCTTCACAGGCTAATTGTACACTATTTCAAAGTCTGATTCTTTTTGTACAGCAAAACAATTGTTTGGACATGTATATGTATATTGTATTTGATTTATACTCTAACCTGTTTGGCATGTATTGGTCAACCTGCCATCTGGGGGGGAGGGGGAAAGGGGAGGGAGGGGAGGAATTGGAGCAAAAGGTTTGGCAATTGTCAATGTTGTAAAATTACCCATGCATATATTTGGTAAATAAAAACTATTAAAATTTAAAAATAAATAAAAAAATTTTAAATTAAAAAATTAAATTAAAAAAAAAAAAAAAAAAGAAGGGAAAGGGACTTATATATGCAAGAATGTTTGTGGCAGCCAGAAACTGGAAACTGAGTGAATGCCCCTCAATTGGAGAATGGCTGAATAAATTCTGTTTTTTTAAATTATGGAATATTACTGTTCTGTAAGAAATCTGTAAGGATGATTTCAGAAAGTCCTGGAGAGACTTACAGGAACTGATGCTGAGTGAAATGAGCAGGACCAGGAGATCATTATTTACTTCAACAACAATACTATATGATGACCAATTCTGATGGACATGGCCCTTTTCAACAATGAGATGAACCAAATCAGTTCCAATAGAGCAGTAATGAATTGAACCAGCTATACCCAGAGAAAAAAACTCTGGGAAATGAGTATGAACTACTTCATGGAATTCCCAATTCCTCTATTTTTGTCTGCCTGCATTTTTTATTTCCTTCACAGGTTAATTGTACGCTATTTCAAAGTCCAATTCTTTTTGTACAGCAAAATAACCGTATAGACATGTATACATAGATTGTATTTAACTTACACTTTTAACATATTTAACATGTATTGGTTGACCTGCCATCTGGGGGAAGGGTGGGGAGGAGGGGAAAAATTGGAACAAAAGATTTTACAACTGTTAATCTGAAAAATTACCCATTCATATATCTTGTAAATAAAAAGCTATAATTTAAATAAATAAATAAATGGAATAAAATTGTGTATTCCTTTTGACCCAGTAGTGTTGGATCTGTATTCCAAAAAAATCATAAAGGAGGAAAAAGGACCCACCTGTGCAAAAATGTTTGTAACAGCTCTTTTTGTGGTAGCAAAGAATTGGAAGTGAGTTGATGCCCATTAATTAGGGAATGGCTGAATAAGTTGTGGTATATGAAGGTAATGGGATATTATTGTTCTATAAAACTGATGAACAAGCTGATTTTTAGAAAAGTCTGGAAAGATTTATATGAATTGAAAGTGAAACAAACAGAACCAATACAATGTATTCCTATACAATGTATACCGTATTGGTAATAATGTGCGATGATCAACTATGAAAGACTTGGTTCTTCTCAGTGGTTCTGTGATTCAAAGCAATCCCAATAGATTTTATCCAGAAAATGTCATTCACATCCATGATTCATAAAGCAAATGTGTGTTAAAATAAACAAACAAAAAAAAAATCTATATTATGTTGAACAGCAATGAGAAAAAAGAGGGATCTGATGAAGACAGAATAAGACATTAATAACTGAGGCAGAGAGAAGGAGAAAAAGGAAGAGAGGAAGGGAAAGAGGGAGAGGGGGAGAGAGTCAGAGAGAGTACTCAAGTAAAATATTTTGTTAATATTACCAAACCAGAAAGTAAGAGCAGATCATTTTCTCCATAATTTTCATTTGAAAATAAAATGGAATATTTTGATATGTGTTAGGTTAAACGTACCCAAAATTCCACTTCAGACCTCCAAAAGCAGACTAATACTAACAATATTCAGTAATCTTACTCTCAACAAGAAATGAGAAGAAAATTGTTGTCTTCTTTGTTACTGTTAGGAACACAAAGTTAAAAAGTAATCCTTCCTTTATGGAAGAAAGAACTGAATGATGAGATTGAAAAATTCCATAGCAGTTAAAACAACGACCAACCAGATATCCCCAATATACCTTAATTCATAACTACCTTCAAAGCATGTTAAGAAATTTTTAAGACTGCAAAGGTTTAAACATATACTATCCCTATCAGAGTAATCAAGTTTTCATATCCTACCTACCTTGTCAGAATTCAGAAACTCATGATTTTGGGTCCTAATAAAGTTTCCAAATGAATACCAATGAAGTATTATCTATGAAGGCAATAAGTTAAATATGTATGCCCAAAAGGGGTTACGGCAAATTCCTCCAAGTAGTTGCTGAGAATTCAGATCATCAAATGGTCATCAGTGCATCTCAGAGGAAAAATCTCTGCTGTTTAACTCAGTCTATTTTGGCATGTTACCTAAAAATTGCTCCCCACACAAAACCCATAATTATATGAAAACTCTATAGTCCACCTGGGCAAATATGTAGGTCACAATGTATGCAAATAATAATTTCTGTTGGTCTTATCTAACCCATACTAATACAAATGCAGGCAAGTCTCTCTCTATGGAAACTTCATTAATGTAGCTCTCTTGCAACATAAGAGCCCTACTGTGTTGGAGTTGACTAGGACGGTAAGAGCTACACTGGTCAACTGAAAAGAGTATGAGATTTGGAATCAGAGGACCCAGATTCAAATCCCAGTTCTGCCACTTACTCCTGTGTGATCTTAGGCAAGTCACTAAACTTGTATCTCTATTTCCTCCTCTGTAAATAAAATAAGAGTGTTAAACTAATTGATCTCAGAAGGTCCCTTACAAACTCTAAATTTATGATCCTATTATTTATCCAGTGTCACATAACAAATATGCGTAAGATTTAGGATTTCACCCAGGCTTATTCTGCCTCTAAGGCCATCCCCTCCAGCTACTACAGCACAATGACTCTCTGCTTATAGTATGTATTTAATAAATATTAATTGCCTTGAATAATATTCTGAATTGAACTGGCGAATTTCAAAATGAATACAGCATCTGATATTCCATGTCCACTGTTTCTGATATTTGCCCAAACTTCTAAGCTAGGTGATGTAATGTATCACAGGTGAACAGAGAGCAAAGCTGCATTCAGAAATGAATGGGTTGAAGTTACTTCTATAACAGTCTTCCGTAATCCTGACAAAACACTTAATCTCTCAGTGCTTTAAGTAACTCTCTTAATACTATAAATAGCAGAGAAGGTTCCAACCTGCTTTGGTAGAGGGGACTTTCCTCACCCTGGAGTGCCAATGAAATCACAGGTCCAGTCCCTATACCTATTTTAAAAAGATACAGAAATAAAACCACACAACATGGATTCTAGAGTAAAATGAAAAGAAAGATACCCGCTTTTCAAAATGAGCATTCTAATCTACCTTCAAATAAAATTGATATTCAGTTCTACTCTTACACTGTGGAATTATAACAGCAGCTTAGTTTTGTACCTCCAATCCAAAATGTAAAATTCTAAAATAATCACAAGAAAACTTCTCATAAAAAAGTCAAATCCTAAGTGGGATTTTGCAGACTTCTCAATGCCAAACCAGATCAACCATACAATTTCTCAAAATTGGTAAGGAGCGATTTTAAATAATAGTTCTACTCCAGTATGTTCCCAGCATACTTTTGTTACATGTATAAAAAATGTAAAATAAGATCAATAAAAAGCAAAAAAACAAAAAACAAAAAACTCCCACAAAAGCCAAAATTAAGAGAATTCATCACAAATACCAAAAAAGGACAGCAAACCAGAAGTCCAAAAAAGTATTAATAGATAAAACATTAAAAGTAAATAGTCCCATATTAAGAATATTTTATATATTCATATTTTAAACATGAAAATAAGACTTTGCATGTCCTTTTAAAATGTAATTCTATAAGTACTCAAAAGAAAAATAGGGAGAGGACTAGTCTTTAAATTGTATCATTAATAACTCTAAGGACAGTTCTATACAGACACCTTAACAACTCTTTGCTAGTCATCTTCAGTATCTGCCTCACCTCTAGATTATCAGCAATTTGTTTAAAATGTATTTGCATATGTATAAGCATCCAAACACTGTCCAAGTGGAAGGTACATGAGAAAGTGTATGTAGACTGGCTGACTTGGAATAAGGAACACCTACCTGAGTTCACATTCTGCCTCAGATACTCTAGACAGTGTGGCCCTAGGTGTTACACTGAATCTCGTAAGGTCCCCAGAAAAAATTTTTTAAGGATTGTGAATTACAAATGCGCTGTTAATTTGTATCAGCAAAGGGAGTCTCCTACCAGGAGTTTCCTATGCCTTTACTAAAACCACAAGTCCGGACCCTACCCTCTCCCCACCTCCCAACCAGTCGTCACTCCCCATTTAAAAAAAAAAAAAAAAAAAAAAGTCAGCATAGAAAAAAATATTTCCCAGTTGAGAACAAAATATTTAATTTAATTAATCTTATGTGTTTTTCTGGAGAATATCCTGGATACAGCAACAATGCACAATCCCACACCACACCCCAAAGAGAGGAAACGCTCTCGAGTAAGTGCTCGGGAGCCCAGTTCTAGGGCTCTCGGGTCACAGCCACAGACCCGCTTGACAGCTCCGGTCTCTCCCAGAGGCTCCTCCCTCCTCTCCACCCACCTCCCGCACCAAACACACACCAGCACGCTAGGCATCAGCTTCCTCACTCAACTGAGAACACCCGGGATATTTCCAAAGTCCCTAGCCCAACTCGTCTCTCCCCCGATGGAGACCCCGTGTTAGACCCATTTCTCCTCTTTTCCCCGCTCGCCTCCAACAGCTGGCTTGGGCCAAACGAAAAACCGGACAGCTCCAGGACCCTTCTCCCGGACAAGTGCACAACTGACAATCCCGCGGTCCCAGCGCGCCAAGGCAGCTCTGGGTCCCGAAGGAGGCCCTGGCTCGACAGCCCCCTCCCCCACCGGTGACAGCTCAGATACCTCTCTCCCCATGTGGCTCCAGCTCCCTCCTCCTCCTCCAGCTGCCCCTCCCCCCACTCGCCTGTCGGCTGACAGCTCCGAGAGAGCCCCGGAGAGCAGCTCCCTCCTCTCCCTCTGTCCCTCTGTCCCCCAGGGGTCCAGGGCTCACCCGCTCTCCCGCATCACGTTGCTGTCCCCACAATCGCAGGCGCCCCCGGCCTGGCTGCGGAACATGTTGAAGTCGTGTCCGGTGTGGTCACCCTGATGGAAGCACTCGGCGCACAGGGACATGCAAGGAGAGATGCCGCACGTCCGGCACCGGTAGGCCACGAAGTTGGCTGTCCAGACCAGGCCGCAGAGCGCCGCGGGGTCGTAGGCCCTCACCGCGGCGCAGAACTCCTCGTAGCCGCCGCCGCCGGCCAAAAGGCACTTACACCACTCGAGGGCCTCCTCTTCCGCAGCCCCCGGGCCGCCGCCGCTAGCGCCCCCGCTGCCTCCTCCGGTCGCCGCCGCCGCCTCCTCCCCCCCGCCCTCCGCCCGGGCCAGCGGCCGCTCGGCGCTCAGCACCCGCTCCAACAGAGCCTGCAGCTCCTCAGCACCCGCCCGGTTGTCTGGCCGGCTTAGCGCCTCCTTCAGGTGTGCCGCCGTGGCTGCCTTGTCCCGGCCCAGCTCCGGCTGAGGCGGCTCAGACTGAGGCGACGGCTGCCCCCCGACAGCCGCCGCCGCCGCTGCCGCCATGATGAGAGCTCAGAATTGGGAGAGTCCAGAGCCGGCGGCTCCGGCAGCCGCTGCTCCTCCCGGGATGGTGTTAGGGAGGGGAGGAGGGGGTGGGAATAGATTGCTGAGCTCGGCCCCGGCCCAATTCTCGCGATAGCCGGGAGCTGACGCTCACTTCAGCCCTTCATCTCTCGCTCCGCCCCTTCTGGTCACGCCCCTGGCCACGCCCCCGTCCGCGCCCCCTTTCCTCCGTCATTCTCTCCTCTATTCTCCTTCCGCCTCTCTCTCTCCAGTCTTTTGAGATTCAAGAGGTCTTTCTTAGCTTGAGATTTCTTCTACACCTTCCTCTCTCTCTCCGGCTTTATTTTTACCATCTTCACTTCTTCCGGTCACTCCCGCGCCCTCCACTCTCCTAATCTCTACGTCTCCCTTCTCCTCTCTTTGCTTCCACCTCTCTCTGATCCCCGCCCTCCCTTGCTCCACCTCCTGCCTGCTTCTTCCCTCCTTGGTTCCTCTTCCCGCTCCTCCCACGCCTATTCCTTGAAGGTCCACTTCTCCCGGCCTCTCTTCTTTCCTTCCTTTCAAGTACGCTCTTTTGACTCTTCTCTTTGCCCTCCTGAGGCGAGGTCCCCGGAGAAATGAGTCCCATCATGAAATGGAGATATGGAGTCCACTTAAAGAAACCTTCATGCGAGCAAATGATCTGACAATTTTTGCTAGCAATTAAGTGACGTTTCAGGAGACCGGCTTGGTGACCTTTCCATAGATTTTCTGGAATGATGAACGAAGATCCTTTCATCTTTCAGAAGAATCGATATGTTTATGTTTCTTGCCACAAATGCTATAGAAACTTTGTACTTCCTTTTTTCCATACGGTATATTTTATGTAATTGCGCTTGTCTTTACTCGGTAGATTAGCGTTACCAATAATTGTTGACAACTATTACTTTTCCTCTGGACTACTGTCATTGTCTTCTAAGTGGTGTTCAATTCTTTCTTACATTTTGCACGTCGCTGCCAAAACCATTTCTCTAATGGATCTATCCTACCTATGTGACTCCCTTGAAAAAACCCTTTAATAGCTCCCGGCTTCCTAGTGAATAAAGTAAATACTTAATGCTATTTAAGATCTAGTCATTAGACCCATTGTCAGCAGAATGACCTGAGTGAAGATCAAGACCAGAAAACAGAAGGAGCAGTCAGACTGCTTGGAGGCGAACCCGGAAAAAGCAGAAAAAAGAGAAGAGAGTATCAATGAAAATAGGATAACCCACAATTTTAAAGGCTGCAGAGTAGTCAAGAAAGATAAGGATTGAGAAAAGACTATTAACAAGACCTCCACCTCCTGCCACAGAGGTAAAGAACTTAAAATTTGCAAAAAACCAACCTTTTCAGAAGTGTCCAGAGGTTTCCTGAACTATGCATATTTACAATATTTACAATGAGGGTTTTATTTTTAAACTAGTTTTGTTTTTATCAGTTGGGAAAGCCAATGAAAAGGACAGATTATAAATATGTGTAAAATTAATTTTGGAAAAAAAAGTTTAAAAAAAAAGAAACATTTAGTGCCAATCTACCTTATTAACGCCCTCCCCTATGTTCCTAATATAAATTGGACTTCTCTTTATGAAAAGCCTTGAGCTTCTAAGATTTCTTCTAGAAAGCTTCATACTCTTCCTTTTCCTTGATTTTCCCTGCTGAAATCCTACTAGTCTTCAAAGTCAGTTTTCAAAGACTACCTCCTTCAAGAAATCTCCAACCTCCCGCCTAATGTAAATTAACATAACTAACATACCTTATAAAATAACTATTTGGGGATATGTCATACCTTCCCTACTAAATTATAAGTTCCTTATGTAGAGTAAGCACACAATCAGCATTCTTTAATGAATTCTGAGGTAAATATAAATTGAATTTCGATTTTTTAAAGGCAATAGACAAGCTTAGTTTAAAAGAATTCTATTATTTTGTAAAGTAACATATGTTTTATAAATCTGGGTTTTCATATGTTACAGTTACTTAAAGTATGACACACTTGAATAGGAGAATTGGGTGAGTGAATGGATGAGTATATTGTCTATAATAACATGACTAAGAATGAATTTTTTATAAAAGACAATTACAGAACAATAGTTTCTTTTCCTAGCAGGTCTTTTAAGGAAAATCTTGTTGCATTCGATGGCTGGCTTATTCACTGATTTATACAGTAATTTTACAGAACAGAGTTGTAATAACAGCAATTATCTATTAACATATGACTTTCCTTCAATGAATTCAAAAGAATTAGTAGGCAAAAAAAAAAAAAAAAAAAAAAAAAAAGGAAAAATTCAAGTACCTGAAAGAGCTCACTAAAGAGATGAGAATAGCATTTTTCTAAATCTTAATTATTATTAGATGGAAACCAACAGGACATACCAATAATATGATGAAATTTCATATTTCCTTGCCTTTCATATTAGTAAAGCATTTGTCCCATTATTCTTCACAATGATGTGAAACTCCAAAAGCTGATATTTTTCTCCATGAACAATCACATTAATTTAGGAACAAGAGATTAAAATTCAGGAATGTTTTTATAGCAAAATGTGGGGGGGTTGTCTGTGTGTGTGTAAATGAGTGAGTGTTTGTCAGAGACAGAAACAGAGACAGACAGAGAGAGAGAGAAACAAAGTCAGAGAAAGAGAGAGAGAGAACATATCAGAATTTCTTAAGAACCTTGATACTGGAAGGCATGGTAAAGAGCCAAATAAAGTATGCTGTCATTATTTCCTTTTGGTCCAACATAACAATGGAGAACACTGTTTTTCAGATTAAATCCTGCCATATATTGATGTCTGGTAGGATTCTCTTGCAGTCTTGAGTATGGTGGCTGGCATTTGCATATTCTTGGATTTCTTCAGCCTTATTATCCCACCATCTGTCACTCGGGTCTCTTAGCTTGATATGAATATCACAAAATAAGCTTATATGCCCCCATTTTTTTCAGATAACTGCAGAAGATACACACAAATGTCTATCTTGCTTCCTACCTACTAATGTTATCCCTGACTAAGTTTAGAAAATATTTCTGACCTATCAAAATTAGAAAAATTAAATCTAACTTAAGATAAATAGAATATTCTATCCAAATAGAAAATTAATTCCATGGGTTTTAACTGCCTTTGAAAGTTCACCAAGAAAGACATTCCAAGCCTGAATATCTAGAATTTACATATAGATAACCTGAATTTTTCTCCTAGTAACTTAAAGGAATCTCTTTTCTTAGTTTGTTTTTTGTTTTGTTTTGTTTTTTTAATTTTTTACAAGTTTGTGGTGAAGGAATTAAGGGCATGGTAGTCTCACCTGTAGGTGCAGCTGCTGCTAATAAGGTAAAGGCTGATGGATTATTACTTAAAATATAAAGGATAGAACTGATTCAGACAGTTAAATAGCATTTGAGAAAAAAAGTAATTGAGAAGTGGGCCATTAATTTTCTTATAAGGTTCTATTATAGATATCATGAAATTTTCATCTTGTCTTCAAAACATTTCTTCATTATGAACTTCCTTATAACAGTTGTCACTACTATCCTTCTAGTTAACACCTCAGATCATTATTCTCACCCCACATATCTAATCTGTTGTCAAATCTTGCTTCTATTTTCACAATTCTCATTTATGCCCCCTTCTCTTTGCTCAACTACTTCCCTAGTTCATGACTTCATGGCCTGAATTGCCTAAGTCAAACTTGTAACTAGTGTCAAGTCTCCTTTGATTAGATGTCAAGGTGATTTTTATAAAGTGTAGGTCTGACCTTGTCACTCTCCTGCATATTGAGTTCCAGCCAAGATCAAATATAAAATTCCCAACTTAGTATTTAAAATTCTTCATAATCTGTCCCCTTATTATTTTCATATCTGTCTTAAAATTTACTCCTCTCCATCAACTTGGCAATCCAGATACACTGACCTATTTGCAAGGTCCCCAAATAAATCTTCCAGTATCTAGGCCTTTACACTAGCTGTCCTCCAGGCCTTGAATACTCTCCCTTACTCACTTCTTTGCCTAATTTCCTTCAAAATAGTTCAAATCCCACCTCTTTTAGGGGACCCCTTCTCATTCACCTAGTTGCTAAACTGATTGCCTTCATCTATTTGTACGAATGTTCTACTTATTTGCAAATTGTTTTTTCCTTTAAAATAGACTCTTTGGAATCAAGTCTTTTTGAGGAGGAGAGAGGAGGGAGGAGGTGAGGGGAACATGTTTTCTTTGAATTCCCAGTACTTAGAATAATGCCTGGCATAAGATGAATGCTTAATCCTCCAAGTAAAAATCCTTAACCTTTTAAGCAAAAAAGATTTTCATTAAGAAAATTAGGGCACTGAGTGGTACATAATTTTGCTGCTTCCCCAAAACTAGTGTTACTCAATTCCTCCTCACTTTTAAAGCTCACCTCAAATTCCACTTTCTTCAAGAAACCTTCCTCATTCTTTCTTAGTAATTGATCCACTCTTCCCTACCCTCATACAACAGAGAACACGTTATTTTATAATGTTCTAATGCGCTTATCATGTAAATTTATAAATCACAATTATGTGTTCTTTTCTTGTGAACTCCTAGATAGCAGGAATTGTGTTTATCCAGATTTAGTATTTTTTTTAGCACCTATTCCAGTATAGTGAAATACAGTACAGCAGGACAACCACTCTCAAAAGTGATTCAGCATCCTTTGGGAGTCCCTGAGATCCTTTCAAGAGGTCTTTGAGAGCAAAAATATTTTCACAATCCTATTAAGACATCTTAATTTCCAATATAATAAATAATTAACAAACATAACCTACAAGAACAAAAGATTTTTAGGTTATTTAATAATTTTTAAGAGTGGAAAGGAATCCTAAAACCAAAAAATTTGAAAATTGCTACAGTCAGAACTTTTAAAACATTTGTTATCTTAGTTGTTGTGTTAAAAACTTTTAATATGAAATTTATAAAGAAGACATTTAAAATACTTAGAATTTTAAGTATTATAAGATTGTTAGTATTATAAATTATATCATCAACCAACTTCTAAATATGAGCCAAGTCCATATTGTTATCTGTATGTCATATATATGCATATATAAAAATCGTTTTCTTAAATTTCAGTTAATGATTCTTAATGATCATAATCTATTTATCAAAGGATTCATTATCAATTGTAATCTCATAATTTGTCTCTTATTTAAAAATTTTACTCATAAAATAGGATAGGGATTAGGGAGTGACTTTGTTCTGATATCTGTGACATCCAGAATCACTGCCATGGACTTTAAGAGGCACAGTCCCCTTAGATTGCAGAAGCTACAAGATTCTTAAAAGCAGTTGGAAAAAAAGAACTGTTAACAGTAGTTTAACACATTCTTGTCAAGAAATTTTTTTTCTCCATACTATTTTTTTATCTGTCTACTACTGCTAAAATATGGCAAATAATAATAATAATAAATTTATTAGAGGAGGTTCAAATTAGTCTATTGCAAACTTTGGAAAAATTACAGATTGCTAAGGTACTAAAGTAAATGTACAAAAGTTATTAAATGGAGATGACACTAAAGAAAATGATGCGTTGCCATCTGTTTTGTTGCAGTACTCCACATCACTAAGCTCTTCCACCTGACTTTTAGCAGAAACCTCCCATTTGTGTTGTCTCCAGCATTTGACTATGAGCTCACTGAAAGCAGGGACTATTTCTTTCTTTTTTTGGCAGTCACTCTCCCTGTCAAGTTCAGTGGCTACTTTTAGCAGAAACCTCCCATTTGTGTTGTCTCCAGCATTTGACTATGAGCTCACTGAAAGCAAGGACTATTTCTTTCTTTTTTTGGCAGTCACTCTCCCTGTCAAGTTCAGAGGCCCAATATTATTGTTAATTGTCAGGGAAGCTTTGACCTACTCTGTTGTTCCAACCTAAGCTAATTCACCTCTCTTTAACCAGTCTGTTTGCCCTCCATGTCCAGAAACTCACGGTATTGAGGCTGAACATAATGTGGGCATCTATACTCTTACTGCATCATAGAAGTATATTATAAGCACTTCACTATTAGCCCATCAAATAAGTATTTATTGTACACCTATTACATGCCAAGTACATCCCAAGTTATGGGATATACCAAAAATTGTAAGATTTATAGTCACTGCCATTACAATGAGAAAAATCAACACACACCAATCATTTTATCAAACCCAGATTTAAAAAAAATTTTTCCCAACAACTCAAGTAATAGCAGCTGATATAAAAGTTTATATTTTTAACTAAAGTATAATATTCTCTGAGTAAAATGAAAAATAGAAAAAAAAAGACAAGGATGAAAGAAATATAAATTTTAAGTTTATAGTAAAATATTTTGCCAATGGGGAAGATTTCTTTTTTGTTTTAGAAATATTGTTCACTTCATAAGTGTTTTTTTATAAGTGTTCACTTTAATAAATGGGAGCAGGGGTATATTTAGAATCCAAACACATTAAAATGTGATTTTTTTGAAACTTCTAAACTATACTTACTGTGTTCCTTTCACTGGCTTAATTATAAAGTTGACACATTTTTAGTAATTTTCTCAACTCATGTTTTACAAATCTCTTCTGTGAGAAAGCATGACAATGCATTAATACTTTGGCCTACATTTTCTACGGTAAAAGATTATCTTTGAACTTTGTGCTTATGCTTACTAACCCTCTGCTGGTTTTCTGATGTCATTACAAGTTGTCTTATTTTTCTTTCTTAATTAAAAAAAGTCTTACATTTCTATCTTTTGTTTTATATCACTTAAAGTTCTCCCAATGTCACCCTAATATCTCTAATAAATATGACAATATATGCAATGTTCCACACCTCTGGACATTCCATTTCCTTCTCCCTCTAAGCAGAAAGATATAGAAGGAAATGTTTTCTGGTATCTCTTCTTTGAGGCCAAGACCGTTCTTTGTAACTTTGTAACATTCTTTTAAAAACAAATTTGTTTGGGAGTTATTTTTCTTTCCATTTGCATTGTTATAGTCCTTGTGTATATTGTTTTCTTGGTTCTGCTTACTTCCCTTTGCATCAGTTCATATCTTTCTATGCTACTCTATATTCATCATATTCTATACAATGATATTCCATTACATTCATGTATCACAATTTGTTTAGCCATTCCCCAGCCAATGAACATTGATTGGTTTCTAGTTTGTCACTATCATAAAACATGCTGCTTTAAATAATTTGATATAAATAACAGCTTTTTATCATTGATTACCCTGAGTCTCATTGATTTTCAAATCCCTGGGTTTTCATAATACTGCCCTTTTTGTTTTTTGTTTGTTTCTTTTTATTTTCTGCCTATTTGGCAGCTTGCTCCTCCCTTTTAGCCTCCTTTGCAGGATCATCATTCTTGTTTTACTTTTTCTCTGTGGGTATATTCCATGATTCTTTCCTTTGTGCTCTTTTCCTCTCTATGTTTTCAGGGATTTCATAAGCTTTCATGAGCTAAGATTCCATTTTAATATATATAGTTCTTAGATCTATGTTATATATGCAAATGAAAAATTGGATTATATATCCAAAATCTCTCTCTTGAATTTCAGTGCCAACAGACCAACTAACCAACCATAAAAAGTGAGTGAGAATTAAGGAAATGCAGGAAATGAGTACCAACAGCTTTTTCCTAGTCATTTGATTATGAATAGAAGTAGGAATATAAAATAGTAGCCAGTAGCTTGTGAGAATAGTGAAGATCTTTTTAAGGGTAATGAAGATCTGCGGCAGCTAGGTGGCGCAGTGGATAGAGCATCGCCCCGAAGTCAGGAGGACCTGAATTCAGATCTAATCTCAGATACTTAACACTTCCTAGCTGTGTGACCCTGGGCAAGTCACTTAACCCCAATTGCTTCTGGGGGAAAAAATGTAAATTCTGTAGGGAAAATACCAAGTATAAGATAAATTATACCTCCTGAATTTTAAAGTATAGTGCTAATTACAAAGGAAGTGTATTTTAGGAATATAATCACAGAGCTAGAACTGGAAGTGATTTCAGAGGCCATCTAGTTCAACTGCATCATTTTATCAATGGGGAAATTGAGGCCCAGAGAACGCAAATGATTTGATCAAGATCACACAAAAAGTAAGCATCAGAGGTATAAAACAGCATTCCATCTCCCCTTTCTAGGCCTTTACCCTGGTCTCTCATGCTTGGAACTTCCACCTCAAAAAAAAAAAATCTCTTTTCCTTTATGAAACTGCATAAAGTCTTTTCTGACCCCCCTCTCTCCCTAACTACTTTGTATTTAGTTTGTATATGTTTATATTCAGTTTATATTTATTGCTTCGGATTTTTGTTTTTCTTATCTCCCCCAATAAAATGTAAACTATAAGGATTATTTCATTCTTTGTACTTGAATATAATACCTACCACCTAGTAAGTATATTGACCGATGAAAATAAATTTTTCTTTAAAATTTTTTTTCAATCCGCAAACATTTTTATGGGAGAATGTGGGGGTAGATCTGATGTTCTTCGTCTAAGGTTCCTTCCAGCTGTACATCCCATGAGTGTAAATCAATGGAATTTTTTTCTGAAGAGGTTGCTTGCATGTATAGCATTCTCTATGACACCGGAACTGTGGTGCTCCTCTATTAGTTTCCGTTCGGCGTGGGGATCCTTAAGCCGGAGACACCGGATGCAAGGTAGCCGGCAGCAGGCAGCTGATTTCTGGAGTTGGGGGAAGGGGGTTTCGCAGCCGGAACGGATAGCCGTAGGTGTAAGAGGTACGGCAGCAGCCCGAGAGAACCGTCTGAAGCGCAGGCGCGGGCGCAGGCGCAGGGATACATCTGCCACCGCGGAGACTAAAGGTTTTGAGAGGAACACGGCCCCTGGTTGAGAATTTTAAAGTATTTTCTCAGCTGTGAATAGGTACGACCCACTCTCACTCTCCTCGCAAAAATTATAACCCACATAACCCATAAGAAAATGAAGCGGAAGGAACTGGAAAGTTTCTTGCAACAAGTTGATGGCTTTGAAAAGCCCAAATTACTTCTGGAACAGTATCCGACCAGGCCCCACATTGCAGGTAAGGTTACCTCCTTTAGCGAGGAGTGCAAGTTGGAAAATGAAGCACCTTTGGCATTGGAAACAATTAGAGGTAGAAGGAAATTTTAAGAATCGCAAACCCAAAGCTACCCATTGAACGGATGAGGAAACTGAGGCGAGAGTCTGAATTCAAACCTTGACTGATTACATGTACCTTTTTCCAATACATCATAATGTTTGTTTCTTTTAATAAAAATTATAGTTTACATTTTAGGCTCTAAATTTTACTCACCTGATCTTATTTTCTCAACAATGCTATTTGAAGTAGGGAGGGTAATCATTGAGTATTAAAACCCGAAGGATCTGTAATTTTTGCATAGGAAGCTGGCTCCACCAATTTAGATGACAATTCTTTGATTTATTAGTAAGACCTGAAATAATTGAGACGCATTGAGGTTGTGACTTTTCCCAGTATCACAAAGTTACTAAATATCAAAAGTAGCATTTACACTCTTGTTCTCTTAACTCAAACCTAGCACTGCACTCTGCAACTACAATATAAGATTATCATCCCTATTTTACAGATGTGGAAACTTGGAACTTAAAAAAAAAAAAAAAAAAAAAAAAAAAAAAAAAAAAAAAAAGATAAATACCTCAACCCAGTATTTCGGTATTAAGCAAGTTTCACGGACTTTTATTATTTAAATCCCCATTACTGGGAATTCTTCATTCTCATCTCTATAAGCTAACTTTCCTGACATCCTTCAAAACAGCTAAAATACTGCTTTCTAGCAAACCTTTCCCACCGCTCCTTTAATACTAATGTTTTTTCTCTATTGATTGTCTCCCTGTTTATCCTGTATACATCGTTTGTACATGGCTGTTTGCTTGTCTCTGGAATTAGACTATACAACTATTATATATAGACTTATCATATATGGAGTAGGAAATGCCTTTTACCCTTTTTTGTATATCCAGACCTTAGTACAGGTCCTTAGATATTAAAATAAATGTTTGACATCTTGACTGACTAGATATAAGGAACTACTAATCTGTAAAAGTTAAGAATTTAGAACAAGAGCTCAGTCTCTTTTTTTTTTCCCCTGGAAAAATTAGTCAGGAAGCTTCTTATTGCTATTATATAAAATAAATCTTTTTGGGTCAACAAAATCTATCAAGAGTTTTTATGGTCCCTAACCCAGTGTATATCTTTATGGATATGTGTATGCTTTCTTTGAACTTGGTTGGAAACATTATATCCTAAACATTGCACCAAAAACAACTGTTAAGACTTGAATGGGACTTTTGTGAACATTTGTTGAGGTTTTTTGCTTTTTTGTAATATAACATTGATAATTAGCAATGATTTATTTGACAGTGTTTTGAGTAGCCAAGGGACAGTGCTTCTGAGTACCATCTCTGAGGTCAGTTGACTAATATCCTTGATCAGGGGGTTTTGGCAAGCCTTGATTCTGGCATTGGGGAAAATTTGGCTCTTTTAAGATGCTACTTTCAAAAGTGTGACTTAGAATGACTATCCCTTTTTAGAGGAAAACTTGGGGAAAATATTCTATTAAGGTAACAGTTTTGGGGATAACATTATCTTTTCACATCTGCTTGTTCTGCAATTTTGATGGTTTTTGTGACATAAGTTCATATGTTTTGTGAACCCTTTTAATAACTGTGTACCTCAGGATTCATGTAAGAAAAATGAAAATATTATGACTCATTTTTATAAACTGGATTTCTTTCACCAACCTTGCCTGTATGTTTCTCTCTAATTTGTTTTTCTTTCTTTTTTTTAAGCATGTATGCTATATACAATTCATAATACATATGATGACATTGAAAACAAAGTGGTTGGAGATCTAGGGTGTGGTTGTGGAATGCTTAGTATTGGAACAGCAATGTTAGGAGCAGGGTAAGTAATTCAGTACACAATTTCTGGTGTCAACTTAGTAACATTTATGGGAGGATGCCAATCTACAAGACATTGTAGAATATTTTAAGAGAATATCAAAGAATAAACCTAATTATCTGTGATCTAATAAACAGCCTTTTTTTTTACACTAATTTATAAGATTCCCTTTTTTTGATTGAGTATACCTTTCCTATCAAAATATATCACTAAGCAAATATATTGACATGTTTTTTAGATGTAATAAACCTTTGTTTTTGAAACATTTAAATAGCTTTTTGTTTGTTTGTTTTGCATTTCCAGGTTGTGTGTTGGATTTGATATAGATGAGGATGCATTAGAAATATTTAGTAGAAATGTTGCAGAGCTTGAGCTGACAAATATTGACATGATTCAGTGCAATGTGTGTTCTTTATCTGATACAATGTTCAAGTCCTTTGATACTGTAATCATGAATCCTCCCTTTGGGACCAAGCATAATAAAGGTTAGTTAAAAGAAACATTCTGGTGCAATATTTATAGAGAAGTAAGTTTTTAAAAAGAAATCAGTGAATGTTTAGGGAAAGTAATTAGTCAAAAAAGTATCACTGTTGCAGTTTGCTTGTATAGTGGTGAGGAATTGCATTACATTAAATACATATTAGAGGAAGAGAAAGATAGTGTATTACCAGTTTGTTAAGGAAGCTTGGTGGAATATCAGTTCAAACAGTAGGCCTGAAGTCAGGAAGGCCTGACTTCAAATTTGGCTGCAGGTACTTAACTGATTGTGTTAGCCTGTCCAAATCACTTAATTTCCATTTAATTTTTTCATCTGTAAAAAATTGGGAGGATATCATCATTTTAAAGTACTTAACATAGTATCTGGCACATAGGAAATGATATATAAATGTTAGCTATTGTCACTGCACTTTTATATTATCCTTTAAATATATTATCACTTTGCCTAACCATAAAGATCTTTTCCTCTATATGCCAAAAAAAGCACTTCTAAATTCCAATGAATAATTGTGATCTACTATTTTAGCAACAGGATTAAATGCAAAATTTTTTTATTCCCTTCATAGGTATGGATATGTCATTTTTGAAGGTTGCTTTACAAATGGCACGAGTAGCTGTATATTCTTTACATAAATCTTCAACCCGAGAAGTGAGTCCATGTTTTTCCTTTGCTATAGTTTCTCAAACTAATGACTGTGTTACAAATAAGCAGAGATGCCTACTGACCTTGACTTTATGTATATAACATCCAGTTGTTTCAGTATTCACTTTAGCTAATAGCTAGCACCTATGATTTAGGGATTTCCACTGGACCACAGACGCTAATTTGTTTTCTTTAAGACTTGGATAGATAGGAACTATTGGAAGAAGAGGAAACAGATGAAGAAGCAACTTTAATTAGAACCTGATTAGAAGATAACAGTAGGAAATAGCAGAAAACACATTACACCAGGAACCAGAAATCTCAGTTCTAGTTTTGGCTTATATGAGTTTTAACACTTCTCTTAATTCTTCTGGTCCTTTGTTTGTTCATTTGTAAAAAAAATGAACTGCAGTAGAATCATAGATTTAAAGCTGGGAAAGACCTTAAAGGTCATCTAATTCATGCCCCGACATTTACCAAAGAGGAATTGAGACCTGAAGAGGTAATTTAAATGTTTGGGATCATACAGTAAGTGTCAGAGCCAGAATTTGATTATAGGTCCACAGACTCCAAATCTAATAGTTGTCCCACTTCTCTCTGGAGATAATATCAGGAATACTTCTTAAGTGTTATGTACCAGAAGATCCCTTCCAGGTTTAAAATTGTGGTAGTTAGTTCAGAATAGTAGAAGGTATCCAGGAAATTAATTCTTGAACACTAACTAGTTTATCTAAACATTATACATAAGCCAGTGAGTTTCAAGGTCATATGTTATTTTTTTCAGTAATACATCCCTCACTAGAAGTCTTTTGATTTTTTTAATATTTTCCTTGCTCTTTGGCTTCATTTCTCTTCCTCATTATTCACTATACTTATAATGCCATCTAGTATGCCCATAACTTGTCTTACTTCTAACCTTTGTATTAGGAAATAGAATCTCTTTAGGTATGACTACTGCTAGTGGAATTAAATGCTGTCCATGATTGCTACTTGGGCTGCAAAGAAAAAAGAATAGTAAAAGGAAAAATAAAATCTAAAATGAAAAAAAAAAATTCACATGAAGAAATATATTATAATAGGCATATTAGTGTCATTGTTTACCTATTTTTGTCTTAATATATATAATCTTTTCACTTTATTTTTTCAGCAAACTTGACAACTTAGGCTTTTTCTTACTATATTATATCCCTACTATCTTCTTCTCACTGATATCTTCAAATTCTTATTGTAATAACCAGCCATTTCACCCTTCCTTTAATATGCATGTGGATATAACTGTCAAATGGTTAAAAATAAATTTTATTTAGTTCCCACAAACTTCCTCAAATCAAACCATATACTAGCACTAAATATTTTCTGATGTTAAAAATATATGGAACTACTTTGAAATTATATATAATTCATGTATATCTGAATATTATAGAAAAAAAATTGATTCCTTACATACTTTATTTTCAATCTAGATCTGATTTTATCAGTATATACCTGATGGGGAATATATTAATTTGGATATACATTAATTGGGGGAGATTATTAATTTTTCCAATTAATAAATTTATTTGAATTAAATATTCATATCCTTCAGGCACATAGACACCTGTCTAGATTAAGAAAGTTGCCTAGGGCTCTGAGAATTTAAGTGACATGTTTAAGCTCAAATAGTCACTTTTTGGTCAGACATGAGGTCTCTTTTGCTAGTTATTGTGAAGACAAAAATTTATCAGTAAACCAACATTCAAAACACATACTTTTGAGTAGTTAGCAAAATTTGATAGAATGGCTTGTCTTTCTGTTAGAATTAATTCTAATGCAAAGTCCTCAGTGATGGCTATTAATCCCAATGTTTGCTGAATATCCTTTTAAAAAGTTTTAAATAATTTAATTAATACATAAAATTATTACTGATTTCTCCCTCACTACTGTTAACTGATGTAGCATTCAATCATTTGAGAAAATCCCTTATGCATTTTAATAGATTGTTAGCCATACTGAAGTTCTTTACTCTTGTATTTTTAAACATGTAATGCAGCCTATTGAATCTCTACAAATATGAGTTTTGATTAGAATAAATAGTGGCAGTAGAATGTTCCAATATATTTAATATAGATATAATGAATTAAATTTTGTTTCGGATGGAATGAACCAATTCAAGGTAACTTTTTTTTTTAATGTTTAGCATATTCAAAAGAAAGCAGATGAATGGAAAATTAAGATGGACGTTATAGCAGGTAAGAATACTGAATTTTCTCTAAAATAATACTGAATCTGGAAGCTTGATGATATTTGGGGTGGAGGTAAAGGTAGAACAAGAATAGTATTACTAACATAAGATATCTAGACATAGCCAACATTTTTATGTAAGAATTGGAACGGATGGTATATAACATCTGTTTTGCAACACTGAGAGTTGCCTGGGAAGAATTTTTATGACATTCTGATTCCCCAAGTCCAACTATATCCAAGGCTTATCTTTCAGAATAAGCTTGGGTAGAAGAGAAAATTTTAAGAGATAAAAGAAAGTAGCCTTTCTTCCTTTTTTGTGTTCCCCAATGTGAAGAAAACAAACAATTAAAGCTCCATAAAGAGCAAATTTATCTCTTCTCTACTTTTTCAGATTATGCCTTGTTTTATTGTTTATGTCCATCATATCCCATCACAGTTCTTAAGTTCTATAAATTCAAGCACTATGTTACTATTCCTTAAATTGATACTAGCTAACTATAGTATTTAGCATTTAATAGACACTATTAAATTTGTTACTGAATTTCTAATAAAGGAAATCTCATGTTGATTTTCATTAAAGATATTTTAAAGATAATGATTACTATATCTCAATAATTGTTTACAGTGATTTAGCACATTTTATATGGTTATTGGACTTGAGGTCTTGTAGACAAGCACTTAGAATACCAGTATAGCTCATGATTACTTTCTTGCTTATATAGCTCATTATTAATTTCTTGTTTAATCCAGTAAATAATGTTCAACTTTCTTATGCCTCCTTTTTGTTTTCTTCCCCTCTTAGCACCTAAAGCATCTATACGACTTTGCTTCTTAACTACCAAACATGCACTTGAAACAGATGAAGTAAAATAAAGATTATATTCTAGGGTTCTCTCTTGATGCATACAAATCATACATTTATTTTGGTCATTATAGTGGTGATGGAGCAGGACCACTCATGTCAGTACTAGTGAGAAAATATTTCTGAGTCACTTGATTATCCAGTTAGGCAAATATATGATACCATTAGAAGGCATATCTCTTAAGAATATGGCTTCTGTTGTGCCATTTTCATCCTCTGTGATAGCTATTTGTCACAATCTCTGCTGAATATGTTAATTCAAATGAAGATCTACTTTCTCTCCCCTCTTATTTTCTTCCCAGTGTCTCCCAAGAAAAACAAAACCTGTTTAAAAAAATAATTTAAAAATATGGAATGCTTCACATATTAGCATGTCATCCTTCCTAAAGGATCATGCTAATCTACCCTGTATTATTCCAATTTTATAACATGTACTGATGAAGCAAACACTTATTTCAAGAATTGGACATAATTGGACACTTTTAATTATAATTTTATCAATAATGCTTTTAAAAATTTGAGACTGGAGTATATTTACTACTGCCTTTTGTGTGTGTGTGTGAAGTAATTAAGATTAAATGACTTGTCCGAGTTCAAACAGCAACTAAGTATTAAAGGGTCTAATGCATTTGAACTCAGATGTTCCCGATTTCAGGGCCAATGCTCTATTCAGTACACCATCTAACTGCCCCTGCTGCTGCTTTCTTGAGATAATTTAAGGGAAAGAGCTGAAGCAAATAAAAAATCAGCAATGGTACTATTTGTTGCTTTTCTATTCCATGATGCATGTCTTTCCAGTCTTCACAGGAAAGATGATTTTCCAGTCAGTGATTTACTACTATTTATACCATGTATGCTCAACTGATTTTGACCCCCTTTAATCAATAACCCAACCCCTTTCCCTTCACCTGATTCTTTTATTCCCATTCTCCTCAACCCTCCCACCAAAGTTCCAATTAAAAGTTATCCATTTCCCCTTCCACTGTGCTCTTTAGAATGCTAGTTCCATAGGTAATAAACTTGCCTTCATCTTAAACCTTTTCCTCTCCTCCTTTCGTTTTTTAAATCAGTCAATGAAACTGTTGATATAACTTCACCCTTTCCAGTATTAACTATATTTTCTCTCATTCCCTTAGTTCACTTATCAAGGTAGAGGAGTTGAAATACTTCTTGCTCCTTATTGCTGCTTCCAGATTCTTCACCTACTGCTAATTCTCTGTAAATCTTTCTCTAAGGTCCATCCATATGAATCCATAACTTCTACCTCCACCTCATCAAAATCCAAGTAGCTGTTCTCTACACAAATCTTCTTAAATTGTGGGTCATGAACTATAAAATGTAATTGAATGTAGGGGGGAGGGTTGCAAAATTATGATTTACTATCAGTAACTGTTTGATGTGTATACTTATTTTATATATATATATATATATATCAAGAGAGAGAGAGAGAGTCATACAACAATTTCTTGGACAAAATGGGGTTGTGAGTTGGAAAAGTTTAAGAAGTCCTACTCTTTGGATCTCTAGGCCATTCTCCTTCAAGTTAGGTACATGGTTCACAATTTTTTTCTCCCAACTCCTGCCTAGTTAAATCTACTAATGAATTTCAGGGTATATACTGACTCTTCCTCAAACACTATAACCATTCATTTCCTCAATCTGTTCTCACTTACCATGACTTTCTCCATACCACTTCAGTCACACACAAATATGGTCATACTCTTGAACACATTACCCATAAAGGTACCGCCGCCATAATTAGATACTCTGAAATCTTATCTGATTACAATCCACTGACTTTCCTCCTCCTCTCCTTCTGCTTTCCTATACTAAATCCTGCCCTTCTGTTCCTTCATTCCTGAGTTTTCTTCTAGACTATTCCCCTTGCAGCACTAGCCCCTTTCTCTTCTTTTCCCCATTTTGAACCAATTCAACTCTATACTGTCACTATTCTTCAATCCCTCACTCTCTTCTATTATCAGTTGTCTCCTGCCAAGGCTCAACCTTGGGTGACTCCTATAGAAGTGGTGTTGATTGAAAGTGGAGAAAATCTTGCATCTATTCTAAGTTGACTACATCCAGTGCAAGATAAGCTTCATATTATTTGTAGTAATCCCTCTCTCTGCACTGATTCTTCCAAACCTTTTCATTTCTCCTCAAATGTTCTATCTCCCCCAACAGAGAACCTTGCATCCGCCATCCTATTTTACAAAAAAATTTGAGACCACTCATTCTGAATACTTTGTCATCTTGGCATATTCAGATGTTTTCTGCTACTCTCTTCCTTCATCCAATCTCAAAAAGGTTGCTCTTTTTCTTACCCAGAAAAACCAATCTACCCCCAAGTGATCCCATTATCTCCTGTCTCCATTACATCCTCCCCTTCTTTTGTTATCCTCACTCTCACTCATCTTCAATCTTTTCTTGTCTATTGGCTCATTCCCTATTGCCTATAAATATGCCCATGTCTTTCCCAACCTACAAAAAAATCCTCAATCCTTCCTTCTCACTTATTTTCCAATAAATTTCTTAAGATGGCTGCCTACAATAGACGCCTCCACTTTCTCTCCTCTTCTGATTCTGTACAGTCACTTAATGTTTGCCAGTTTACTCAACTGCAAAATAGGGATAATAGAAGCACCACCTCTCTGGTTTGAGAATGAAATGAAAATATCTATAAAATGCTTAGCATAGTGTATGGCACATAATAGGCATTGTACAAATTCACTTCCTTTCTCTTTCTTCATGACCGCCCTACAATTTGGCTTCTAACTTCATTCCATCAAAACTACTCTCTCCTAAGTTAGCCAGTGATTTTCCTAAATCCGGTATCCTTTTATCAGTCTTCACCATAACTGACTCTCTGCAGTTTGACACTGTTTATTTATGCAACTCCTAAGTTTTTAAGACACCACTTTCTTCTAGTTTTCCTCTTACCTATTAAACCACTTTTCAATCTCTTCCTGGATCCTCATTGAGGTCATATTCATTAACCATGAATGTCCCACAGGGTTCTGTGATGGCACCCCCTTCTCTTCTCTATACTATTTCACTTCAGAATCTCATCAAGTCCCATGGACTTTATACCTTTTATACTGATTACTTACTCCTCTTAGAATGTGAACTTCTCTTTTATTCCCAGCACTTGGAACAGTACCTAACAAAAGAGTATGTACTTAATAAATGCTTATTGACTATGAGTATAGGTTATACAATAGGCTGGGTAGAGGGTGCAATTCATGTATAGCAAACTGCTTAAAAGAAATGGGGAAATTGCAAATTACAGAATGTGTGCAGACTAATGATTAGAAAACACTTATTGGAAGATAGATTATCCAAAGGCTGAGCGAAGGGGACAGTGGCAGGTTGGTATCTTTTTCTAATGTTAGCCTTGCATGCTAGTCTAAGGAGTTTGGAGTTATTATTCAGAAGAAATTAGGGAAACATTGAAAGGTTTTGAGCAGTGAAGTTAATGACTTACACAAAAGATCAGCTCTACAGTTGTTTAGAGAATGGACAGAACTAATATTGGAGGTAGGAATAATGTTAGGAAACTTTTTGGTCTAGAAGAGGGCTAACTAGGGAATGAAAGAGGAGAGGATAGTTGCAGGGTTCTGTGGAGGTAGAATAAGTCCTTCCCTTGTGATGTTTGTTATGAACTCATTAGGTCAAGAGGATGTTTGCTGTTGCAAGGGCCTTAAAAAAATGAAAAAGGAATTAAGGCAGAGAAAAGGACATTAATTTCCTTGGAGTCAGAAAAGAAATGAGCAAGAATATTGAGAGAAGTTTTAAAAATCCTCTTCGAGGGTGGGACATTCCCAACAACCTAGTACCTACTAACATTAATATGGAGTCAGAAAGGCAAATAGCCTACAGCTCCTGGCTTTTCCTTTAAAATCACAGTAATGGACATCCTGGATTTATTTTACCTTTCCTTAAGTTATCAACATAGAGACTAGCAGAGATTCAAACTTTGGCCTTTTTCTAATTAAAAATTTCCTAATTCTGCAAGTTAGTTTTCATGCTTTTTTCCTTCAATATATTTTGTATTTAAATGAAGGCCAAAGGAGCTATTAGGCCATTTATTGGCCTCTTCTGGGAGCAGGTATTCTTTACCTGGGACTTTTGGACTTATTTTGATCATTTTATGCATTTAAAAATATTTATCAGAGGCTTCCCCAGACTGCCAAATAGGTCCAAGACAGATTTTAAAACACTTACTATAGAATTAGAGAACCTGCCTAGTCCATTCCCTGAAATTTATACTTTATATTTCAATTACTTCATTCATTACAGTCTATGCTGAGACTTTAGAACTGAAAAACTTTGTTAAGTTCAAATATACTGAGAAACTTTCAGTTTTTTAACTCTGTAGTAATAACCAAGTTTTCATTGAAAAATCTATCTTTTGTAAGCAAGAATTTTCATCTTTCTTGTTGAGCTAATATTTTTAGCACTCACTTTTTAAAGAACTACTGTAAAAGTAGTTTTAAGTGCTGTCTGTGAATCAAATCATTGTTTTTGTCTTCCCAGAGCTACGATATGACCTACCAGCATCATACAGATTTCATAAGAAAAAAACAGTAAGTTAAAGTTTATGATATAACCACTGAAAAGATGACACTTATAATTAGTGGGAACAATAGAGATCATGATTTATAAATGGAAAGTCAAATTATAGACAAATATATGGACAAACATGTTGAAGTAGGTAACTATTCATTTAGCAGATGACCTCTTCTAACAAGTTGTCCAAAGAGAAGAAAAGCCTATAGAATTTAATTATGTTAAATAGATGTTGAATCTTATATATTAAATCATATTAAATACTCAATCCATACTTCTCTTGGGGAATAACTACAGTAAGGAAAACAAAGCCGGATTTCTACTGTTAAAAAATGAAAGAAATCTTGTAAAAAACAGCAATTGGGACAATTTTGCCATTTATATATATACATTTTATTTGTTGGTATTTCCAACATTACAGAGCCAGGTTTCAGTGAAAGAACCTTTCTTTTGCAGTTCAGATCAATGTCTGAAATGCCAAATTTTGATATTATGAACTATATAACTGCCATCTAAGATAATTTAGTAGTTGATGTAGTTGGGTTACAAGTTTTTCCTCATTTATGTCTTAGAAGTGAAGTCATTTGTCCTGGCTAATCAGGGCAAAGATCCAACCTCCAGGGAGTGGTACCCCAAGCCCCTAAATAATTCTGGTCTATTAACTGGGCCTTCTCTCCCCTTGCCCAACTGCTGGGGGGGGGGGGAGGAGACGCCCTTTCAAATATATTTGTTTTTCAGCTAATATATTTATTTTTATTATTTTTTTTAAATCCAGGTTACCTGAACAACAAAAACAGTTAAACAAAAATAGTTTTTCTTTCTATCATAGGTGGACATTGAAGTGGATTTGATTCGGTTTTCTTTTTAAAGACCCCTCCACACACACACATAGATAATCTGAAACAGCTTAAAATTTATTTAAAATGAATAAAAATTTTTATATCAAGCTATTGGTCTCCAGCTCCATTTTCTGTTTTCAATTGTTTTGGTGCAGGTTCTTCTTTTTCAGGTTCTTCTCGTGTCCTTTTAAGGGTCCCTACAAAAATATAGTTAATTAATTGGCTTCAAGCCAAACATTAAAATTTGAAGTTTAGGTTGTAATGATTTTATTAAAGATCACAAAACTAAAAATTCCTTGGTACTACTTTTATTTCTGGTAATATTTAGCTATTTTTTCTGAATGAAGTTCTGTCCTTCAACTTTCTGTGAACAGAATGAAAACCAACTTTCCAATTTATGGCACAGCATAAAATACAACAGTCTCTAAATAATTTATCCAAACACTTAACACTCGAATTTCTCTCCCTCTTCTCTGTATGAAGACCCAAAAGATCAAAGGGGAGAGCTTAAAACTCAGTTAAACTGAAGGGGGGGGGGGGGAGAAATCTTTCCTTGAATTATTCACTCCTGTAATTCTACTATAAAGTCTTTTTACCTTTTGAAGAACCAAATTTCTTAATTTACAAAGATATAGTTTCTCCCTCATTAGGGGTGATGGGTGGCATAGAAAAATATATGGTATATTTAATTTAAATTTAAATTTAAATGCTTCTTAGTTTGGATTTTTCCAAGAGTTAGCAACATACAAAATGAGCTTTCTTTGTATGAGCTTATTTTTGTTGACAATCAGGTCAGTTCTGAATGTTCCTTTCTGGATGCTATCACATTTTCAAGTGTTAGGATGTTCTGTTACCAATCTGGTACTTTACATTTGAAAAGAGTCATCCTAAGCCAACTTAACACAAAACCTGTAATAAAGTTTTTTCAAAATAATACTTACCTCCAGCATCACCATTTTCTTGTTCTTCATCACTATCAAATTTTGTTTTCTTGCCCTGGAATTGTATTCTTCCTTTATTGGGTGTACCTTGGACAGCTTTACCACCTCCTCTTCCTTTTCCTTTAAATTTGCGACCTGTAGATAAAGTTTTTAAGATTTTTAAAAACCATGCCCATGCTTCTTCTGTTTCTTATTTTACTTTACACATAGTTAGCATTTCTAGAACTATATTAAACAGTGGTGACAATAAATATCCTTGGTTTTTTGTTTGTTTTTAAATTTCTGGGTCTTATTGGAAATAAAACCTACCATTCTTCCATTATAGATTATTCTACATCCTAGTTTACTGTTTGTCAAAATTAGATAAAATTAGGGAATAAGCCTAACTAAATTAGAAATAAAATTCCTTTTCCATACACTGAACTAAAGTTGAAATAATTAGTAACTTCAGTAAACTATAAACTCATAAAAACATCATTCTTGTATATTACCAACAAAATAAGTTTTAAAATTCCTAAGTCATTTAAATTACCTGACTTTAATTCCCTCATCTATAAAAGTAATCTCCAGTATTCTACAATTAAATGCAATTTCAATTACCTTTTGACTTCAACTTATTTAGAGATTCCTGTTGGTCTTCAATTATTTTTTTCAAAGCTTCTTTCTCTGTCTCTCCTTCTAATACTTCCCACGTTACATCTTTGTTTCTTAATTTTAAGTTTCCATTATTTGCTTCATTGGCCTTATCCAATGCTTCTTTTGCCTTTTCTTTAAATAGGATTATACCCTGTATATCAAACAACAATTATACACATTACATCCTAAGCTGAATCCCCAAGTATACATTACAACAGGAAAAGTAATTTTAATATCTTTATAGCTCTGGAAAGAATGACATAACTTTAAAATTGAGAAAGTATTTATAAATCTCACAGTCCTTTGAGCACTAGGAACTATGAGGCTTCTCTCCACATCTTAATAAAGGACTCTTTAAATTGTTTTAGAAATTAATTTTTTTGAGCTGGTAAACTAGTCTAGCTTGAAACTAGTTTCTAACAGCCTAAATATACTGTACCAAAAATCTTGATAAGGAATACTATAGAAAATACCCATGGCTATCACAGTGGCACATCTAGAGAGACAATAATGTAAAAACAAAAGAAATGCCTATTCAAACTCCACTGCTGGAATTTTACAATATTAACATGATAGCAAAAATGCTATCAAGAAAGTACTCACAAGTAAGTTGCTAGATATCCACATCTTGAGTTGTCCAGAAAATCTTTACCCCATTAAAACAATGTGCCAGTTTGTTTATGAAATTTTTTCTGTCCCAATCAAAATTACTATCTAAACTCAAAACTCTTAACGATTACATATCACTAAGCTTACAAAAGACAATGAAATGAAAATATTTCATGATGGCAGAAGTTCCTGCCACCCCAAAAAATTCAATGGGGAAAGAGCATTTCATTCTTAAGAAAAAGTAACCATAGTTCGCCTGTGTATAAACTGACTGAATGTAGCTTTTTAAATTGCTGAAATAAAACACATCTCTAACCTCTTTTGCTCCCCTGATGAAGTCTATCCATTTTATTTCTCCATAATTAGAGAAAAGTGTGTGAAGATCTTCTCTACAGGTTTGATCATCTAAATCACCAGAAAATTTCAGCAAACATCCAATCTTTTCATCCAGAGATTTCTAAAGAAGCATAAATAGGAGTAATTATTATAAGCAATCAAAATTCAAGTTAAAAAAATAAATAAATAAATAAGAGAAACTGATTGTCATTTCACCTGTGTAGAAAACAGAAAGTAAATTCCTGGGCATAAAATAACATCAAACTCAAGATCTCTTAATTTTATCACAGAAACAGTTCAAAATTTGAAAGAATCTGACACATTTAATCTATAAAGGGGTTCAAAACAGCAAATTAAATTGGAAATTATTCCCCCTTTTCTAAGAATTTGCTTTATAAAATTTTCTCCATATCATCTTATTTTTTCCTACAAATCATGTTTACCTAAGAATTAATTAACATAGTTGATCAAACCATGTTCTTTAGAGAATGAAGCTTTTGGTAGAAAATACTTTGAGCCTTACAAATATTAAATTATAAATTGCTGAAATATTTCACTTAAGTATTATGTACTACTATGATAAAATCAAAATGATTACTTTGAACTACAGAAGATATATAGTAATCCAATTTCATTATTTACTTGTTTGAATAATAAAAGAACATTACACTTATACACAAGAACACAGTACTTGCCAATTCAGCATCTTCTGCTTGCCTCTGTTTTTCTTCTTGCTCTCTACAAAAATAACAGTATTAATGAATTTTAAAGCTGGAAGGAATCTCATCAGAAACCAAATTAAACTAGAACTCATTCTCCATTATGAAGAACACAGTCTGGCAATTTTTAGTGCTTAAATCATTCTGGAATTGTTCTTTGCAAGCATTTTAAGCTGTCTAAACTAAAAACTTATTACCTTAAATTAGCTTATTCCAGAGTTCTGAGGTGATCTGTCATATACTATATGTTCAAGGGTATTGATACATTACTTAAAACAGAGGTAAAAGTAATTTTAAATTTCACTTCCACAATACTTACTGTTTAGCCTTAGCTTTAGCTTCTACTTTATTTTGCTTCCTTTCTTCATTCTTTTTTGCAAAATAATCTTCCCTAAAAGGATAGATAATTGAGCTTTTAAACATGTAGAAAGAAATCCTTAATAGTATGACTATAAAAATAAGAAATAGCCTTTTCTACTTGGTTTGGGAGAATCAACCTAGAAGATAAATTTGCCTAATCTAATTTCCAAAGTGATCAACTATTAGTACAGTTCCTGGCTCTTGGACCAGTAGTAATAGCCCGTTTACATGTTCTTAATGACTATACTATCCTCTAGTTCTGATTAGGTGTTAAGTATGATGGAAAACAATTTTTAAAATCTTAATTACACATACAGTATCCCATTAATTTAACAAGATGTACTGGGTTAATTTTCAATTAGCTAAGATCCAATGAAGATCAGAGAGTTCTTGGTTGTTTTGGGTGTTTTTGTTTTTACTATTTAACATACTTCAAATTTTACCCAATTCTATTCCTAATGTTATTTTCCACTGAAAGTGATTTGATTTCTGGAATCAAAGAAAGTTTTGCATTGTTTATTGATAACTGCCAAATTTTTCTATCATTAATGTCAAAGTTTTTACTTTTCCATCAACAACAAATGTGTGCCTGGTTCTGCAAAATCCAGTTGGTAATAGCGTTTCTTTGCTTTTAATTATTTTTATTAATTGCAAGGATGTGAGGTAATGTTTAATTTTTACATCCTAAAGGAAGATTAGGCATTTTCCCCAAGTTAATTTATTTCCCTTTTCTGTAAAATGTTCATTTATAGCTTTTCATCATTCATTGTGAACTAGTAAACTTTATTGGTTTCTCAAATATTTTTGATCCCAAAATTCTGTCCATCATAATTCTCAAAGACACTTCCCTGTTTTTTTCTTAATTACTTTTATACCGACATTTATTCTAATATATATCTTGTCCCTAAAAATTCTGTCTGTTCATCTCTCTTCCACAGTAGAATTAACAAATTCTTTCCCCTGGTTATTTTCTACAAAATTATCAGACACTAATTTCATATACATACAGTTATAAAGAAATCATTTAGTATTTTGATTAATACTGGAATAAATATAATGAGGAGTATCATTTCTATTAGCCCAATCTACCTATGTACCTCAAAGTCCTTCTTAATTCTCATCATTCTAGCTGTTCTTTATGTAAGTTTGACCTTTCTACTACACCATGGCTACTAGAATGATTATAGCAAAGATTTCTATAATATGATTCAACTTATTACAGCAGTATTTTTCCAAGTTGGACAGTGAGGCTTCTTTTGCAATATCAAATAAAACATATTTCAATTAGAAGTAACTACCAGAGTCTAGACTGTTAAGTTAAATCTGCATTAAAGATAGTGAAACATGTTAAAAGCAGCTTAACAGATGGTTACAAGTCTTCTAAGTAAAAGGACCTTTAGATGAAAGGTTTCCTTTTTAATATCAGACTACTCTCTACAATAACCTTGGACAGTCTCTCCTCTGGACTCTATTTAACAAAGTATAGGATCTTGGAGATCAGTTAGTTATTCCTCTTATTTTAAAGAAGAAGAAATTGAAATCTACAACTTGAACTGAATACTCAGAATAATTAAAAATATTTTCTAGCTTACAAGGTAAACTATTTTCCTTCTGGACAGTCCTAACAATGAAAATTCTCCCATATACTGAGCCAAGTCTAATTCCAGATAACTTTTACCCAGTTACTCTGTTATGCCCACAGAAGCTCCAAAATAGCAATCATCTCTTCCTTTCCCAATTGAAAGCCCTTCCAAAATATTTCCTTTTCAAGATAATAGATCTACCTAGTTTCTACAACTATTTCTAATCTAATATGGTTCAAAAATGCCTTTACCATTTATTATCCTACTTTGGATACACTTTTCAGTTTATCAATATAAAACTTTAAATGCAGGATCCAGAACTAATGCAACCCATCAGCTACAGTACGGAACAAAGACTTACTAAATCTTTTCCCCAGATACTATAAATCTATTAACAAAATATAAAATAGCTTACTTGGCAAGCACTAACTGATTTAATTTGCTTTCAGTTACCCTTAAGAGTTTTCCCCAGAATTTGTGTCAAGGAATGTCTTCATCTTATACGTGTGTGTGTGTGTGTGTGTGTGTGTGTGTGTGTTTGCTGAGGCAATTGGGGTTAAGTGACTTGCCCAGGATCACATAGCTAGGAAGCATTAAGTGTCTGAGATCACGTTTGAACTCAGGACTTCTTGGTGCTCTAGCCACTACGTCACCTAGCTAACCCCCTATATTTTTAAAAAACAAAAATACAGGACACCTCATATTTTAAAAGGATTTTTGTTGCCTTCTACACATTCAAAATGTTGATCACAAAATCCTGTAGGCATGCCACTAAAAATCTGTATGTGGGCCTAGGGTCTACTTGCTCAATGGGCTACATACAGACAAACCAATTTCACTTTATGATACTTTTTTTTCCTTTCTGAAATTGACTGGCTCCATATTTACAGTTGTGAAAATTACAGATTCCAGATTAAAGAAATTCATCGTTACAATGATGTTTACAGTTAAATATAGATAAAGAAAACTCATGAAAGACAATTTCAACAGTGGTAATATTTCTGATAAGGTGGTACCTATTATCTTTTCAGGGAAATTGGATAAAACATGGCATTATTAAGAAACTGATAATGAAATACTATTCCCAGAATATAGCAGTTACACAACATTTTGATTATACCAACATTTTTAAACTTTCCCAAAACCTACATTTTAAAATAAGACGATAGATTTATCACTGGTGGCACTTACTGTTCATGTAGTAATCATCTGACATGAAATAGTCAATTAGCTTTAATGACTCACATCTTTGTAAGGATTCATAAAAGCTCCCAACATGTTGCCCTTGAAGCTTATTTCATTTTCTTAATTTAAGATTAGTTGAAGAATTAACAAACTAACTTACTTAAACAGTATCAGCAGCTCTGTATCTTTGTATTTTTGTCCAGGGGTTTCTATAAACTTCTTGGCAGATTCAACACTATCAAACACAGCAAATATTGATCCCTATTAAGTAATAAGAAAATATTTTAAAAGAGCAGGTTAGTGACATTTTGTTCAATTCCAGAATTTTACTTTTGCAAATAAGTCTCTAAATTCTCATACCTTAAATGCTTTATGTAATGTCCTCCTCATTTGAATATTTTGTACTTGACCTTTACCTTCTAACCATTCTTTTATGTCATCAAGGGTTGCATCTGTTGGAAAACCTTTCTGGGGAGAGCAAAGAAGGAAGGGTTGATTAATTAGACATAGCAATAGCCAGAAAATGACATTTCAGGTAAGTAATAACAAAATCTCAGAAGACATGAAATTCAAACATGCCATTTTTTTTTAAGCAAAATAACACTATTAAGTTGTTTATATTTTACAACAGAAATAAATCCACAGGGAAAAAATTGGAATTACTCTTAAATACAGTTAAGAATAAATGTAAAGTAAGGTCCAATACAAGAAATTCACTTACAACATAGATAGATCTGTTTTTTACTTCATTTTTGTACTCATCTGTTACTTCAGGGAGGGGTTTGTTTGGAGATCTTCTGATTTTAGTTTTATCCTCACTAACTTCCATGAGTTCTGTCTTTGATTTCTTTAAAGCACTTCTTATCACATCAAAGTCTTTTGTGAGTTTGCTTAATCTTTAAAAAAAAAAAAAAAGAAAAGAAAAGAAAAGAAAGAAAGAGGAGAATTGTAATGGGAATTGTAGTTGAGTGATGACAACTCTTAAGACTTTTTACCAAAAATTCTTACCTGTTGAATTTGATCATTGTCTCCAAAGGTACCCAGCCATCATCTATTTTGATCTGTTCCTTTAAAAATTTGTCTCGTGGAAGATTAAAGTCACCAAAATAGTACTGTAAAATGATAACATACTGTCATTGTAAATATTCACAAAGGAAGGAAGTTTGACTTAAGTTCTGACTAATTATAGGGGAATGTTACAATTCAACGAACCAGTATAAGGATGACAAAGTGACTTGGAAACATAAGGTGATTCCTCTTAAATATTATATTAAGATGGTATATTATATTAAGCTGTTATGAAATATAAATATTTACTGAGCACAAATCCAATGTAACTAATCAGGAAGATTTAAAATATTGAATATCCTAGGGAATGCATAAGTAAATGGACCATGCATATCATTATAATTGCCAAATTGTCCTTTACCAAAGATTCAAGTTCAAGGATACAATACAGAAAATACCTCGTTTACTATAGTTGTTCAGGCAGCACAAGCATGCTTTGGGGTAACTTTCTTTAGAATTCCATCAAAAAATGAAACATTTACCTCCATTTTATCAGGGGCCAGCCAACTTTCAATGACAATAATTTGTAATTGTATGTATATGGATTTATTTGTGATTAATACATCTTTGAAAGCAGCTATTTATCTATTGGTAACCAGTCTTGAATGGCATAGTATGGAGCATCTCAGCTATAATAAAAATTCCCAGTCTGCTACTCCTCCCCAATTATCAGTATTTACAATTATGAGAATTACAAATCATAAAACTTTACAAAATTATTTCCCCCAGACATTTAAATTATTTTGTTAAACTGTCAGTTTCAATTTAATAAAGTGAAAAAATTATCATAACTCACACTTTTAATAAAGAGTAGTACCTAGCAATGAAAAAAAGATTAATGTCAAATTCAATCGCTAAAAAAACTTAACCATACATTCAGGTGTATAATATGGAGCACCTCTCTCTATTAGTTTCCCTATCACCAAATTTTACACCTACTTTTTTTTTTTTTTTTTTTTTAAGTTTGTTCACTCCTTAAGGAATGGACCATGGAAAGATTAAGTGTGTACTCTTAACTCAGAACTAAAAAACAGGCCAACATTTATTATAATGGTAAAGCTATCAGAAACAGTTTATTGGAGACATGCTGTCAGATTTATACAAACAGCTGGAGAAAGACTATGCATTTAGCAAGGTAAAAGTGTATAATTTGCAAAGATCACAAGTTACCATGCATGACAAAACATGAAATTGAGACTGCTCAGTAGAACCATGAAACAATAACCAGCATAAATCTTAACTGGAGTTCCATAAGTTAAAAATACCAAGAACTTTTAAATGACAATTTCAATTATGAAAATAAATAGAAAACATATATTTTGGAAGAAAGACTGGAATAACTTTGCATGAAAGAAGTTTGAATAAACTTCTATGATATGAAGGATTATTAAACAGAAAGTGATAATTAGCTATTCTTTACATCTAGTACAAATAATCTAGTAAAAACAAACAAGAAAAATTTAGGTTGAAGGGAAAAATTTCTTAATTCAAAGGTTCATTCAGCACTACAATGGATAATTGATATGATTTAAGGTAGGAGTGGATGTCTTTAAAAAATAACGTAGAATAGCATCTGTCCAGAATAATTTGGGATATTCTTATCTAGAGACAAAGACTAAAATATAAGATGACCTGTGTAAGGGCTCTTCTATTTTTATAGTTTCACAGATCAAAGAACTACAATTTTACCAATAGCTTTATGTATTTTCCAGCATCAACAGCATGGCACAGCTTCATTTGAATCTGTTATAATACTAAAACAAAAATAAGTTCTACTGGTGTATATTTTACAAACTCACTCTTCTAAAAGGCTGGTTTTATAAGTCATCGGCACAAGAATCATACCTCAATTTGTTGGCAAATTTTGGACTCCAGGTCACTCATTTTTTCACTGTCACCATTCTCAGCCATTATGGAAGCCTGTAATTTTTCCAAAAGAAATTACCATGAAATTATTTTATTTTTGCAAGTAAACATATTAATAAAAACAAAAAATTTTTAGTACCAATGCTAGCTCCCACCAGTGCTTGCTGGTTGTTTATAATTTAGAAATCCTGGCAGCATGACATCTGCTAAATTTGGTTTAAAAAAAAAAAAATTAAGATTAGGCACCAACTTCCTGTGAAATTTTCCTTCAAATATTGCATTTTATATTGAATCACAATAGCCCATTAAAACAAAATTTCAGCTAATCCGAATGAAAAAATAAATAGTATAAAAGATAGTTAACATTTAAAAATAACTCTTTAAGGGCCATGGTTATTATCACTTATGTAAGAATTTTTATTTATTTCTTATATTCAGTTTTTTAGCCTAGACCAAAGGAAAGAAATGCACTGGTTTACAGAGCTCTTTTTAAAACTTATTCTTTGTTAGTACAAAGGCAAGTCATATCTGTTGTTTAAATGTTTACTTTCCTAAATGTCATTATCATTTTGTAAATAAGGATACAGGTAAAAAGAGGCTACTCAATTTTATTACAGACACAAGATTTAAAGTTCAGAGATGAATTTGGATCCTAGGTTTCCTGACAACAAATCTAAAGATACATTTTTTGCTCATTTATTAAAAAACTTGGGAAAACATTTGATGATGTCTTAATGGCCTATTTTCTGATAGAATTTCAATTTGTAATAAATTTGTTAAAAAATTACAATATTAATCTTAGATGTATCAAATTGCTTTTTAAAATACTTACAAAGAAAAAGTTTCATTTATCCCTATTTCCTAACTATATCAATTTCCTGACTCATTACTGATATTACAAGTAGGTACTGTAAAGTTTCTTTTCATTAACTCAAAGTAGCATTTCTTTCCGATCTCAAAGTGCTTATGGAAAAAACGAATTCAAAAAATATCTGTAATAGAAGTGAGCTGAAAGAAACCTTATGAGCAACATTCAAAAGATTTGCCTTAATTCTAGTGACCAGTAAAAAAGATTTTGATAATGTCAAAGAAAAAGCATTTTACACTAGGTATTTTTTTTTTTTAATATACTAAGGGATAGGGTGAAACCTAAATTACGGCCTAAACAATACTGAATGTACTAGGGGGAAGGAGAGTTGGTTCCTTACCCTGGATTCCAGCAAAAACACTCTGTACTAGACTATGCAATAATTGGGCTGGGATGGAAAGTTAGAGGCGGGCAGTGTCTAACTCAGCCAATCCTGCACATATGCGCACATGTTTTACAGATGTTTTACAGTACAGGGAAACTGAGGGCCAAAGAAATTATGTAATTTTTTCAAGGTTATACTTAGTTAACTAGTGCCACTCCAAGTCAGGCCTCCATTTGTAAGGCCTACTTTTTACTTTTCATTAGATTTGTCATCTTATGCCCAATTTCTCTTCTATCGTATTTTCTTTAAAATGGGATACAAAATCAGCCAAATACATAACGACACTATCATAATTATCTCAAGAACATTCCTTAAAAGCCATTCCTTAACAATACAGAATTCCAAGGCACATTTACAGTAATGGGAATTTACCCTGCACAATTTGGCATCAGAACTGGCTTACTCAAGCATTTGGCCAACTTGGTCCATCTGATGATGATTGTCTTGACCTGCGAACTTGGGGTTACTGTGGCACCTCTGGTTTTCTCCTACCTCGGCCCCTTTAGGTATTTGGATCAGACACTTTCTCCAAACACAACCAAGGCTTTCGGTCTCGCTGCTTAAAAAAGTCTGACTGGCACGAAGGCCTTCTTAGAACATCGTAGCCACGGTTGGGAGTCCAGGGCCCGGGCTGCCTGACCTCTCGCTCCCACCAGCCCCTCCAGCCCAGGCGGGGCCCCGAACATCCGCCTTCTGGCAGCGGCCTCTTCCCGGGCCCAGAAGTGGTGAGAAGACGGAACCAGAGAACACAGGAAGAAGGGAGAGATCCGCGGCGGCAAAGCGAGGGGGCGCCGAGCAGGGTCTGCCCGCAAGACCCCATCCGAGAGAGTTTCTTTCTCGGGGAGGAGCCAGAAGCAGCGGCTCCGGGCCCAGCACGTGTACGGAGCCGCGCGGTTCCGGTCAGGTCGGCTCCATCCCAGGGTAGCACGCGCAGCCTACCGACAAGCAGCAGATCGCGCCAGCCCTCCTCCCGCGCCTCCCCCAGTCCCCAGCCCTCACGCACAGCCATTCTCTCCGGCTACCGAGCTCCGCAGCCCGGCCTCCCGCCGCGAGGGCCCAGCAGCCTGCAACAGGACGGCAGCAGCGAAGGCCAGGCCGCCCTGGATCCCCATTCCAACAGGGCGGGAGGATGGAACAGAAAAAGAAAGCGAGTCAATACCGCCTTTTTTCAGGAAAATAGGTGGTCTTCAAACCCCTCACCTATTTCGTGAGGTTCCGGCAGGATCTGCGACGCCCCGCCACGATTCACCACAAGTTACGAACTCGCTGCTCGACACCCTGTAGTAGTGAAGCAGCCAGCGCTCGTCAGCTATTTATTTAAAGGCCGCAGCTGGGCCTCAGCCCAGCAGCCCCCGCGGCTGGAGGCGGGGCCTCGTCTCAGCGGGAGGAGGTGCTAAGGTAGGAGCGTGCGCCGTCCTTGGCACTCGTGGGAGGGGCCGGCCTAGGCTCCCTATGGACTCAAAACCCGGGAGATGTCTCTCGGAATTGAATTTCGGTGTCAATTGAAGCCTTTAGGTTATGCTTTTGGGTGTCTGTTTCCATCACCAGTCTTGGCTCCAGCTCCTGGTTTTCTGAGGACGCCTTGGGCAGGCTTACTCTCGCTAGTTAAAGGGAAAGTTCCCTTTGAAGCGGTCACCACAACACTTCACCATTTTATCGGTGGAATATTTCTGTTAAATGAAGTAAATATTACTAAACTATGTTGTTCATATTCCGATTTTTGGAGTTTCCTGCTTAGGCCATTTGAGAACCTGTCTTTTGTAGCAAGCCTACATCACGGTCGGAGCAAAAAAGGAACATCCGAGATGTAGGTGTTTGTTCTATGCTTTTCCTTAGAGTGTACAATCAGGGAATTCACTTTTAAGTAAATAATTATAAAAGGCATAATGTTTATCCATCAACTTGGAAAACTGAAGCAACTGAGTTAAAAATTATAACCAAACTTTTACAAACTTTAGAAAGTGACTAGTACATTGGCAAATTCTTTTTGAGATGTTAAAGTGCGCATGGGCACAACCGGCATACCTTGTACTCCCATCTATGATTAAATTGTTTTTTGGGGGGTGGGAGAATTGTACAAATTAAGCCAAGGAGTCAAAAAACACAGAGTGAATGTAGTTATTCAACTGTAGAATGGAAAGAATAATTGCAACTAATCTTCCAGCATTGTTATGAGGATCAAATGAGATATTTGTAAAGTCATAGCACAGTGGCTGGTACATAATAGGTACTTAATAACTGCTATTTTTTCTTCCATTTTTTCACCTAATTATGCTTGCTTACCTCTAATGTTAAGTTTTTAGACAAGACTGAGGAGGGGAAATAGTGGTTAGTTTACAACTCTTTTTTCAAAGGATTATAGTTTTTGAAGTGATAGAATCCAAGCATTTTACTTTATGATCAAAAAATTAAAAAAAACTGAAACCCAAAGAAGTAAATTATCCAGAGTAGCACAATTATTAAGTATTTGAGATGGTATTTGAAGTCTAGGAATTTCTGATTCTAAGTCCTGTACTTTCTCTTAAAAGCCATTCTTCTTAATTCCAAAGACAAGGTTGACTTTTCTTATCCTTTCTTCCCTTAAAACATCCTTAAAACAATACTTGGTGTAGGAAGACTTGCCTACATTCATTAAGGTCCCACAAATAATAACATATATAAAGAGAGGACATGTAGAGTAAAATGTTAAAGCTTATGTCCTTTTATCACACTGTGGTTTTATGTATGATTTTATTCCTATCTTTTGGATCTTTTCTAGATGATTAAGATTAGTTTAAAAGTAACTAGCAATCATTTATTAAACACCTACCAATGTCAAGAACTGTGCTAAGTGCCAAGAATGTAAATGTAAAAGTGAAACCCATTTGACCCAGGACCTGTCCTTTTACTTCTACAGAGTATATAGCTAACATATATATATATATATATATATATATATATATATATATAGCTAACATTAGAAAGGAGAAGGGGAATCATTGCAGCAAGTTTCTCTGATAAAGGCCTAATTTCCAAGATATTTAAGTAATTAACTTAAATGTATAGCAACCATTCTCCAATTGATAAATGGTCAGAGAATATGAAAGTTTTCAAAGGAAGAAATTTAGTTTCTCAATAACCATATGAAAAGGGCTCCAAATCAATAATAGAGAAATGCAAATTGAAGCAACTCTTGAGTTTCCACATCACACCTATTAGCATTGTCAAAGTTGACAAAAACAAGAAATTTAACAAAGGAAAACAGACATTGATACATAATTGGCAAAACTATGAATTAATACAGCCATTCCAGAAAAGAATTTGGAATTATGCTGAAAAAATTACTAAATGCTTAGGCCCTTTGACCTGGTAGTAGTACCATATCTGGGCCTTTTGAAAGGTCCATGCTCCAAAGTTATCATAAAAAGAGGAAAAAGTCCTGTGTACAAAAATATTTATAATAGCTCTTTTTATGGGAAATAATTAGAAATTAAGAGAATACCCATCAATTGGAGAACAACTGAACAAACTATGCTGCATGAAGATGATGGGATATTGCTGTTATAATGTAAGAACGAAGAAAGATGCTTTCAAAAAACCTAGGAAAACTTATAGGAACTGATAGAATGAAGTAAGCAAAAAACCAAAAGAAGAATGTATAACATCAATATTGTAGGGACAGCCAGGTAGCAAAGTGAATATTACCTGGACTGGAATCAGAAAGTCTCCTCTTCCTGAATTCAAATGTGGACTCAAATAATTACTAGCTGCATGACCCTGAGTAAGTCACTTAACCTTCTTTGTCTCAATTTCCTCAGTCTTAAAATGAGCTGAAAAAGAAAAAAATGACAAGTCACTATAGTACCTTTATAAAGAAAACCCCAAATAGGGTCATGAAGAGTTGGCCATGGATGAAATGACTGAACAATAAAAATATTGTAAAAATAAATAATTATGACAAACTTAAAAATTCTGATCAATGATTATATTGCTCCAGAGCCTTAAGGACCAAAGAATGCTATCCACCTCATGACAGAAGAGATGAACAAATATTTAGAATGTTTTCCTTCATGGATTTATTTTTAGACATGATCAATGTAGGAATTTGTTTTGTTTGAGTATGCTTATATGACCAGAGGTTTTGTTTTGTTTTTTTTTCATGGAGAGGGGAAAATGCTAAATAATTGTAAGACAAAAAGTTGGTTTTTTAAAAAAAAAAAAAAAAAAAAAAAAAAAAGGCCCCTTCAGGGCAGCTAAGTGTCACTCAGTGGATACAGCACCAGCCCTTTAGTCAGGAGGACCTAAATTCAAACCTGGTCTCAGTCACTTAACACTTCCTAGCTGTGTGACTCTGGGCAAGTCACTTAATCCCAATTGCCTCAGCAAAAAAACCTCTATGGTCTTTTATCATGTCCTAAAAATAAAGAAATAAAAAAATAAAGAAAAATGTCAGAATTCTTGGAGTTAGAGGCCAGAATGGGCAAATTTATTTTTTTAAAAAAAGAAAGATAACATGAATTGACCACACATTTTAGAATATCTAAAACAATTTCCATTATCATCAAAGTAGGGTCTATATGAGTTATCCTGAGAAATCTACAAAAACATAGGTTTCATACATATTTTATTTGAAACAAGAAAAGTGAATTTTTCCTTTGTATCTTTGGTGAATATTGTCATCTTGTAAATTTATTAATGTAAAAGTTAAGATTGCTCACGTTGTTCCTTCTCCAAACAAAGTTTGTTGTTCAAGTTATATCCCATTTGAAGTTTTTTGGCAAAGACACTGAAGTAGTTTGCCATTTCCTTCTCCAGCATATTTTACAGATGAGGAAACTGAGGCAAACAGGATTAAGTGACTTGTCTAAGTTGCATAGCTAATAAGTATCTGAAGCCAGATTTGAACTCATGAAGATAAGCCGCCTTGATTTCACCATTATGACATTTTGCTTTAAAAACAGCAATTGGTCTCAATTTTCTCAACTAAGACTAAAGGAGCTGATAGAGTTAAGGTCTTGAGAAGAAAGTTATAGAATATATCTTATGAACAATGTGATTATTAGAGAATAGAAGATTCTCACAGTAATGAAGGTAACCAAAAGGCTCTCTTGATTTGCTGGTCTGGAGCATGTTCCCATTGAAACTGGGTATGTTCTCATTGATTCTATGCATGTGGATACATACTCTGACACAGCCCAGAATGATTTGAATTTCAAGACAACTAAGAAGTTTCTTATTGGTCCTCATGCTGGGAGGGTTGTAACTAAAATGGCTGGCAATTGAGCCCAGAGAGCTGCCCATTCAGTAAGCTAAAATGGGGGGAAAAAAAAAAGAGAGAGAGAGAGAGAGACCCTATTTTCTTCCTCCCTTCTTTTGAGCATATTGCCTAAGATTCTGCTGACTCTCCCTTGGCTTGTCAGAAATAGGAAAAGGAATTTTCCATCCCCAGCAATTGCAACTGTGAGCACATGGCAGCAAAAACATGTGCTTACCAAGAGTACTATTGCCCAAAGGAAGGTGTTTCCTGCAACTTTATGCAAAAGAACCACTACCAGGAGAAAATGCCAAGATGCTAAAGATGAAAGGAGTAATAAAACTCATACCATGCCCTGGCTCGCCAAGAAATTATAGGTCAGAGGAGAAAAGGAAATACCTATTCATTAGTACCAAATTGTGCATTACCTTTAAAGCACAATAGGTAATAGATTATTGTCTCAATTTTTAGATATTCGTTACTGCACATCAAGACTCCCATGTTTTAAACATTTCTTTTTGTAGTAGAAGAAATAAATGTTTTTTTATCAGATAGGTACTTTGGAAAAGGAATCTTTTCAAGAAATGATCTTATTAATCCACTTGTGGGAAGACACTAGTTATGAGCCATTGCTAAGTTTGATTTAAGAGCTCTTCCCCAAAAAATTTGAGATGAGGGAAGTTGCAGGTAATGCAAGAAAAATCTGATAACTCTCTTCTCGTTGGGAGCTAGCACCCTGAACAGGAACCCAATTCTGTTAAGTATGGTGCAGACTTGTGAGGATTGTCCTCTAGATCACACGACTCCAAATAGCAGTGAGAGCCCAGTTAAAGTTAATTAGCATACATATGTAAAGGAGTTCATCAAAATATAGGAAGACTAAGAACAGTGCTAAAAGTTACTGAAGGGAGCAGTAGCTAAGTGAGTAAGGCCCCCTACATGTTTGCAGTTACAAAAACCAGAATAAGAAGGTAGTATATGATTCAGTAGAAGAACAAGAGATTGAAATTGCATCAGGGAGTAAGGAACAAGCCTTTTATTTGCAAAACTCAATAAGAATGAGAGATATATCCTCAGAAAAAGCCATGTTTCCTTTTCTTTGAATTGGTGTAGTTTTTCTAAGTTTAAAGGCAATAAAGGATCAATGAAAAATTGTTTATTATGGGAAATAGGGCAGAACTAGATGCCAAAGGGCACTATGGAAGATATCAGAAGAGGACAGGGAATATTGTTAAGGTAAGGATTAAGATAGTTATAAAAGGGTTATTAAGGTTACTATGCCTAGAACAGGGATAATTTGGGATACATTTTAGAGGAATAATAGATTAGCAGACTTAGAACTTAAAGAATTAGTCACAAGGCTAACAGCAGACAAAAAAAATCTATACTTTAGAACTTATATGTTTTAGGAAAGTTAAATACTAGTGTGTCTTTAAATAAAATTAGTGCTATAGAAACTGGAAAAAAGTTTTGATAGCACCATGCTATTCTCAATGTCTGTTTTGATTTTATTTTCATTTTAAAACTAAAGGACAAATTTTAAAATGTTAATCTTAATTTTAGCTAGACACTTCAAGTGAGAAAAGATCACAATCAATAAACCATGGGCCTTCATGCTCCTGGAAAACTTTCTAGTTTTTAAGGATCTGGACAATGTTGCACTTCCCATATTCCCAGTGATGTATTAAATCTTGTACCCAGATCAACTATTAATAGTGTTTACTTTGGAAATCAAGGACAAACTGCACTCATTCTCTTTAAGAACACACAAAATAAACTGTGCTAAGGAGGCAACATCTTGGTACCCCATGAATAATAAAAAAGGGCTTCTAATAACCAGGTGATGTTACCATATGTGCACCCTAAATTTGAGCTCACTTTTCCCGGGACCCTGCATGAACTTGAAGGAGACTGTCACAGAATTTAGAGGTATTTTTGTGCCAACTTGTCATACCACCTTAATAATGGCTCTTTCTTAAAGATCTTTTAGATGGGTTGACAATATGATTTGCAATTGTTTGTTTTTGTTTGTTTTTTTTTCCCCTTGAGGCTGGGGTTAAGTGACTTGCCCAGGATCACACAACTAGGAAGTGTTAAGTGTCTGAAACTAGATTTTTGAACTTGGGTCCTCCTGAATTCAGGGCTGGTGCTCTATCCACTGTGCCACCTAGCTGCCCCATGATTTTCAATTGTTAATCTTAGGGGGAAAGAAGTTCAGGACAATAGCATTAGCCAATTATCTCTTCCTCCTCCTCAACAGGTGGTATCCCTCAGCCCTGAAGAGGAGATAGTTGCTAACCAAGTTCTTAAGACCAAACTTATCAGTAAGAATGAGAGTTAATAAAAAGATCCTTGGGGCTTACAAGGATTATAGAGGCTTAAAAATTAATAGTAATTAAAGAATATTGAGTAAGTTTCACATTTTAATATTTTTTTAAAAAATAATTATTGTTGTGAGGAAGATGTCTCGCCTGTTTTAGTAAAAGCATACATAATTCAAGTAACTAGTTCGAAATTAATGATAATTCAAACACAGATGAAATTCACCTTTATTCAATCCTTTTTTTCAGAGTGCAAATTAAAAACATAAATAAGATTTTTAAAAAACTGTTAAAAAGTACTTAGTAGCACAAACTTCAAACATTTCAACCAGTTTTTTTTTAATGTACAAATAATTGATATTGTTGACAAACATTAATTTATTTAATACCTACTATTACAGGGAACAGTTGATAGGCACTGGGGAAACAAGAGGTAAAAGACAATGTCACTGCCATGAACATGCTTATAATCTGTCAGACAGGAGAAATACATTAAAAGATTATAGGATCATAGATTTAGATCTGAAAGGGGCCCTCCGAAGATCATCTAGTCTAGTTCTCTAACTATGCAAACTAGTATTGGATTTGTTACTACAGATTAGTTGTAGATGAATGTTTTGGGACAGTGGATCCAAACCTGTGGGCTGTGAGGGAATTATTGCAAGAGCTCTGTTAATCCATAAAAAAAAAAATTATGCCTAAATAAATAAATGTCTCACATATATACAAAATACTATTTTAAAATGTATGTAGATGCTGTTATGATTAATAAAATAGAAATAAATTTTCAAATATTGATGAATTCATAGAAGGCTTTTGTGATTATACTTTCTCAATCAGTGGATACTAATCAAACTACTATAATGTGGGAATCTGAAATATTTTAACATTAAAAAAAAAAAAGGAATCTTAATACTCTAGAAGGATTGTGTACCAACAATAAGAATTACAGGAGTTTAAAGAAGTGATCACTGAGAGTTAGGATAATCAAGAAAGGATGTACAGAAAAGGCAGGGTGACAAACAATATCTTGAAGAACTCTAGATAAAATCTAAATAATGATAGCATGCAGAAGACAATTACAAATTCACAACTATTTTTAAAAATATATTCATATACAAGGTCAGTTTGGTAAATCTAATTTCTCATTGTTTCTGTATCTTTTCAGTTTTCTGCTTTATTGGACTAGATGATCCTTTCCAATTCTAACATTCTATTCTATTCTATAAATGCTTTTTACTAATTCAAACTGCGTTTCAAAACAATCCCTCTTATTTTAGGATTTTTTTTTAACTCTTTGTATAGTCATTTATTTCTAAAACAGAAAAGAATTCAAACATTTTAAGCTGTTTTTACTTCAGTATTTAAAATTTAAACAAATAGCCTAATATAGCCTTCCTCATTATCCATTTCAAAGAAAAAAAAATTAATTTATTGGGTTAAAAATACCAAGGTTCTGACCAGCTCTAAAATATATTCTGTATAATGGTAAATATATTTCTAGTCAGGGATGATACTGGGTATTTTTTTTCACATGCAAAACCACAGAAACCTAAACCTTAACCTTGCTTGCATAAAAAGTTCACATTTGTTTTAGAAAAAGACTGTTGCTATTTAATACAAACTCTACAAAGCAATTTTATTCTCTCATTTTTCAGTTTTGCTATCCTTTCAGAATTAGGTTGTAAACTCTTAGGCAGTGACTGTTTTATATAACATTGTTATACTCAGTAAATATAAAATAACTATCAAGTCACTTGAAAAGATTATACAAACTGCATGAGAAAAAGAAAACTAGACAAGATGATTGTGTCTAGTTTCATGTTACATTCCACAGTACTGAGCTGAAAACAGTTTCAAAAATATTGAAAAGTCATATATAGAGGTAGAAAAGATTTCCTCTATTACCATCAATCATCTATTAGATTGTAGTTTAATGTGCATTGCCCTTGACACTAAGGGCAGAAGAAACTGAATGTCAATTTCACAGTATGATTCTGATATCTTACCAATGTTAATACTGTGATAAAGAGATGCAACTCATGACTACAAATATCTTTAAACTTCTACCACTTATTATGCATAATAAGTGTCCAAGTAAATAATAAAGATGTTACTTTTAAAAAGTAGAGTGTGCAGTTCCAGTGTCCAAACAATATTTCAATACCAAATAAGATTCTTTCATCTACTGATACACTGCTAAGTGTGGATTGGGGTTTTTTGCTACTTAGTGATTTTCTAAGTTACACTATATATTGAATACAGAAACACATCCATGTGAACGCATGGCACTAGGAAGATTACCCACTATTTCCCATTTATTAAGTTCAGGATCATATTTCTCAATGCTCTGAAGGTATGTTCCCTTTGAGTAGGAATATCCACCAGTTACATAGATACATCCATTCATGATGACGGCACCACATTCCATTCTCCTTTCCATCATGGGAGCTATCTCAGTCCATTCATTTTGCTCAGGGTCATAGCATTCTGCAATTGTGGTTTGTCCACCAACAAGATATAGCTTATTTTCTAATGGAATTGAACACAATCCATATTCTTTGAAAAGGAAAAAGAAGAAAAATAATTTTAAAACATAGACAAAATACATAAGGCTACAGCAAATTAATGAGTTTCACACAAATTTTAAATTCATACATACACATCAGACAAGTATACTTTGTTGTTATTGAATTGTTTCTGACACCTTCTAACCCCATTTTGGAGTTTTCTTGGCAGATACTGAAGTGGTTTGCCATTTCATTCTCCAGCTCATTTTACAGATGAGGAAACTGAGGCAAACAGGGTTAAGAGACTTGCCCAGGATCACACAACTGGCAAATATCTGAGGCTACATTTGAACTCAGGAAGAGGAGTCTCCAGGCCATGAACCCTATCCTCTGTGCCATCTAGACTAGTATAGTCAAAATATAGTTAAAACCTAGTTCAAAATATGGAATCTGACAGTGCTATAGGCTTTCACCTCCATTCCACTTCTACAAAAGTTGCTTCTATGGTCCACAAATGTTATATTTAAATTGAATCTTCAGAGTAACAAAGAGAACCTATATATGCAGAACCCTCATTATGAATTTCCCCAGAGTCATATTTTGACATAACTCATTTTTAGGATATGTTATAGGCATTGTCTTTTTGTAGGTTGGATGACCCCTATAGATAATTTCCAGCATTCATTTTTTTTTAATTTTATAATTATAACTTTTTTTTTTGACAGTACATATGCATGGGTAATTTTTTACAACATTATCCCTTCCACTCACTTCTGTTCCAATTTTTCCCTTCCCTCCCTCCACCCCTTCCCCTAGATGGCAGGCAGTCTTATACATGTTAAATATGTTATAGTATATCCTAGATACAATATATGTGTGCAGAACCGAATTTCTTGTTGCACAGGAAGAATTAGATTCAGAAGGTAAAAATAACCTGGGAAGAAAAACAAAAATGTAAACAGTTTACAATCATTTCCCAGTGTTTCTTCTCTGGGTGTAGCTGATTCTGTCCATCATTGATCAATTGGAACTGAATTAGATTTTCTCTTAGTTGAAGATATCACTTCCATCAGAATACATCCTCATACAGTATTGTTGTTGAAAGAAAGGATTATTATTACCTTCTACCACCATTACCATCACTATAAACCACAAAAAAGTCAATGACAGAGATGCCAAGAATCCACTTTTTTCTATGGTCTTTACTTTTTAAAATAACATCAATTTCTTTTGGGCTTTAAAAATTAAAGACAAAACAAAGTAGCAACAAAAGAAAAGAAAACAAAGTCAATTTTAGCTTTTATATTTATGTCTTATAAAGTAATATTTTTCATGGAAAAAAATCAATATTTTACATTGGAGCATATAAATTTTCACAGAGTATGGCATTGTATATAAAGATTACAAAACTTATTCAATGGTTGTAAAATAGCAGAAAAGATTATGTACACACAAGTCTTGTAAATGGTGAAATACAACATTAACCTAGGTTATTGTTATTCCTTCAGGGGCAAAATATGTCTAGTAGCAATATTTTCATCATTTTCTTTTTAAATATCAATATTTAGGACCATTATTAACATTTGTGTAATTGGGGATAATACTGGTTATAATTATATATTCTGACTTAAAACAAGTGAGGGAAAATTAAAATTTTGTGAATTCACTATGTATACAAAAAAACAAAAGTAGAGTTTTCTCTATCCACTGTATTTTCTTTTTTTGTTTGTTTGTTTGTTTGTTTTTTTTGCTGAGGCAATTGGGGTTAAGTGACTTGCCCAGGGTCATACAGCTAGGAAGTATTGAGTGTCTGAGGTAGGATTTGAACTCAGGTCCTCCTGAATTCAGGGCTGGTGCTCTATCCACTGCTCCACCTAGCTGCCCCATATTTTCTTTTTTTCCCCCCTTTTCTTTTTTTAAAATTGAACCTTTTTATTTGCAAAACATAAGGAAGGATAATTTTTCAACAATGACCCTTGCAAAACCTTGTGTCCAATTTTTCCTTCCCCTTCCCCTAACCCCCTCTCCTATGGATACCAATACAATATATGTTAAACATGGGAAAATATATGTAAATCGAATATAGGCATCCATATTTATACAATCATCTTGCTGCACAAGAAAAATCTGATCAAAAAGGAAGAAAAATGAGAAAGAAAATTAAATCCAAGCAAATAAGAGCAAAAGAAGTGAAAATGCTAGGTTGGGATCCATACTTAGTTCTCACAGTCCTCTCTCACAACCTCATTGGAACAGAGCCACATTCATCAGAATTAACCATTGCATAAACTTGTTATTGCTATGTATGATGATCTTCTGGTTCTGTTCATTTCACTTAGCATGAGTTCATATAAGTCTCTCCAGTCTCTCTCTGAAATCATCATGCTGGTTGTTTTTTACAGAAAAATAATATTCCATAAAATTCAGATACTGTAACTTATTCAGCCATTTTCCAATTGATAGGCATCCAGTCAATTTCCAGTTTCTAGCCACTACAAAGTGGGCTGCCACAAACAATTTTGCACATACAGGTCTCTTTCCCTCTTTTAAGATCTTTTTGGAATATAAACAGTAGAAACACTGCTGGATCAAAGAGAATGGTTGGATCAGTTCACAATTCCACCAACAATGTATTAGTGTCCCAGTTTTCCCACATCCCTTCTAACCTTTGTCATTATCTTTTCTTGTCATCTTAGCCAATCTGAGAGGTGTGTAGTTGTCTTAATCTGCATTTTTTCACATGACTAAAGATGGTTTCAATTTCATATGAAAATTGTCTATTTATATCCTTTGATCTTTTATCAATTGGAGAATGGCTTGAATTCTTATAAATTTGAGTCAGTTCTCTATATATTTTAGATTTTAGATTTTATCAGAACCATTGAATGTACAAATGTTTTACCAATTTATTGCTTTCATTCTAATCTTGTCTGTTTGTATGAAAACTTTTTAACAACATAATCAAAATTATTTATTATGTGTTCAATAATGATCTCTTGTTCTTCTTTGGACATAGATTCCTTTCTTCTGCACAGATCTGACAGGTAAACTATGTTCTTCTAATTTGCTTATAATATCGCTCTTTATGTCTAAGTCATGAACCCATTTTGACCTTATCTTGGTATATGGTGTTAGGTGTGGGCCAATGCCTAGTTTCTGCCATACTAGTTTCCAATTTTCCCAGAAGTTTTTGTCAAATAGTGAATTTTTACCCCAATAACTAGGATCTTTGGGTTTGTCAAACACTATATTACTATAGTCATTAACTATTTTGTCCTGTGAACCTAATCTATTCTACTGATTGACTACTCTGTTTCTTAGCCAGTACCAAATGGTTTTGATGACCACTGCTTTATAATATAGTTTTAGGTCTGGCACAGCTAGGACACATTCATTGACATTTTTTTCATTAATTCCCTTGAAATTCTTGACCTTTTGTTCTTCTAGATGAATTCTGTTATTTTTTTCTAGGTCTGTAAAATAATTTCCTGGGAGTTTGAATGGTATGGCACTAAATAGATTAATTTAGGTAATATTGACAATTTTATTATATTCACGTGGCCTATGAGCACTTGATATTTTTTCCAATTGGTTAGAAGTGACTTTATTTGTGTGGAAAGTATTTTGTAATTGTGTTCATATAGGTTCTGATTTTGCCTTGGCAGATAGACTTCCAAATATTTTACATTACCAATAGTTATTTTAAATGGAATTTTTCTTTATATATCTTGCTCCTGGACTTTGCTGGTAATATATAAAAATGCTGATGATTTATGTGGATTTATTTTGTATCCTGCTACTCTCCTAAAGTTGTGTATTGTTTCTAGTAGTTTTTTAATTGACTTTCTAGGGTTCTCTAAATATATCATCACATCATCTGCAAAGAGTAATAATATGGTTTCCTAATTACCTATTCTAATTCCTTTAATCTTTTTTTTCTTCTCATTGCCAAAGCTAATATTTCTAATACAATACTTAATGGTAAAGGTGATAGTTGGCAGCTTTGTTTCACCCTTGATTTTATTGGGAATGGTTCTAGTTTGTCCCCATTACATACAATGCTTGCTGATGGTTTTAGATAAAATGCTACTGATCATTTTAAGGAAAATTCCATTTATTCCTATACACTCTAGTGTTTTTAATAGGAGTGGGTATTGGGTTTTATTAAATCTTGTTCTGCATCAATTGAGATAATCATATGATTTTTGTTAGTTTGGTTATTGATATAGTCAGTTATGCTAATAGTTTTCCTAGTAGTGAAACAGCACTACATCCCTGGAATAAATCCTACTTGGTCATAGTGTATTATCCTAGGGATGACTTTCTGTAACCTCTTTGCTAATGTTTTATTTAAGATTTTTGCATCAAAATTCATTAGGGAAATTGGTCTATAATTTTCTTTCTCTGTTTTCACTCTACCTAGTTTAGGTATCAGCACCATAACTATGTCATAAAAGGAATCTGGTAGGACTTCTTTCCCTATTTTTTCAAATAGTTTGTATAGCATTGGAATTAATTGTTCTTTAAATGTTTGGTGGAATTCACATGTAAATCCATCTGGCCCTGGGGATTTTTTCTTAGGGAGTTAATTAATAGCGTGTTCTATTTCTTTTTCCAAAATGGGACTATTTAAATAATTAATTTCCTCTTCTGTTAATCTGGACAATCTCTATTTTTGTAGCTATTCCTCCATTTCACTTAGCTATAAAATTTATTGACATAATTAGGCAAAATAACTCCTAATTATTGCTCTAATTTCCTCTTTATTGGTGGAAAGTTTTCCCTTTTTATTTTTGAGATTAACAATTTTATTTTCTTCTTTCCTTTATCTAATCAAATTAACTAAAGGTTTATCTATTTTGTTGTTTTTTTCAAAAAACCAACTCTTAGTTTTATTAAATCAATAGTTTTCTTACTTTCAATTTTATTAATTCTCTTTTTAATTTCAGAATTTCAAATTTGGTATTTAATTGGGGGGGGTTCTAATTTGTTCTTTTTCTAGCTTTTAAGTTACACGCCCAGTTTCATTGATCTTCTCTTTCTCTATTTTATACAAGTAAGGATCAAGAAATATAAACTTTCCCTAATAACTGCTTTGGCTGCATCCCACAAATTTTGGTATTGTCTCATTATTATCATTCTCTTGGATGAAATTATTGATTGTCTCTATGGTTTGTTTTCATCCATTCTTTCTTTAGGATTAGATTATTTAGTTTCAAATTAATTTTTGGTCTACTTTCTCCTTGTTTTTTATTGCATGTAATTTTTATTGCATTATGATCTAAGAAAAATTCATTTACTATTTCTGCCTTTCTGCATTTGATTATGAGGTCTTTATGCCCTAATATATGGTCAATTTTTGTGTAGGTTCTATGAACTGCCAAGAAAAAAGTGTACTCCTTTCTGTCTCCATTAAATTTTCTCTAAAGATCTGTCATAACTAACTATTCTAAAATTCTATTTACCTCCTTAACTTCTTTCTTATTTATTTTGTGATTCGATTTATCTAGTTCTGAGAGAGCAAGGTTGAGATCCCTGCTAGTATAGTTTTGCTGTCTATTTCTTCTTGCAGCTCTCTTAACTTCTCCTCTAGGAATTTGGATGCTCTACCATGATGCATATATGTTTAGTACTGATATTACTTCATTACCTATGATACCCTTTATCGAGATATAGTTTCCTTCCTTATTTCTTTTAATTAGATCTATTTTTGCTTTTGTTTGATCTGAGATCAGGCTCACTACCCCTCCTTTTTTTACTTCACCTGAAGCATAATAGATTCTGCTCCAGCCTTTTACCTTTACTCTAGTATCAATCTGCTTTAACTGTGTTTCTTCTAAACAACATATTATAGGATTCTGGCTTTTAATACAGTCTGCTATCTGCTTCTATTTTATGGGAGAATTTATCCCATTCACATTCACTGTTTAAAATGATTAATTCTATATTTCCCACCATCTTATTTACCCCAAGTTATGCTTCTCTCTTTCCTTTCCTCCTTTCCCTCCTCCCTAGTATTTTACTTTTGACCACCACTTGCCTCAAGCATCCCTCTCCCTTTCTTATGTCTTCCCCCTATTACTTTTTCCCTTTTATTTGCCTCCCTTTTTTTCCCCTTTTTTCTCTCCCATTTCCCTATAGGTGAGACAAGTTTCTCTGTGAAATCCAATATGTCTAATATTCTCTCTGAGCCAAATCTGATGAGAGTTAAGATTCACACAATGTTCATCCCCCACCTTTTTTCCCCCTCAATTATAATAGGTCTTGTTTGCCTCTTCATGAGATAATTTCCCTCATTTTACCTCCACTTTCCTCTTTTTCTAGTACAATTTCCTTTCCACCTCTAGTTTCTTTTTTATATTATCACAGTAAAATCAAATTAAACCTGCACTCTTTAAGCATAACCATAACAGAGATATGGTTCGCAAGAGTTCTTTCCTTTTTACTTTGCTTCTCTTGAGCACTGTATTTTCTATAATATGAATTGGGGGGGGCAGAGGAACCCAAATAAAAAATCTTTTTTTTTTTTTTTCAAAAAATAAAATCACAAATAATGGTACTTGAAACACAATTTGTAAGCAGATCAGTAGAAAGGTATTAATCTGTAATAACTATAGCTGGTACAAATTTGTGAATTTCAATTATAATGTCCAGTCACCCATTTGGAAACCTGTTGCTAAATAAGAAATGGCTAAAAGCAATGCCAACTGATATGGCTCTTCCTTAACAGAAAAATTAAATACAAGGTACAACTGTCATCATGCTATAGTTTATGATTTCCCAAGATACTCATCAAAGGCACCAATAAAGACAAAAGTAAGCATGGAAGGCAAAACTCCTCAGAAAATATGTTCTTTATGTCTGGAAAGTACCTAACAGCTATCTATGCAACACTGAAATAATATTTATTAAATATCTTCTGAACCACTAAATATGATTAATAAATAGTTTAGTTTTTATCAAAGAGTGTATATTCTCAAAATGAAATAATGACCTCAAGCTTTCCTTGAGTTCACAAAAAAAGCTGCTTTTTTTGAATGTGCCAATAAAAATCAAGGTTTTGGAAACACAGGTAAAATAAATGAACCAAAACATAGATAACAAAAAAAGAACCTAAGAAGAAGAGAAAAAGAAAATCCATTAGATATATTTTAATGACAGTGAAATGAAATGTTTATTTTTGTGGTAGTATAAATCATTTAAAAGGGCCTAGTTAGATAGCTCAGTGGATGAAATGCTAAACATAGCATCAGAAAGATCTGAGTTCAAAATTGATCTTTCTAGCTACATGACCCTGGATAAATCACTTAATTTGTTTGCCTTAATCTACTGGAGAAGAAAATGACAAATCACTATAGTATCTTGGCCAAGAAAGCTTCACAGATAGTACATGATCCATGGAGTCTTGAAAAACCAGACATTACTGAAAAAGACGCCACTTAAAAATATAACTGAAAATATTTGTTCAAATAATTTAAATTCTAGTTTGAAGGATACTTAACTATGAGACAAGATATCAGCAGGAACAATGGCAGTGAATAGAGAACCTATCTCAAGAGTTAATTAGAGCTGATTCAACTCCCCCATCTCTGATACCTCCTAGGAAGTTGCCTAAAGTCTAGGTGCCCCAGGCAACTTTCTAAGACAAGTGAGTAGAACAAATGCCAACCCATCTGGGTGAAGGAATGTTCTGCTCAAATGAAATCACTGAGCTAGTTTAAAAAAAAAGAGGGAGGGAGCATGGTACCACATACATTAAATCCACCATACAAAGAAACATTTTTAATCTTATATGTTACACAGGCACATTTTAAGTGGAGAACACATGTTAGGCAAGTGTTTCTATTTACCTGGATGTGGACTAGAGGTGATCAGACTCCATTCATTAATGTCTGAGTTGTAACTCTGGACTTTATCATAAGTGCAACTTCCCCTGTAACCACAGTGGCCTCCAATGACATAGATGATTTCCCGTAAGACACACGCAGTAGCATTTCCTACACCTGTATGTTAATTAAAATCATACCTTGATTAAAATTACCTTAATTAAGATCAGACCATTGATCAAATAGATCTAACACATATATTTATCACAAAGCTAAGGAGCTGATGAGACTACAATATTAAGATACAGTCTCTGTCTTCGAGAAACTAACAGCCTAGTGGAAAGAGGTAGCATAACACAAATGGTATAAGGCAACCACAATAAATGCCATTAAAATGGGTTAAAAAGAGAACATTCCTAAAAAGTTCAAAAGAGGAAGAAACCATTGTTAGGCATAACAGAAGTTCTTAATCTGGAGTCCATGAACTTTAAAAAGAAAAAGTACATTGCTGATTTCCTTTATATCCTATTTATTTTATGCATTTAAAAACATTATTTTCAGAAGGATCTGTCAGAGGTTTCACTAAACAGCCAAAGGGTTCATGACACAAAAAGGGTTAGAACTCCTGATGGAGAAATCAATTAAGATCTAATGAAGGAGGCTATATTTTAATTAGAGTTTGAAAAATGGAAATAATTTTTACAAATACAAATATTGGTAAGGGTATTTGGGGAGAAAAAAAAACAGGTTGAGTAAAAATGAAGTAGGAAAGCAAGACACATTTGGGAAAAGGTAATATATTTAGATGAAAGATAGGGAAAAATAAGAAAAAATGACCAAAAGATAGGTTGGGGTCATCTTGAAAGAAAGTTTCTGAGCAATGAGGTAACATGTTCAGTGCTTTGTTTTAGAAAAATTCATCAGATGGTGGGCAGCAACATGGTGCAGTGAACAGTACCAGGCCTCTTAAGCCTCAGACTCTTACTTGCTCTGTGACCCTTGGCAAGTCACTAAAACTGCCTTAGTTTCCTCACCTGTAAAAAGGAGATATTCACCTACTTCCCAAGATTGTGAGAATAAAATAAAATAATTGTAAATTACATAACAAAGTACATGACATATTTAAAGCACCATATAAATGTTAGCCATTATTATTAACATCCACGATGGACTAAAGTGAGGAGATATTAAAGACTAAAATCAGTTAGCCTACTGCAATAATCCAAAAGTCAGGTAAGACTTAAACTGGGGATGGAACAATGGAAACAAAGATATGATCATTACCACTTATTAGAGATGTCCCAAGGGTAAATAACTTCTCAGAATCTTAGTTTTTTTATTGTAAAATGGGGATTATACCTGTAATACCTACTTCCCAGGCTTCCCTGAGAAAAGCAATCTAGATTAATATTAATTACTATTTTTATTAAAAAGACACTTTGGAATTAGATTTGGAAGGATGATGAAGGGATGTAGGAAGTAAGGAATAAAAGGTTACAAGCAAAGATAATCCCCAGGTTTCATAACAAAAATAGGCAAATAAAGTGGAAGAAAGAATGTCTTAGGGGAATAAAATGAGTTTAGTTTAGATGTGAATATTAGTTTAACCTATGCACTAATTTCTACTTTGAAATAAAAGACCCACAAGGAGGATCAAAAAATGTTTTAGGAAATCATTTGCTTCCATAACAGCTAAGGAAACATTTTTAGTACTTCTTCTTGACACATATATTACCTAGAAAAAACTTATACTAGGACACATGAGAATTAGGAAATAAAAGAAAAATTTTAAAATATCTCATCTACCTTAGGGCAAAGTAAGAAGCAGAAAATTCAACATGTGAACCCCTCAGGGCTGGACTGAGGCAAAGGCATAAATAACAAATAATAGATTAAAGTGTAACTATCCATGAAGTATTTCAATTTTAACCAGGATAAAAGGAATGAAGGTTATCAGTCAGCTTTGGGGAAGCTCTGGAAAGACAGAAAGTCCCAACACTATAGCTACACATTATTTCGGCATTTTCTTTTATAGTGAATAAATTATGAAGTGGATTTTAAAAATAAGTTAGAAAGCTGGCAATAAAACATACAACTTAATGAAAAAATATGCCTGGTTATAAAATCATATTTTGAAATCCTAAAGAAATACAAATAAGCAGGAAAACGTTCCAGATTTCTAATATCTGCCAAAAATGACATTTCAGATTCCCTTGCATCTTCTGTAGGTGACAGAAGGAAATAATTAAAAGTACAGGCACCAAAAAAGGACATGGATTTTAGCCTACCCTCTTTTCTTTCTGTAATCAATTTATCCTTTCCCATGTTTTAAAATATTACTATACCAATCTTAGGCCATGTTAGAGAGTGACAAATGTTTTGAGAAGACATTTACTTGTACATCTGAGTACAGATGTTAGTTTCTGAATGTAGGGGACATTCTTATCACAAAAACCACTTGCTAAAAGATTTGGGTCAACCTGATCTTTCATAATGAAGAGAAATTTCCAGACATAAATTAAGCCTCTTGGTTTTCTGGAATGGATCACAATTGAACAGATTTCCACATTTTCTTTAATTCCTTAGAAAGAACAAGAAAGAAGGGGAGAGGAAACATCTGAAATAACTTGCATTGTGTCCAGGCAACTTGAAAGCTGTTCTGTTGAAGTATAATGGCACCAATTTAAAATTAAATATTATATTTTTTAAGAAAAAAGAGAAAAATGAAGAATTTTTATTTGATTTGATATGGAAGTATTTGCTCATACCTCTCCCATTCTTAAAAGTGAATACCAACAGTATATCAGGCATTGTATAGGGCATAGGTTTTGCTCCCAAGACTTTACAGTGATTACGATAAATAAGACATCATCAAAACAAAAATAAGAAAAGTTCTACTCATAATATATTTTATTGTACTCTGAAGGAGTCCAGATAATTAACCTATATAATGATTTTTTAAAAAGAGAGATACATTTAAAAAAGGAAAAATTGCTCATGAAATTAAAGGAAACTGATCTAGTACAGTGATATAAAAGTAAAAAGTTTAAAGAGAAAGTCATTCAACAACAAGAAAAAAATTAAAATAAGTATTAAAAATAAAATAAAACCATTGATGTTTCTAATTTTTCTTACCTTTAAAACCTACTTTAAAATTATTAGAAAACATAACCTGGCTTAAAAATGCCAATAAATGGCTTTCTAATTCAAAAAAGCCATAAGATGGTACTTGTTTAATAGTTTTATTATTGGAATCATAAAAATATCATTTGGGGCATTTTATGCTACAATATTTGTATATACTACTGTTATTTCTGGGAAAAAATGCCAAACCCAGTAATTGGACACTTAGAATAAGTATTTTGGGCCTTGTACTTTCACTGAAAGAACAAGGAGGCTGGTTCAAGTTCAAAAGGCCACATAATATATGATATATACAAAATTTGTACATACCTTTAATCATATTTGCAATAGGAATCCATTTCTTTTTTAAAGGATCATAGAACTCTGCTTCTTCCGCTGGAGCTCCTTTTCTATAACCCCCCAAAGCATAAACACAACCACTTAAGGTAACTGCACAGTGATAATATCTTGCATTGAGCATGGGGGAACCTTCAGTCCATTCATCCATCTCGCTATTATAGATCCAGACAGAGTCAAGGGCTTCTATGTTATCTGTCCTATAACCACCTGTAACATAAATGTTGGGTCCCAAACTTGTAACACCATAGCTTTCTCTGGTATAGTCCGGTATTTCTGCTCCCTGAATCCAAACATTTATTAAAGGATCCCAAATGTGAACCTCTGATAAGGGATGCCAATAATAGCCTCCAATTACATACATAGTAGCTGTGGACCTCTGGGAAACCTCCTTATGAATAGGACTCAGAGCATTATATACTAAGGCTCTTAACTTGTTTTCAGTTAGTAAGTGTCTTCTCTGAAGGCTCAAAGCAGTCTTCAAGTACATTTGATCTATATCTATTTCTACATAGTTTAGTAAATCAAAAATGCCTTCAATTCGCTTTTCCACATCATGTGCTGTCCATTTAATAACTGGTTCTATGACAGTTTCTTCCTTCCAAACACTTAGATTCTTTCTGGACAAAATAAAGAATAATTTTTCACTGCTGATTTCAAGAAATTCTTCTTGTTGCCACACTTCCTTGAATCTTGATAAAAGCATCCTTCTAGATTCCTTTTCTAATTCAGGACACACATGAAATTCTGCAAAGGAATGCATTCCTATGCAATTATCAACATCAAGGTGCCTTACTAAAAACTGCTCACAAGCTTTCTTTACAGGAAAAAATTGCAGTAAGTCTGCTGCTTCGAGGAGGCTTTGAACATTTCTTTGGGTTATTCTGATTTGTGAAGTATATGCATAATTTATAAGACCTTCAAGGACTTCATGATGGATCCCAGGGAGTTTTATTTTATTTTTAAATTTTTCTTTCATGTCAGCTGTGAACATTGCTTTAAAATAATTGCTGCAGGCAGCTAAAACAGCTTTATGACAATGGAAGATACCACCTGAAGGGCACTGAAGTGTTATATCAGTAAATAATCCATCAAGGTAAAAAGTTCTGAATGCTTCCAAGAAATCCAAAGGATGAGAGGGATCTTTGAAAAGATAGACATAGTCTTCTTGCCCTTTAAGTGCCATTGCTGCCAAAAAAATAATAATAATAGTGCATTAACTTAAAATTCTGCAGATAACCTTAAATTACCAATGCTGCATATTCTAATCATCATAATGATTAAGACTGACTGTAGTCCAAAGGCCTCTCATTTTGACGAATTACAGTTAATATTGCCATAACAACGAATTACTACCCAGAACAAATTCAAAATGTGTGTTGCTCTGTAATGGAATATGGAGGCCAATTTGTAAACAGGCACAACATTCAGCAAGACTGTGTATATAAACCTGGATGCAACTATGTGAAACCGGCCACCAGGGTCATCCATTAAAGTCCATTTGCCACCCCCACCTCCCTCCCCCAAAAAAAGTCAACCCACATACACATATCTCATACAGATTGTTTCCAAAGAGCTGTCTCAACAAAGAAGGCAGTGCCCCGAACACATCATAATAGTAGGGGTCTGGGGCCCTTTCGGGGGGTCGCTCTTGGAGAAGCCTGAGGGAGAGGGGGGAAATGCTTTTGGTCCCTGCTCCCACAACGAAAACAATCAGTCCTCGAGCTCGTTTGTTTCTCCAGCCTTTTCCACTAACTCCGAGATTCCTTTTAAAATTCGATCACCCCGGGAAGAGGCCGATCAAAGGGCTGCTTCACCGAGGAGGGAAAGGGGGGCTCCGGCGGCTGAGGATTTTCAGCCTTTTTTAAAAAAAAAAAAAAAAGTAAGAAAATATGCGTACAAACCAAGCACCGACCTCTGCAAACCGAGGTTACCTACGTCACCGGCCCCCCCACTGAGCAGTTACAACTCCCCTCCTAGGTAGTGGAAACTGAGGCAACCCAACCCTGATCCGGGTCCCATCTTCCCTTCAGCCACCGCGGAGTTAACAGCTCTCCTTCTAAATGTGGGAACGCAGGCAGCTCAGCCTCGCCTCGAGCTGTACACCCCCCCCCCAAGTTGTGGAGTTAGAGCCCCCTTTCCGGGACACGGAAACTGAGGTGGCCCAGCTCTGCTCCCCCCTCTTATACACACGACCCCGCCCCCACTTCGTAGGGTCCCCGGGGCGCTGATTCCTCCAGCGCCTAGAGCGGCCCCCCTCGCCTCACCGCTCCCAAGCAGGTGCAGGAGGAGGACCGGGTTCAGCCCGGCGGACGGCCCGCGAGGCCCGGGCCATTGTCCGCCTCTCTTTCTCCCTCGGGACGGCGGGCTAGCTCTCTCCTCAGAGGGGCGTCCCTGGGCTGCCCTCGAGCCGTTTCCCCCTCCCCCACTTACCGCTAGCGTCCCGCCTGGAGCCAGGGACCCAGAGGTCTAAGGAGACAAGGACACCGAGGCGAATCCTGCGGCTCCTCTCGCTCTTCTGACCATCTTTGGACCCGCGAGCGGCAGCGGGGGCCAGAGAGTGAGCGCGCCCCGGGGCCGCTCCTACTTTGGTGCCTCAGCTGCTCCCCCGCCCCTCGATCAAGTCAGCCCCTCCCCCGTTGTCACTCCCCCCCAACACACACACACACACACACACACACACACACACACACACACACACACACACACACACACACACACACACACACACACACACACACACACACACACACACACACACACACACACACACACACACACACACAGAGCCTGACAGCGGAGGCGGCAGCCAGGGACGCCGGGAAGGTGCTGTGCACCCCCCGCCCCCAGGCGGCCGAGGGGGATGGCGTCCCCAAGGGCTCAGTCACGCAAGCACCCTGCCTCGTGCTGCCAAAAAGTACTACTGCAGAGACCCCGGGAAAGGCAACCTCTCCCGCGCTAACGAACCCTGATTGGCTTTCCAGGACCGAGGCGAAATGGGGGAGGGTCGAATCAAAATCGAGGGAGTGGGGCTTTGCCCTTTCGCGCCCCTCTCCCCACCCGCCCACCCCCGATTCTTTTCTGCAAAATTCCCCCACCTTACCGAGAGGGGCTGAGTCCCCGCCGCCCTCAGCTGCAGCTTCCGCGGCAGACCGGCACACCAGGGGTTAAGCTGGAAGCCTGGAGGAAAAACCTGGTGGCCAAGGCCCGGGCCAGCTGTTCTGCTGCCTCGACTCCACGGTTCTCCTCCAGAGCTAAGTAGCCGGAGCGGCTGCACCCCTGGGGGTTCTGTGATTCTCTCCTGATGGTACACTAGCCTACCCCACACTCCGGCCTTGTTACCGCCTACATCCCACCGGGACGCCGGGAGCCCCCGCTTATTACCGAATGATTAATTCTGCCTTCCACTTAGCCTAGGGATAGAGGGTCTCCCCTCCTCCAGAACAGAGGATAACAGGCCAGAAACTCTCAGGCAAGCTGGACCCCTTTGAAAGTTACATGTTGAACTGATTATAAGACTTTAAAAGACCAGCAAGCTCTGCGTTCTCAGTTTATATGCAGTGCTCTCCTGTTCTGCAATATACGGAAATGCTCTTTTTATTTGGTATTTGTAAAGTTCAAAGTTTTTAAAAATTAAATGAAAATTTTAAAATGTGGCCCGTTTAGCAGTACTTTATGTAAAAATTGTCTTTTGATGTACGACCAGTTGCTATTTGCAAAGCCTGTTGATTTTCTTGGTTTTCTGATTCTTCACATTGTCTCACATATAGGAGGAACTCAATAAATGTTTGTGGAATGAATGAATGAATGAATGAAATGAGCTAAGACTGTTTCTCAGTCAGCTCCCTTTTTAGATTGCTATATGCACCAGATTGAACTCTTTGCTTCTATGGTTTCCCAAGGCATTAAAGCTATAACATTATCTGAAGTGCTTGTGTATATATTTAATGGTTTGTTTTGTTTTGTTTTGTTTTTTCCCTGTACTCTTGTACTTGCAGTCACCCTGCTTCAGCTTGCCAAGAGCAGTTGCTGAGGTATCCTGGCATGAATGATATTACTTCTTTACACCTGTTGTGTAAGCATAACTGGGCTTCAGCGAAAGGAGCTTCAGATCTTTACACTCTCACACCAGTACTAACAATACTATTTGATAAACAGGCATTCCTAAGTAAAATACCCAAAAATTTAACAAGCCCTATTGCGTCCATTTCTATAATCTTTTTTATTCTTTTTCACCACCTTTGCACTCCCACAGCTACTTCCTTTGTTCAAGTCAGGTCTTTTTGCTTTGCTTTATTTGTTTTATTTCTTTAAACCAAGTTATTTCTTGTAATAGCTTTTAAATTGATATTCCTGCCTTTAGTTTAATCACTTTCAAATCATCTTTAACATAGGCAAAATCTGGATGAGGTTCCTCTATTCAAAAATGTCGAATATTCCTCATACATAATAACTTCATCATTACATCACTAAGATATATTTCTCTGGAGCACACAGATTTGAAGATGGTAATGAAAATAATAGGATCAGTGTCTGACAATCTGGACTAGAAAAGCAAAGCATGATAACCATATTTCCCTCATTTCACTTAAATAAGTCCTGTTCTTCAATTTGTGGCTATGAATGATATGCAGAGGGACTATTGGTATTCACAGATCACATCACCAATTACCCCATTTCTGAGTGCTCTATGAAAAGTTAAATAATCCCCAACATTTTCTAACTAGATTGCATTATTTGAATCAATTCAGAGGAACAAAGTCAATAATGTTGGGTTGTCCTGGCCATGTTGTCATGGCATAGAAATTTTAACATGGAATTTAGTTATGGTGTAAGATAAAAAAATAATATGCTATTTGTTAGAGGCAACTATATATTCAAAGCACTGGTGAAACAAAGGTGACAGCCTTTTTAATTTTGTTTGTTATTATAGTTAATTGATATTAATTATGTATAAAAGATGTACACAAGGTACAATTAAATATATAGAAAAGTTCAAAGTAAAATGAGAAATTTGAAGGAGGAGAGGTGACTATCAGTTGAGAGAATCAGAGAAATATAAATGGGGGGCAGGGGAGATCCGAGTTGGACCTTGAAGGAAAAATAGGATTTCAAGAGGGAGAAGAAACAGGGGGAAATCTGGTCCATATATATAGGATGGCATATGTAAATGCATGGAGAAAGGAAAGGACAGAATGAGATGGGGGGAAAAAAAGGCAAATTGTCCAGTAAGATTGAAATGTGAAAGTGTAAAGGAGAAATAACACTAAGTCTATAGAGGAGACTGAAATTTTAATTTGGAGCTCTTTGAATGTCAAGATAAGGAATTAGTTCTTATTTAGGAAATTAGGTCCTCTGCAAAATCTTACCCTTATGCTTCCAAATAAAATGTGGATTATCCTAAGCTCTTAAAGGGGCTAGCAGTAGGCTAGAAAAACTTTGAATATAACTCAGGTAACAGACTGAATCTCCCTTCTGAGGACCAGCCTACCTAAGTATGGTCATTAGGCTGGATACTTGGTGATAAATTTTTTAACAATGGTAACCCATGACAATAAACAACGTCATAAAATGGCCTTCAGTTCTATGTGGCTTCCTTCTTTTGCAATAGCAGTGGTAGGCTTAGGGGAAAGGGGCAGAGATACCAAAAGGTAGGTCCTATTTAAGCTATGTAAAAATTTTTGACTTACCTATTGATTCTCTAAATTGTGAGAGCCATACTTCTAAATGATATTGGTGTTGGTATCCTTATTCTAAAATCAGACAGAAAGAAACTGCTGCTAAATGGAAAGTTGTTTATGAGCTCTCCTTAGAAAGGCAAATAAAAGAATTGACAGACTTGATTTTACACTGTGCCTAAAGCCAATAAGAACTGTCATAATGCATGGGATATTTGATTATTATCAATTCTCATGATAAATAGTTGCAAAAAGATCACTGTGAAAACAACAGCAGTCTATACACCAGCATTTCTTGTAAAGGATAGAGTGAAATTTTATGACGAATGAGTTAAGATCCTTAAATTAAATCAGTATATACTTTGATCATGCAAGGTAGGAATAAAAAATGTTTAAAAATATGTTAGAAAATATGGATCAGGAATAAGGAATGAGAAAAGCTAAATTTTTTGTATAAGTAGACAATACAAAAATCTCATGATTATGTATGATAAACAATGTTTTCCGGGGGGGGGGAATCATTGGACTCTGTGAGCACCAAGAAAATCACAAAATAATATCAATTACATCTTAAGATATCACTAGGTGATATTTTTCTTGAATTAGCTTTCTGAGTACAGCAGAACCACCAATTTGTTAGAAAAAAAGATCAAAGTTATGTGAAAGAATAAAAATGAGAAGAGAATATGCTATGCAATTAAAATCAATTTTGACTTATTTTCAGACAAATCATTGAAAATGAAACATAGGTGCAGGGCTCAAGAAGCACAGAGTCACAGATCATTTCATATAGAAGTTTAAGCATTGTACTTACTTTCTTAGGAAGGAAGGAGGAGAAGATTTGGAGCTCAAAATTTTATTTAAAAATGAATGTTTAAAATGGTCTTCACATATAATTGGATAAAGTAAAAATAATTTAAAAGAAAAAAATAGTTTAAACAATGTAAATTATTTCTAGAAGAGGGACACAAAAGAGGGACAGTGGTTAGCAGTCAACAATTACCAAACACAGAGAGAGCCAGGCACTTGTAATACTGGTTAGGAATATGAACTCATTTGTAAGAAACAAAAAATCTTATAAAGACTAACAATGGTTATTAAATTACCTTTAAAAAAAAACCCAGACCTGGGATAAAGATGTCTTAAGGGAAATGTCTGCTTAATGGTCTGGTAATGTGGTAAGATAAATCTGACAGCCTCAGTTCCTTGATACATCAGGAGCAATGGAGGAAAGCGGCCAGAATGTTTGATGGACTCCTGGGCAAAATTTTAAGAGGACAGGAAGAAAGGCTGCATAGAATGATAATGAGGTAGGCAATCAGCATAATAAAAAGGATCATAGATATATTTGAATATTTGAGTCAATGAGCATAAGAGATATGATCAGGCTTTGTCATTAGGAATATTTGGCAGTTAATAGTAAAAGGATCAATAGGAGGAAAAAAAAAAAAGATTTAGAGTCAGGAAAACTATAGGAGACTATTCATGAGACTAGAGAAGAGCTGTGGAAAGCCCATACTAAGGTGGTGCCAGATGCAAGAAATATAACAGAGGCAAAATCAACAGGATTTGACAATTGATCTCATTTGAGAGGAATGAGGTCACTGATGTCTTCCTTGGTGATTTGAAGAATGAGAGATTAGCTAATTGATAAATGGTCAAAGGAAACCAACAGATAATTTTCAGATGAAGAAATTAAAATTATTTATAATCATGGTGTTCCAAATCACTATTGATCAGAGAAATGCAAATTAAGACAACTCTGAGGTTACACTACACACCTGTCAGATTGGCTAAGATGACAGGAAAAAATAATGATAAATGTTGGAGGGGATGTGGGAAAACTGGGACACTGTTGGTGGAATTGTGAAAGATCCAATCATTCTGGAGAGCAATTTGGAACTATGCCCAAAAAGTTATCAAATTGTGCATACCCTTTGATCCAGCAGTGTCTCTACTGGGCTTATATCCCAAAGAGATCTTAAAGGAGGGAAAAGGACCGGTATGTGCAAGAATGTTTGTGGCAGCCTTCTTTGTGGTGGCAAGAAACTAAGTGGATGCCCATCAATTGAATAAATTGTGGTATATGAATATTATGGAATATTATTGTTCTGTAAGAAATGACCAGCAGGATGATTTCAGAAAGGCCTGGAGAAACTTACATGAACTGATGCTAAGTGAATGAGCAGAACCAGGAGATCATTATACACTTCAACATCAAGACTATATGATGATCAATTCTGATAGATGTGGCTCTCTTCAACAATGAGATGATTCAAACCAGATCCAATGTTCAGTGATGAAGAGAGCCATCTACACCCAGACAGAGGACAGTGGGAACAGAGGGTGGAATACAACATAGCATTCTCACTCTCTCTCATGTTATTTACTTACATTTTGTTTTCTTTTTCAGTTTTTTCTTCCTTCTTGGTCTGATTTTTCTTCATCAAGATAACTGTATAAATATGTATACATATACTGGGATCTAACATGTATTTTAATATATTTAATATGTATTGGACTACCTGCCAGCTGGGGAGGGGGTGTGGAGAAGGAGGGGAAAATTTGGAACAAAAGGTTTTGTAAGAGTCAATGTTGAAAAATTACTGACGGGGGCAGCTAGGTAGCGCAGTGGATAGAGCACCAGCCTTGAATTTAGGAGGACCCTAGTTCAAATCTTATCTCAGACACTTAACACTTCCTAGCTGTGTGACCCTGGGCAAGTCACTTAATCCTAATCTAAGAAAAAAAGAAAAAGAAAGAAAAATTTCTGATGCATATGTTTTGTAAATAAAAAACTTTAGTTTAAAAAAAAAAGAATGGGAGAATAGAAACATCAGTAGAAATTGGGAAATTAGAAAAAGGCTCAAATTCTGAGGTGAAGAGAATGAGTTTAATTTTATGCATGATGGATTTCAGGTGTAAATGGGACATTCAAATATGTCTATTCCACAGAAATGGAGCCTGGTTTCTAAGGAGAGTTTACAACTGGACAAAGGAGTGATAATTGAAATTATGATAGTGGACAGATTGCCAAGAGGCAACATATGAAATGAAGAGAAAAGACAAATGGCCAGGATCAGATTCAGCTCCCCCTAACACCCGAGCACCTTCGGAAGTCCTTTGTTGTTGTGTGGAGTTAGGAAGACTGGACTTCCACTCTTCTAATACATATTAGCTATGTGATCATGGACAAATCATTTAAAATTCTGTTCTCCCAGAAAATCCCTAAGGCTATAAATTACAGATGATTTGCTGATCAATATTTCAAAGGAAAGTTCCCACACAGAAGGATTGGATCACAGGTGTGGCTCAGACTAAAAAATATATTTTTAAAGACTTAAAATTTCATTTAAGGTATCATTTTCTGTCATGCTATAATAAAAATAAGATTGATAGTGACAAGACTGTCTCAGTACATACTGTGCCTATTCTTGCTATACATACATACACAAACATATAGAATAAGAAAGGAAGAACTACTACCCAAGTTCAGAGTATTCTGTGGATCTACATCCACTCAAAACCACAGCACACACAAGCCTCAATAAATATTTACTTTTACTAGATAATCAGAGCTCATAATTTTGTCAAAGCAAACCTATTAAATGAAATATAGCATGATAGATCATTTTCCTATTACTCTGAGTCCCCAAGCATTGACCAAAGTATCTCCTATTTGTAATGATCACAAGTACCTAATTTCTGTGCTTTTGATGAGACACACTAGATAAACTACTGCCAGTTTGGTTAGCTATCAGATTTGAAGACTGTATATGAAGTTATCAGTTGGTATAAGCAAAAACAACCAACCAACAACATTTTAAAAAAAACAAAACAGAAATGTGTATTTCTATGCTTATTGACAAATGATGGCTAAACCAATGTGAACTCAGAAAGATGATTAATTGTAGAATAAATGTGAAAGTGTGATTTTGTATAATCATAATTTCAATATGTCTTTAAAATGATTAAAAACAGCTGATTTTAATGCTTATTACCTTGGTATAAACTATACAATGGTTCACTGATTTTAAAAAAAGCATTTGTTCTTTTCATAATTAGTTATTTAATTAACAACTACAAGAACTATTGATTTGATCAAGTAAAAGTTTACCCAAAAAAGAACAGATGATAAGAATTTTAGAAAGATTATGTTATTCCAATCTATTCTTTTTTCTAATTACTAAAATGAGGGAAATGTTTTTTTCTTAAATCATGTGATATTATTTCAGAGCAACTAAGCACTGGCATGTTTACCATAGTAGTAACAACTAATTAATATACAGTATTTCTATCAAAAATTTACAATCATTTTATTCATATAAATGATTCATTTCTGAAACCAGACATTAGTCTGAAAATAAATATAAAATGAAATTTATCAAAATTGACCTGTTAATCAAATATGGACAAAATGGTAATAACACATTTATTTGATATCATCAGAATGAAGGGCTTGACTTAAGGGAAATTATACATAATTGAAGCTTAACCTTTTAATGAGTGTCACCATTTTCTTTTAATTTTAACCATTTTGATGGAAATCTTTCCAAAATGTGTTATAAATATCCTTGAAGGCTTAATAGGGCTCAAGGAAGTAGCAGCTGTATACCAAGGTGAAAAGGATTCTTTCTGAATTGGAAATTGAAGGGATGCCCATCAATTGGGGTGTAGCTGGATAAATTGATACATATTAATATGATGAAATACTTTTGCTCTATTAAAAATATTATTGTTCTATAAAAAAAAACCTGGAAAGATTTATATGAACTGATACTGAGTAAAGTGAGAGCAGAACCAGGAGAATATTATATACATTAACAGCAAGATTGTATGATGACCAACTATGATAGACTTAGTTCTTTTCAACAATACAATGATCCAAGATAATTTCTTTTTTTTTTAATTTTTTATTAAATTTTTATTTTTGAAACATATGCATAGATAATTTTTCAACATTGACCCTTGCAAAATTTCGAGTTACAAATTTCCCCCTCTTCCCCCCACATCCTCCCTTAGATGGCAAGTAATCAATATGTTAATTAAATACATGCAATTCTACAATTAGTGTGCTGCACAAAAAAAAAAAAAAAAAAAAAAAATCAGATCAAAATGGAAAAAAAAAAATGAGAAAGAAATCAAAATGTGAGCAAACAGCAACAAAAAGAGTGAAAACCAAAGACTTTGGTTTCCCGGAAGCTGCCCGGCGGGTCATGGGAATAATGCCGACAGATCGCTAGTCCGCATCGTTTATGGTCAGAACTATGTCGGTATCTGATCGTCTTGGAACCTCCGACTTTCCGAGTTGTGATCCACACTTAGTTCCCATAGCCTTCTCTCTGGATGTAGATGGCACTTTTGATCACAAGACCATTGGAACAGACCTGAGTCATCTCATTGTTTTTCAGAGCCACATTCAACAGAATTGATCATAGTTTTGTTGTTGCTGTGCACAGTGATCTCCTGGTTCTGCTCATTTTACTTAGCATCAGTTCATGTAAGTCTCTCTAGGCCTCTGAAATCATCCTGATCCAAGATAATTACAATAGACTATGGACATTGAATACAGATCAAAGTATACTGTTTTCTTTTTTGTTGGTATTGTTTCTTTCTCATGATTTTTTTCCTTTTTGGTTTGATTTTTTTTTTCTTTATGACATGAGTAATATGAAAATATGTTTAAAATGATTGTACATATTTAACCTATATCAATTGTTCACTGTCTTGGGAAGAAGGGATAGAAGAGAGAGAGGGAGAAATCTGAACTCAAAATCTTACAAAAATGAATACTGAAAACTATCTTTATACATTACTAGAAAAATAAAATATTAAGTGGGAAAAAAGAAAAGGCTCCTTATAAAATTTCCACTGAGCTACAAGAGAACATTTGGATATTTTTCTGATGCTGGTAGTTGGTGGAAAAGGTATGGTTGGCAGCCAATCCTTGAGTGTTGTCATGGAATGTATTAAAAGCAGAGTTTGGGTGTATGGCTGATGGATTGTATGGAGATGTGGAAGCAGAGATTAATTTCAAGTAGAAGATGCAAAAAAATGACTAAGTAATCTGCGTGGAAGCTGAGGGAGTATAGTATTAGGTGTTTTAAATCAACATATGAGTTTGAAGAAGTTATGGTGTGCATAGAGTAGACATTTAAGCAATATGAAAGTATAGACCCCAAGTGGCTTGTGAGAGAAAGGATGGGGTACAGATTCCCAGAAAAGTTGTGTTTTTACCTTTTGCTTAGAGCCTTGATTTATGGAAGCAAGAGGGTGATTAGGAAAGTGTACATGGGCAAGAATCCCAGCCAAGATGAGCTCAGCTAGTGAGCATCAGTATACGTTAGGTTCTAATGTTAACCTCCCCACTTTCTACTCCCTCCCAAACAATCCTAACATTTGGGAGGATGACCAGAGCTGGTGTAAGTGAGAAATCCAATTGGGATGTTTCTGACACCTTCCATACTGTTACTCCCATCTCCTCACAGTAGCTTCTACATAGGAGAAAGCTGGCAATAGGAAAAATCCACTTTGGTGGATAGAGAATTGGACCTGGAGTCAGGAAGAGTTGTATTAGCTAGATATGTGACCCTGAACAAATCATTTAACCTCTGTTTTCCTCTGATTTTTCAGCTATAAAATGGAAATAATAGTACTTACCCCATAAGGTTATTGTGAGGATTAAATGAATGTTTGTAAAATGCCCCATACATAGTGGGTGCTTAATAAATGCTTATTCCCTTCCCTCCCTCAGTGAAAACAGAACATCAGAATATATGAATGAGTCTATTAAACAGGACATATTTTGAATATGATTTAATCATTTCTTGATGACTCATGGCCTTAACTATGAATATCAGTTATTGTACAGTGCTACCCCCATGCAGAATAGGATAATGGCATGATAACTATCAAAGAATATGCAATTGTTTGAATGTATACTAAACTATTTAGCTTTCATAGTTTTTCCATTTCTTCCCTGGACATCTGTATTTATATGCTACTTCTACACAACTGCCCTATTTAATTAAAAAAAGTTTTATTGATGTCTTTTTTAAAAATTATTTTATTTAAGCTTTTTATTCTCAAAACATATGCATGGATAATTTTCAACATTCATCCTTGAAAAACCTTGTGTTCCAAAATTTTTCCCTCCCTTACTCCCACCCCCTCTCCTAGATGGCAAGTAATCCAATATATATATTAAACATGTGCAATTCTATACATTTTTCCACTATTATATTGATGTCTTTTTCTAAAAGAAAACACAGTTAATTCCTTTAAAGAAAATGTTAATTCCTGATTCAGTACTTAACACTGAATCAAACATACCTTATAAGATAGAATAAAATTAATTAAATCCAACCAACTTTGTATGCCCAACATTCTGAAGCTGTATATAATCTGTTACCTCTCTTTCTATCATCTGTCCTTTAATTCTGTGTTATTTTTACAAGCAATTTTAAGTCAATTTACCCAAACTATTCTTCTTAGCAGCAAAAGGGTTGTTGGTTAGTATTATTTTTTTGGGGGAAAGATGTTTTATTTACTGGCCAAAGGACAATGCTTTGGATAACTGAAGTTTGACTTCTGGATAAATAGAAAATTATATTTTAAAATGATGTAAGACTGTTTCCCATTTTGAAAAGCCAGGTTCTAAAAAAAATCATATGAAGTGATTTTATATACTTTTTTTGGGGGGGGATTAGATTTCTAAGTTTTCAAGAGAAAACAATTTCAGAAATAAGGAAAAAAGTCAACAAGTACTTATTAAGTGCCTACTATGTGTTAAACACTGGGAAAACAGCCAGTCTCCTGCTCATTCACCAAAATTACAAATAATAACACATGTAAATAATTTGAGGGGCTTAAAAATTAGCCATCTGAATGTCAGGAGGTTGGGAATAATGATTCAAAATTTAGAATGAATACTTATGAAATGTTTGTTAGTGCAAATAATGAAATAGCTAGTTAGTCATCGTGAGCTCTTAGTGGGTTCACAAATAGTTACATCTTCCTTGGCCCCTTCTATAAACAGGAGTGTCACTGCCCTTGTCGCCACTCTTCTTCCTTTCTGCTCCCTCCTTCTTTCCTATTATGTCTTCTCCTACTTTCCTGACTCCTATTTTGGAGAATCTTTCCTATCCAGGCTCTGTTTTATCTCATCCCAGAGCAGAGCTCTGCCATGGTAGGACTGCCAAGTAGAAAGGGACGGGAGGGAGAAGGGCATGGGGAATCCCTTTGATGTTTCCCTTTGATATACCCCACTGTTAACAAGTTTGCTTCTATTCAATCTCATTCCCATTCAAGTGTCTCAGTCTATGTTTGTTTTTCAAACTCAGAGCTCTTGCTTACCCCGTTTCAGTAAAGAGTCTAAAAACAGTTTTCATCTGAAATCTAGATTAATTTCACTTGGGTATTTATTTACAAGACCCCTCCTCCCCATCTGTTACCTGTTTGTTACTAGAATCCAAAAACACCGGTCTTTTTGCTGTTCCTTACACAAAACTTCATTTCCCTACTGTCTTCTCACTGGCTCTCTCCCAAGCCTGGAATTCTATGCTTACTTACTCCTGTCTTCCCTGACTTTCTTGAAGACAACTCAAATCTCATCCATTTCCTGATCTCCCTAACCCCCCCCCCCCTTCATTAGGTCTTGCTTCTGAGATTGTGCCTCCCTATATCCCTGATGCTTAGCAATGTCTGACATATTTTCTGGGACATATAGAAACAAATTGATCAGGGGCAGGGTTGAGGAAGAGGAAGTAGAGGAGGGTAAGGGAAGGAGTATGTGAGGGAGAGGAAGATTCTCCAGTGAAACTTCAGCAAAAGCTGAAGGTCTGCTCAGGCTAAAAGGTTAATTCCTTTAAAGAAAATGTTAATTCCTGATTCAGTACTTAACACTGAATCAAACATACCTTATAAGATAGAATAAAATTAATTAAATCCAACCAACTTTGTATGCCCAACATTCTGAAGCTGTATATAATCTGTTACCTCTTTTTCTATCATCTGTCCTTTAATTCTGTTATTTTTACAAGCAATTAAAAAAAAAAAAAAAAGGTAAAGGATACAACACAAAATACACATTCTGGGACCTAGAAAGAGCGGATGATATAAATCCCCGAATCGCTTAAGAAGCCATTTATAGACACTGAATGAAATGAATTCACTTTTTGTCTCTAGCTATAAACACACGTTTTCCATGTCATATATAATCATGTAGGAATGTGAACATATGTGTATTTGTGTGTATATGTAATACTACATGTGGTGAGGGCTATCCTTACTTGGAACACACTAGTGCTAGAGGCAGAATAGATATCTCCAGCCTCTTTTCCCATTCTTCTCCAAGAGAGACCTTAATTTTTTCCAAGAGAGGAAACAGGAAATCCAGGTTTTACATTCTGCTATCCTTGAGGGGAGGAAGGGTGGGAGGTACTGGACTACAATTATATCTGTCTGCTCCTTTAAATATTATTTATCTAGGAGATATGATTTTCAGGTTCAATTTAACTTCTAATTGCTTTTTATTATTAGGGTCAAGTAGGTCCCCAGACTTTATATGGAAAATTTGTGGTTGTTCAGTCATGTGTAACTCTTCATGATGCTGTGGACCATACCATCCATGAGGTTTTCTTAGCAAAGATACTAGAATGGTTTGTCATTTCCTTCTCTATGGATTAAGGCAAATAGAGGTTAAATGATTTGCTTAGTGTCACATAATAATTACCTGAAGCTGGAATCTATGTTTGAACCTCAAAGTTTCCCACATCTCTGGTGTTTTTAATAAGAATGCTAGGAAATCCTCTGTTTCATTAAAGATCCATGTTCCCTCTATAGCAGTATATTCTTTTTTGCACATTATTCTTAGTTAGAAATCCATATCCTTTGCCTTTTGGAATATCGTATTCTAAGTTATCTGCTCCTTTATAGTGGTGACTACTAAATCATGATCTTAACTGGTTTCTTTGTATTTGAATTCTTTCCCTTTGGATATTTGGTGTTTTTTGCTTTTTTTTTCTAACCTAGTAGCTCTGGATTTTAGCTATGATATTACTCAGAATTTTTATTTTGGAATTTCTTTCAGGCAGGAGGTGACCAGTAAATTTTATTTCTTCTTTGTCTTTAGGTTCTAAGAGAACTGGAGGGTGATGGTGGTAGTGTTTAGAAAATCCAATGATTCCCAATTTTTTCTCGTCAATCTGTTTTCCGTGTCTGTAGTTTTGCTAACTTTATATTTTAAATCTTTTTGTTTTAGTATTCCTTGTCTCATGGAGTCATTGGTTTCTATTTGGTCCATTTTAATTTTTAGGGAATTATTTCTTAAATAAGATTTTGTACTAGTTGTGCCAAGCTGATAATTCCTTTTCCAATTCTTCCATAATTTGCATTTTTTTTCAAAAAATTTTCCCCCAACAATTCTTATTTCATTTACAAAAACATTTTAACTCTTTTTTAAACTCCTGTTTCATCTCTTTCAGGAATACTTATTGAATTTTTGCTGAGGCTGTGTTTTAATCTGAGGGTGCTTATAGTTGTTGTGGAATCATTTCCTTCTGCTAGGTTTATGTCTTGAACTTTCCAACCACTGACACCAAAATAGTCACCTATTCCCCTTTTTTTCTCATTTGATTACTCTTCCAACCAGCCTATTTCCTGATTTGGTGTTAGGGTTGTGCTAGTAAGGCTGCACTCTGACATATTTTGGGAAAGAATATATGGGCTGGTCTTGTTTTCTTAGAGTACCGAATATTATTTCAGACTCTCAGGGACAGGCTTGGTGACTTGCAAAGTTTCATTATTCCTAAGTAGTCTGATCTAGGGTAAATCTGATTACTGCACCAGTGGTCTAAATTCTGCAAGTTTCTGACCTGAATTGGGGTCTAAGCAATAGAGAAATACTACTGGACTGAAGTCCTTAGATATCTGGAAAGCTCTGTTGATTTAAAGGAGCACAATTATAGGCTCTCCTTGCTCAGAGATTCCTGCTCTTGGTATTCCTCTGAGGCCGGAATAGATACCATTTCTCTGCTCGTGGGATCTCAGCCACACAGCTGATGCTTGCTTTGAACATTCTTTCTGTTGTGATGTACTCATCACTCAACTTCTACCAGGAAATGCCACCCCATGTGCAGGTACCTTTGTTTAAAATGCCCAGATGTTTGGCCTTAAACTGGATGATGGGTAATAAAGCTGCCAGTTTACACATCCCAGGATGGATCTGATGGTGCTCTTGCATGGATCCAGGACTTCCTTTGCACTGGTGCATAGCCTCTCCTTGGGTGCCAGAGTGCTGATCCTGGCCAAACCCCATAGTGTTCATAGACCTCTGGGTCTCCCTCTGCAGAGTTAACCTGGACAAATGACTCATTGTGACTTTCTGAGAAGGAAAAGAACATGGAGTTCTACAGTAACAACTTGAATTGCCTTAGCTAAGTGTTCCTTAAATGTGTACTCAAAATTTGTAACCATTCTTTCCCTTTATGCTATGTGCTTGTGATTTTTTTTTTTTTTTTTTTTTTTTTGGTGAGGGGGAACGCTTTGTTCCTTTTGCTCTTAAAAATGCCTTTGACATAAAAAAGGTAATAAAAGCCCTTGCTTTGAGCTAATTGAGGACTCTATTGGCTGAATATTAAAGAAGTATACTGGTTGGGATTTACAAACTATATAGTTTTGGAAATGCAAAATTGTGGAGTATCTTGGATCTGAGAGTAATCACTTCTCTGTGAGCCTAACTTGTGAGTCTGAGTTGAAAAAGGAATAGCCCAAAGGGAACACTTCATAATAAAACGGCATAAAGAGTAATAAACAATATAAAATGAATTAATTTTTGAATATATCATGAAGAATAACATGCATGAGCAAAAAAGAAGGTAAGGCACAGAGGTACAGAGAATTAGGAATGACAGTATGTATATTTTACTGGTATTCACAAATAACAGGAGGTAGGTTCTAGTGCATTGGGTAAACTCTCTATGGAAGACTTATGGAAGAATATGGGGAAAAACTGTACAGGAGAAGATGGGAATCGCCAAGAATCTTTATTAGTGATATCAGTGACATCAATTATCAATCAAAGTATCAACTCTAGGGAGTGTAATGAGTATAACATTTTAATAAATGGTATTGAAAGAAAGTAGTAATTATTAAAAGCCAACATCGCTTTATTGATAACTGGTCATGACAAACCAAAATTCATTTCCCTTTTTGGACAGGATTGCTAGAACATTTGATGAAAAAATTACAATAAACAATATCTGGATTTTAGCAAAGCAATTAAGTCTTTCATGGTATTCTTATTGGAAAAAAAAAATGGATTTGGAAAAAAGAACAATTTGTTGGATTCAAACCAGTTCAAAGACCAGAGCTGAAAAGTAGTGTTATTAATGGATACATAATAACTGGGATGAAGGTCTCTGAAGGAGTACAAAAGGATCTATTCTTGATTATATGCTGTTTGACATTTTATAATTTTTTCAAATACATTTAAAGATAATTTTTAACTTTTTTTTTTTTTTTTTTGGCTGAGGCAATTGGGGTTAAGTGATTTGCCCAGGGTCACACATATAGGTGTGTTAATTGTCTGAGACCAGACTTGAACTGGGTCCTCCTGACTTCAGGGCCAGTGCTCTATCCACTGCGCCACCCAGCTGCCCCACATTCCTTTTTTTTTTTTTTTTTTTTTTAGTTTGAGTTTCAAGTTATCCCCCTTCCTCCACATTAGTCATGTTATGAAAGAAAAAAACAAAGAATCAGGAAAAAATAAAATGAAAATAGTATCTATCCCTTGATCTTCATTCAGACTCCATCAGTGCTTTCTCTGGATATGGATAATTCTTTCCATTGTGAGTCCTTTGGAATTGTCTTAGATTGTTGATAAGTTGTCCCCATGGAAACTATATCATTCTAATCACTTCACTTTGTATGAGTTCATCATGTAAGTCATTTCAGGTTTTTCTGAAATCATTATTCTCATCATTTCTTATAGTATAATAGTATTCCATTACATTTCTATAGTACAACTTGTTCAGCTATTCCTCAATTGATAGGCATCACCTCTATTTCTGATTTTTTGCCACCACTAAATTTTTGTACATGTGGGCCTTTTTTCCATTTTTGTGATCTCTTTGCATCAGACTTAGTAAAGGTGTTGCGGGATTCAAAGGGTATGCCCAAATTTAAAGTCCTTTGGGCACAGTTCCAAATTTCTCTCCAATTTACAATTCCACGAATGTGCATTAGTGTTCCAATTTTCACAATCCTCTCCAATATTTATCATTTTCCTTTTCTGTCATATTAGACAATCTGATAAGTGAAAAGTGGTATCTCAGACTTGTTTTAATTTGCATTTTTCTAATAGTGATTTAGAGCATTTTTTCATATTAACTATAACTAGCTTTGATTTCATCTGAACACTTTATAAATATCCTTTGACATTTTATCCATTGGGGAATAGCTTGCATTCTTATAAATTTGACAGTTCTCTACATATTTGAGAAATAAAGCCTTCATTAGCCATAAAGGTGTCCACTTTCTGCTTTCCTTCTAATCTTGATTACATTGATTTTGTTTGTGCAAACCCTTTTGGATTTAATGTAATTAAAATTATTATTTTTTGCTTTTCATAATGCTATCTCATTTAAACAACTTCTTCTTCTCCATAGATCAGATAAACTATTATTCCTTGCTCTCCTAATTTATGGTATCATTCTTTATGACTAAATCATGTACCCATTTTGACCTCATAATGGTGTAAGATATTTGTCTAATAAGATATTTGCTTATACCTAGTTTCTGCCATAGTTTTCAAATTTTCCTGAGTATTTTTGTTTTGTCAAATAGTGAATTCTTATCCCAGAAGCATTCAAAGATCATCAATTCTCTTCTGAGGTAGATAACATTTTTCATCATTGGTCCTTTGGAATTGTCTTGGTTCATTGTCTTGAACAGAGTAGTTTATCAGTGGAATGGAATTTACTACTTGTAGCGTGCTGTCGTCTCCAGACTCTGCCGATTGCTCTCTGGGAAGAGATCTGCTGTGTCTATTCAAATCTCTCAGACAGATTCTTCTTCCTGTAGAGAACCGTTGTCTCCAGGCAGTTGCTGTTAACTCTTGTCCAGAAAAGTGACTTCCCTTCCTGCAGAGAGCCCCGTCAGGCCTGATGTAATGCAGAGACTTCTCCTCTTCCTGGAGTGCTGTCCTCCAGCCCTTGTCCTTCCCCAGTCCAGACTGCTTTCCAAGCTCAATGTTGCCTCTTTTTATCCTCCCAGAGAATGGGCGTGGGATAATGCAAGGACTTCTGGGAAGAACCACTTCAACCAATAAGCTTGCTCCTTCTAGGATTCCTAAGGTGTAAACTCCCTTTACAGGTCTGAGCCAGAGAACTGTCAAGTCAACCTGAGTTCTCACCTTGTCATTGTCCAGACAACCTGAATTCTCACCTTGTCATTGTCCAGACAACCTGAGTTCTCACCTAGTAATCCTAACAACTACTATTATATGTACTTAATCTATTCCATTGATCTACCACTTTATTTCTTAACCAGTACCAAAGTTTTGATGGTTATCATTTTAGAACATATATATAGCCAAATGACATTTGAATTTCCTCCCATAAATTTCATTGATATTCCTGACCCTTTTTTCTTCCAGATGAGTTTTGTTTTTTCCAGCTCTATAAAATAATTTTTTGGTAATTTGGTTGGTGTGGCACTGAATAAGTAAATTATATTAGACATAATTGTCATTAGCTCAGCCTACCCATGAGCAATTTCCATTTTTCCAATTGTTTAGATCAAAATTTTCTAATTGTATTCATATAGTTTGTCTTGGAAGGTAGATGACCAAGTATTTTATATTGTCTACAGTTATTTTACAGAATTTATGTCTTGCTGTTGGTCTTTGTTAGTAATATATAGAAATGCTGATAGTTTATGTGGGTTTATTTTATATCCTGCAACTTCATTAAAGATTTTTTTTTTCTCCATAGTATTTTATTTTCCCAAATACATATAGTTTTCAACATTCATTTTTGTAAAATTTTGTGTTCCAAAATTTCCCCTCGTCTTCCTATTCCCCCCTCCCCCCAGGCACACTGCTTCTCCTGGACAGCTAGAAATCTAACATGGGTTATATATGTGCAATAATTGTTAACATTAGGTTATATATGTGCAATAGTTGTTAACATAAGTTTTATTTCAATAATATTTTTAGTTGAATCTCAAGTATTCTTGGAGTGTCCTGTCATAGTGTCTGTGGAGTGACAATTTTGTTTCTTCTGTTGACTATTTCAATTTCTTCAATTTATTTTTCTTGTCCTATAGCTATAACAAACATTTCTAGTACGATATTGAATAATGATGATAATGGGAATCCTTGCTTTATTTCTGATCTTACTGGAAGGGCCTATTGCTTATCCCCTTTACATATGTTTACTCATGTAAACATTAAATACTACTTATCATTTAAGGAAAATTTCATTTATTCCTATGCTCTTAAGTGTAAAAAGAATGAGTAATGTATTTTGTCAAAAGCTTTTTCTGAATCTATTAAGATAATCATATGATGTCCGATGATTTTCTTATTGACATGTTCAATTATGCTAATAGTTTTCCTAATATTGAATTGCTGATATCTTTGTTGGTCATAGTGCATGAACTTTATGATATATTGCTGTAATCTTAATATTTTATTAAAATTTTTTGCATCAATTACAGAAATTGGTCTATATTTTTCTCATTTTTTTCTTTTCCTCTTTTAGATATTACCATATTTGTCTTGTAAAAGGAATTTGATAGAAGTCCTTCCTTCATTTACCCAAATTATATAGCATTGGAATGAATTATTTTTCAAATTTTTAGTTGAATTCACTTGTAAACCCATCTGGTACTAAGAATTTGTTCTTAGTTCATTAATGAAAAAATTCAATTTTTTTAAAAAGATGGGGCTATTTAAATATTCTATTCTGTTAATCTGAGCAATTTATATTTTTATAAGTTATTGATTCCATTTGGATTGTCAGATTAACTGGCATGTAACTGAGGAAAATATTTCCAAATGATTGCTTTAATTTCATTGTGGTGAATTCATCTTTTTCATTTTTGATATTTTGATTTTCTTTTTTGAATCAAAATTAACCAATAATAACATAGACATCTTATTGGGATTGTGTTTTGTTTTTTGTTTTTTTTATAAAACCAGTTCCTGATTTTATTAGTTCAACAGTTGTCTTTTAATTTTATTTTTCTCATTTTTGGTTTTTAGAATTTCTAATTTTGTGCTCAATCAAGAATTTTTAACTTTTAAATTTTAATCTCATTCCTTCTATATCCATCTGATTGTGTGTTATTCCCTCTGAGCTAATTCTGATGAATTAGGCTCAAGAGATGCTCACTGTCTACCCTTCCATCTTTTCCTCCACTGTAAAAGTTCTGTCTCAACTCTTCATATGAGATAATTTATTCTATTCTACCTCTCCCTTATGCTCCCATTGTAATCCTCTTTCTCATTTTTTTTCATGTTCTCCCCTCTAAATCACATTATACTCATATCTTCTATGTATACACTTAATTATTCAAAGTATCATCTTCCTATGAAGGGATATAAATGGTTTAGACTTATTGAATCCCTTGTTTCCTCTTTCCTTTTTTCACCTTTTTATGTTTCTTGAGTCTTGAAATTGAAGTTAGATTCTTTTATTCAGCTCTAGTCTTTTCGCCAGAAATCTTGAATGTCTTCTATTTCATTTTTGCCCCTGAAAGATTTCTGCTGTTTCATGGAGTATGTGATTCTTGGTTCTAGTCTGCACTCCTTTGTCTTCAGGAATATATTCTATGCCCTTTGATCCTTTTAATTTTGAAGCTGCTAAATCCTGTGTAATCCTGTGGTTTCCTAATATTTGAATTGTTTTTGGCTGCTTGAAATGAGAACCCTTGACTGGGAGTTCTGGAACCTAGCTATGATGTTTCTGGGAATTTTAATTTTCGGATCTTTTTCTGGAGGTGATTGGTAGATCCTTTCAATATCTATTTTACTCTCTGGTTCTAGGATGTCTAGGGTGTTTTTTATAATTTCTTAAAATTATGATGTTCAGATTTTCTTAATCATGGTTTTCAAGTAGTCCAGTAATTTTTTTTTTAGTCCAGTAATTCTTAAATTATCTCTCCTGGTTCTATTTTTCAAGTCAGTTTTTTTTCTAATGAGGTATTTTATATTTTCTTCTGTTTTTCAATGATTTTGACTTTGATTCTTGCTCAAATTTTTTTTCCTTCAGCTATTTTTTTTTTCTCCTTTGATAATTTTATTTTTTAGGGAGTTGTTTTCTCTAATGTCCTATTGTCTCCAGAGACTGCCGATTGCTCTCTGGGAGAAGATCTACTGTCTCAACTGCCGCCAACTCTGACCTTGAGTAGACTCTCCTTCTTCCTCCAGAGAGCCGTCCCACGTCTGGTCCAGACAAGACTCTCAATCTCTCGAATGCCATCCTTTTTTATCCTACCAGAGAATGGGTGTGGGATAATGTAAGGGCTTGTGGGAAGATTACTTTTACCAATGAACTTGCTCCGCCTAAACATGTAAGCTCCTCCCCAGTTCACAGGGGTAAAACTCCCCTAAAGGCCGGAACTAGAGAATTGTTAAGTATGGACTTAGCACTTAGTAAGAACCTATCATCTCTTTACCTCATTAGCACTTAGTAAGAACCTAACAGTTTTCTTCAGTAAATTTTTATACATTTTTTTTTTCAATTTTTGGTACTTCCATTATTAAACTTTTTTTCTTCTACTTCCCATTTGATTTTAAAACTCTTTCAGAAGTTTCTTTTGGGCTTGCAACCCAATCCATTTTTCTTTGAGCTTTTGCATGTAAGCATTTTAACATTGTCCTCTTCGGATTTTGTATCTTGATCTTCCCTGTTATCATCTAACTTTTTGTGGTCAAGTATTTTTTGTAATATGTTTTTTGCTTATCTTTTTCCATCTATTTTGTTACATTTAAAGTTGGGCTCTGTCCTAAGCTGCTTTTGCCAGGTACTGCAGACCCCAGCTGTTTGACTGGTGTTGTACAAGTACTAACCAGATGCCCACTGGGAACTCTTGCACTATGCAGGGCTGGTGGCTTGCCTGATGCTTGCTGAGACAGAGGTGATGAAAAAGAATAGATATGGGGTGGCTGGTGCTACTAGTGACTCACCTGATACTGGCATCTCCCCACTGGCCTGGTGCTGTGCTGAGGCTTGGTGGGGCCTATTGCCGCCTCAAGGCTCAGAACCTCCAGCTGGTTTGCTGAGAAATTGTCTGTTCTGGACTAAGTTCCTCTTTTATTTAAGTGAAACAGACTTTTCCTGCAGACCTTTCAAGTTGTCTTGGGCTAGAAATTGTTTCATCTCATTTTTTTGTTGGTTCTGGCATTTCAGAATTCATTTTGGGGGGGGGTGCTATTTTATAGTTGTTTGGAGGTGAATATGGGAGAGCAGGTGATGTCCTGCTTACTTGGCCATCTAGCCTCCCTAAAGTTCTCAGCTGCTTAACACTACAAAAAAACCCAAGGATTTATATGAATGAATGAATAGAAGAAATGCTCATCAAATTTGCAGATTTGGAAGAAAGAGAAATACTAGAAAATAGAAATCAGGATTCAAAAAACCATGACAAGCTGGAAAAAAGGGCTAAATATAATTATTTCATCAATTTGGAAATTCTCTTTAATGATGCAAATTGTGACTTAACCATGGCTTTTTAACTCTGTGAATCTTGTTTATGTACTCCCATAAGTTCACCACAATGGGAACAATATATAAGCTGGAAACCTTCTTTGCTTTCTCCTGATATCAAGATGAAATTAGTGGAGCATTCTGGCTGTCCACTAATGATCTCTCACTTTCAACACATGATCATATTTGAAGTCAGAAAGAACTAGACACATTGCCAACTAAGTCATTTAACCACTGAAGAAGGCTTCAGATTTATCGCTTGTAAAATGAAAGCATGGGCCTTGATAGCCTTTAAGGTCTCCAACTCTAAACCTAGGATCCTGTAATAAATAATTTTTGAAAACATATTTTATTGCTATCCTTCCTCAAAGTTCTGTATGTTTCTCATTTATATACTTTTTAGAGTTACTGAGAGGTATTATCAATGAGCAAATTACTAGGGAGTAATCAGGCTTTTGCAATAAGTATTCAACAATGTACCACATTCTTTACTTTTTCTTTTTTTGCTGAGGCAAATGGGGTTAAGTGACTTGCCCAGGGTCACACAACTAGGAAGTGTTAAGTGTCTGAAGCCACATTTGAACTCAGATCCTCCTGATTTGGGCTGAAAATGGACCATATCTTAACCATTTCACAATTGACTAAAAATTATAGAGAATGTGTTTATTATTTGTTGATTATGAAAAAGGATTTGATACAGCAAACACCATTCTTTTTCAAGGTGTTCTCCCATCCATGGATTAAATCATCCAAGATTCACTTAAAAATATAACCATATTCAGTATTCAATGGCTATCTAATCATAAATATCAGTTAAGACATAAACAGAAATATACACTTGCCATTCACCACTCTAACAAAGATCCAATGTAGAATTTAAGTTGGAAAAAGGTGTGTTATAGATAATGAAGTCTTCTGGAAGCTCCTGTTCGTAGATGAAACTATGTTGAGCTCACCAAACCCCAGAACACTTCAGAGACTTCTGAAAAAAGTCTCAAGAATTTGGCTTGATCACACATGCAGGAAAGCTCAAGTGGATGAAGAATGTCTAAGCTCAAATTTCTATATGCATTTCAATGGATAATTTGTTGAATATATTGGTATGTATATCTGGGACAATGGAGAATGACTTGAACACAGAATTGAACAAAAGGAATCTAGTAGGGATAATATTTATTTAAATAAATTAAGTTAGGTCCTTTCTAAAGGTGCAAGGAGGTTGTCCTAAATCACTAGCCTGGTCAGAAAAAGGATAAAAATGAAATTGTATACAGATAAGTAGTCTTACAAGTGAATTCGAACTTTCAGCTACACAAGTTGGGAAGTGTAAGTAGAGAAGTGTAAGGAAAGTGTAGCTAGACAGCAGTTTGTGTGAAAAAAAAAAGACTTTTTTTTTTTTTTAATAGATTATAAGTTTACTATAACAGTAAATGTTGTAGGAAAGGCTTGACAGTTTACTCTCCCGGTACCAAAATGACATTCACAAGTTTTAACATCTAACAAAAGGAGATTTCCTTAGCAATAAGCAGGGGAACAATATTCAACAAGGACATTTATCAAAGAAACTAGGTTGATTCATTTGAGCATTGCTTCTAGCTGGTCATGTTAAGCCTGCTCTCTAAAGTCTCCTCCTGGCTTTTTATCTACAAGACAGCCAAAAAACCAAAGTTGTAGGCCTCTAAGCTGATTAAGACTCAAGGACAATTTTTGATACAAGTTAAGGAAAAGATATAGTCTAGGCCACAAAACAGGGGATATGGATTAATATCTCCTATTACAGTGTGACACAACAGAGAAAAAACTTCATCTTAGGGCTAAGAACAAGGGAGATAATTGTTTTACTATGCCCTACCCTGGTCAGATTACATCTGGAGTTTTGTGTTCAGTTCTAGGCTTTTTAAAAAGGGCATTGCTCAAATTGGAGTGGGTCCAAAAGAATATAAGCAGGATGGGAACTGGGAATATTTATCCTGAAAAACAGAAGACTTTGAGAGGATTGGAGGATGTGGAAGATTTGCAAACTATAAATGATTACATGGAAATATGTTTCAACTGCAAATTAAAACAACTTTTTAGTTTCACTGACTTGCAAATTGGAATGAAAAAATGGTAATAGTAAGTTTTGGATGGTTTGAGGAAATATAAGTGAAATAAGGAGTTTGTGAATTAGTACAACTATTCTGGAAAATAATTTGGAATTAGGCAGATAAATTCACCTAAATGTCTAAACCATTTTGAGTCAGGGATTCTACTACTATGCAATATATCCTAAAGAGTTCACTGATAAAAGTCCAAAAAATTATATATATAATTCTTTCCTATAAGAAATGGCTGTCTAGAAGTAGGAAAAGGAAAGAATATATAGGGGAATTTAGGGAATGTGAAAAAATAGGCTAGAACTCATTCTGGAAAGCAATTTAAAATTATACAAGAAAAATGACTAAACTGTGTATATTCTTAGTAATCCCATCACTGGACATATAACCCAGAAAGTCAAAGACAGAAGCAACACACTAAATAGTCATAGCAACATTTTTTGTGTGTGATAGTAAAGAACTAGAAATAAAAGTAGTGCCCATTAATTGGACAATGACTGAAAAATTATGCTGTATGGATATAATAAATAATTACTGTATACTTAGAATTGAAGAAAATGAGGAATTAAAGAAATATGGGAAGATTTGTGTAAACTGACAAAGAAATATTTAATATATTTTTATTTCCCCTAGTTACATGTAAAACAAATTTTTACATTTTTTTTTAAACTTTTAGTTCCACTGGGAATTGCATGTAAAGTGTTAGCACTACTGTCTTTCTACCCAGGTTACTTATACCTTCGGAATCCAATTCTTAATGTGCAATAAGAAAATTGGATTTACACACACATATATTGTATCTAGGTTATACTGTAACACATGTAAAATGTATGGGATTGCCTGTCATCTAGGGGAGGGAGGGGAAAATTTGGAAAAATGAATACAAGGAATAATGTTATTAAAAAAAATTACTCATGCTTATGTACTGTCAAAAAAAATTTTTTATAATTATAAAATTAATTTAAAAAAAACTTTTAGTTCCATCTTTCCCAGTAAGATCACGAGTGAAATAAGGTTGCCCACTATCACCATTACTATTCAGTGTGGTACTAGAAATAGTAGCTATGGCAATAAGAATCGAGAAAGAGATTAAAGGAATTAGAGTAGGTAATGAGGAAACCTAACTATCACTCTTTGCAGATGATATGATGGTATAATTAGAGAACACCAGAGATTCTACTAAAAAGCTATTAGAAATAATTCATAACTTTAGCAAAGTTGCAGGATACAAAATAAATCCACATAAATCTTCAGCATTTTTATACATTACCAACAAAATCCAACAGCAAGAAATACAAAGAGAAATTCCATTCAAAATAACTGTTGATAGCCTAAAATATTTGGGAATCCATCTACCAAAAGAAAGTCAGGAATTATATGAGCAAAACTACAAAACACTTTCCACACAAATAAAGTCAGATTTAAATAATTGGAAAGACATTAAGTGCTCTTGGATAGGCCGAGCAAATATAATAAAGATGACAATACACACTCCCTAAACTAATCTATTTATTTAGTGCTATACCAATCAGACTCCCAAGAAACTATTTTAATGACCTAGAACAAATAACAACAAAATTTATATGGGAGAACAAAAAGTCGAGAATTTAAAGGGAATTAATGAAAAAAAAAATCAAATGAAGGTGGCCTAGCTGTAAGTGATCTAGAACTATATTATAAAGCAGTAGTCACCAAAACCATTTGGTATTGGCTAAGAAATAGACTAGTTGATCAGTGGAATAGGTTTGGTTCACAGGGCAAGATAGTGAATAACTTTAGCAATCTAGTGTTTGACAAACCCAAAGATTCCAACTTTGGGGATAAAAATTCATTATTTGACAAAAACTGCTGGGAAAACTGGAAATTAGTATGGCAGAAATTAGGCATGGACCCACACTTAACACCACATACCAAGATAAGATCAAAATGGGTCCATGACTTAAGCATAAAGAACGAGATCATAAATAAATTAGAGGAACATAGGATAGTTTACCTCTCAGACTTGTGGAGGAAAGAATTTGTGACCAAAGGAGAAGTAGAGATCATTATTGATCACAAAATAGAAGATTTTGATTATATCAAATTAAAAAGCCTTTGTACAAACAAAACTAATGCAAACGAGATTAGAAGGGAAGTAACAAACTGGGAAAACATTTTTACAGTTAAAGGTTCTGATAAAGCTCATTTCCAAAATATACAGAGAATTGACTCTTTAATTTATAAGAAATCAAGCCATTCTCCAATTGATAAATAGTCAAAGGATATGAACAGACAATTTTCAGATGATGAAATTGAAACTATTTCCACTCATATGAAAGTGTTCCAAATCACTATTGATCAGAGAAATGCAAATTAAGACAACTCTGAGATACCACTACACACCTGTCAGATTGACTAAGATGACAGGAAAATATAATAATGAATGTTGGAGGGAATGTGGGAAAACTGGGACATTGATGCATTATTGGTGGAGTTGTGAAAGAATCCAACCATTCTGGAGAGCAATCTGGAATTATGCCCAAAAAGTTATCAAACTGTGCATACCCTTTGATCCAGCAATGCTACTACGGGGCTTAAATCCCAAAGAAATACTTAAGGAGGAAAAGGGACCTGTATGTGCCAAAATGTTTGTGGCAGCCCTTTTTGTAGTGACTAGAAACTGGAAAATGAATCACTGCTCATCAGTTGGAGAATGGTTGGGTAAATTGTGGTATATGAATGTTATGGAATATTATTGTTCTATAAGAAATGACCAGCAGGATGAATGCAGAGAGGCTTGAAGAGACTTACATGAACTGATGCTGAGGGAAATGAGGAGGACCAGGAGATCACTATACACTTCAACAACAATACTGTATGAGGATTATTCTGATGGAAGTATATATCTTCAACTAAGAGAAAATCTAATTCAGTTCCAATTGATCAATGATGGACAGAATCAGCTACATCCAGGGAAGGAACACTGGGAAATGAGTGTAAACTGTTTGCATTTTTGTTTTTCTTCCCAGGTTATTTTTACCTTCTGAATCCAATTCTTCCTGTGCAACAAAAAATTCGGTTCTGCACACATATATTGTATCTAGGATATACTATAACATAATTAACGTGTATGGGACTGCCTGCATCTAGGGGAGGGATGGAAGGAAGGAGGGGAAACTTCGGAACAGAAGTGAGTGCAAGGGATAATGTTGTAAAATATTAATAATTATGTTATAATTATAAAATTAATTTTAAAAAAAACTTTAGAATTCCAGAGTCTCTTCCTGCCTTATCACCCTCACCTTTTATTAAGGTACAAGTGAAGCTATGCAAAACATTTCTATAAGTCATGTTGCAATAGAAAACATAGATCTCCCCACCTCCAAAAAAAAAAAAAAAAAAAAAAAAAAAGAAAAAGTTTTAAAAAAAGAATATGTTTCAATCTGTTTTTAGAACAGTAAGTTCTTTCTTTGGGTATGGATAGCATTTGTCATCATAAGTACTTCAGAGTAATTATGGATGATTGTATTGCTGAGAATAGCAGTCACTGACAGTTGATCATCTTATAATATTACTATTACTATTACTTTGTATACAATACATTTCACTTTGCTTGAATTTATGGAGGACATTCCAAGTTTTTCTAAGAGCATCTTGCTCATATTTCCCACAGAACAATATAATATTCCATCAAAATCATATATCACAGTTTATTCATTCACCTATATATATATATACATATATATATATATATCCTTAATTTCCAATTCTTTGCTCTAAGAGCTACTATAAATATTTTTGTACAAATAGTCCTTTTTCCTTTTAAAAAAATCTCTTTTGAGATTCATATCTAGTAGTGATATTGTTAGATCAAAAGATACGGATGATTTTATTTATTACCCTTTGGGCATAGTTCACAGCTTTTGATCATTTATCACTTGGTGAATGGCCTAAATTTGACTCGGTTCTCCATACATTTGGAGAATCGAGACCTTCACCAGAGAAACTTTATTTCAAATTTTCCCCCCAATTACTATTGATAACTATTTCCCTCCCCCATCCTTGTTCTATTCTCTCTTCTTTTACCTGACCCTCCTCAAAAGTCAGAAGACCCTTCCCCAATGTGCTCTCTCTTGTATCACCCCCATTCACACATCCCTTTCTTCTACTTTCCTGCAGGGTAAGATCACTTTCTATATCCATATTGAGTATGTATGTTAAGTCTTCTTAGAGCCAATTCTGGTGAGAGTACGATTCATTCATTCCTTCTTTCCTCTTCTTTTTCTCTACAGTAAAAGCTTTTTCTTGCCTCTTTTATGACAGATAATTTATGCCATTTCACCTTTCCTTTTCTCAATCTCCCAATAAATTTCTCTCTCAGCCATTAATTCTATTCATTTTCAACTCACACCTGTGTCCTTTGTCTATATACACTCCTTCTAACTGCTCTAATGAGGAAGTTCTTATGAGTTACAAGTATCATCTTCCATATCAACCTTATGTAGTCCTTTATGATCCCTTTCTTGATCGCCATTTTATGCTTCTCCTAAGTCATATATTTGAAAATCTAATTTTCTTTTCGACTTAACACAGAGCAAAATAAAGAGAATCAAGAGGATGATATACACAATAACTAAAATGGTGTAGCACTAAAGGAAGTTGAACTCTGAGTAATGAAGTTTTTATGGAGCTGAGATGATGAAACATCTTTCTTTCCTGATGACAGAAAATGTATTCTCAGAAAAGGTATCTGTACAGAATCAATCTGCTTCATCACAAGAAAGAGCTTAATCTACTAAGGATGGACTGGAAAAATTATTGTTATATAAAAATAAAAATATTAATAAAATTAATAAAATTTTGATAGAGATTACACTTGTACATACATACATATATATATATATATATATATATATATATGTAGCAGGTCTAGGAGCAATGTGTAAAAGCTCTCAAGATGATGATTTGAGATAAATATCAGGAGAAAATTTACTAGCAATTAGAGGTAAGTATTTAAGAGAACTGTCTTAGGAAAGAAGTGGCTACTACCTTCACTAGAAATTTTAAATGGAGGCTATATGATCACTTGTCAAGAATCTGGGATTTCTGTGTTACATATAGATTATACCAGATAACTGCTTAGTTCTCTTTAAATTCAGAAATTCTGTGATTTTCTTAATATTGCATGGCATAGTGGACAAGAGAACTGGAATCCTGCTGAACTAGGGATAAAACTTAACTTTTAAAGTTCTATATAAACAAAACCAAAAGTAAGTGTAGAATTTGGTAGAAGTATAACTTCAAATCCAATTTTACATTGGTTCTTCTTTTTCATGACTGTAGCAACTGTATTTAGTTTAATTCTAAATATTTTTGTTGGTTGTTTAGGTACACAAAAAGAAATATTTTATCCTCATAAACACAAAGTAGAAAAAACTTTGTTTATCCCAAGATTTATTTATTTTATGAATATTTCTACAAATTCTATCAACTATGCTTGATGATCACCAACACTGAACTTTAGTTTCTACTATGAAAATTCAAATTTACCTGATTTGTATCTCTGTCCTTACATTTTATATATATTAATTCATTTATATGAACTAAGATTTTACAGTTATGATAATGCTTTGTAATACTTAATGATATATATGATATTTATATAAGCTATTAACTCTTATTGGCATATCTTACATATCCCTATAAACATCAAAATAATTATTTAAGTATTAATTATTAGATAAAACGTTCAGGAGCCATTGAGTTTTCTTTTTAAATGACTATGGAAAATTAAGAGCTTCCCAACTGCTTTTGCATATTCCAATTGTTCTGTATTGCCTGGTTAATAATCATTTTTAAAATACTAAAACTATAAATTCTGGCCCACAAAGAATATGAGGCTACATGTAAAATGTTGCTAACAAAAAGACTATCTACAAAATGATTTCATCTAATATAATGGCTTTAATTTAGTTATTCAGGAATTTTCTTACTCTATTCAAACTGATTTTCTATTGGTTCCATTTATTACCCTATTCCAGATACAAAGACATTACAATTCTCATAGGTATACTAGGAAAAGGAGTTTAAAATGGTTCTAAAAAATTATAGCCTTAGAGAAAATGTTTTCTTAGTTCAATGAAATCTTTAACAAGTATTTATTGTAATATTCAAAATTAACTTGAGACTTAGAGAGACTTAAATAGAAAGCCTACTTCAAAACATCAAAATGCCTTCACTAGTAATCAAGCTATTCTTATTAATTTGTGTTTCTTTTGTTTAGACAGAAAAAGCTTTTAGCTAAGCAAGAATAAGAAATAAAAAAGCAAGTTTTACAAAAATCATAGGAGTTTCTAAGCATTTCTTATGTTAGGAAGTGATGTTATTTGTTTCCATGAGAACCATCACCACACAGACATCACTATGTAGTAATACAAACAACTAGGATGAATTTAACTTCTAGTCCAGAACATCACTTCATGTGTCCCTGAAGATTGTGCTGCTATGTTAACTACATAAAAATATAGACAACAGGATGGTAACAGAGTTAAGGGTTATATTTTCACAAGGGTCTAGGTCAACATGTTACAGCTGTAGCTGGATAATCCTCTAGAGACTAACTCTAATTCACTTTCCAAATATGGCCTATGATCCATTCCATTCCCCAGTATAAATAAAAATAGTTTCAGAGTCTGAGGCTATGCTTAATACAGAGATCATCCTTAAATCAGGATACACTTGACTTTTCCTTTTGTCTACTACCACAGCTTCTTTACCAACCATGTAAATACTCACACTAGAGACCAGGCCCTGAAGCAACTTTTGTCTAGTCTGAAGTCAGGTCAGCCCAACTTATGAAAGCTCATGTTAAATTTTCATTGTGAACATCTACACTTCAAATGGAGCAGATGTTAACAAATTAAGGCTTGCTTTTTTGTTTAATTGATGATCAAGCCTTAGGAAGGCAATGTAGAAAAGGTTACTAATAGTTTAAATTTAAAAGTTTGTTTTGATTTCTTTTCCTTTTTTTGTAAGTTGGTTAGTTCTATTGTAGACCACTGCAAAAAAGCAAACATCAAAATAAAAGCAAGTCATTAATTTTTTTGTTTCCCACTGCATATAAAAATTATGTTTACTATAGCCTAGTAAGTATGCAATAGTATTATACCTAAAAACAATGTACATACCTTTATTTAATATTGTTTTATTGATAAAAAAAATGCTAACCATCATCTGAGCCTTTAGCAAGTTGTAATCTTTTTGCTAGTGAAGGGTTGATGTTGATGCCTGTTGACTGATCAGGATAATAGTTGCTAAAGTTTGAGGTTCCTAAAATAAGACAACAATGAAGTTTGCCATATTCTCTTCCTTTCAGTTGAACACTTAGAATCCATTGTAGGGTTGTTAATTGGTCTATTTTTTAATATTATTGTGTCTCAGAAAACAGAGAAGCCCAAAGAGAGAGAGAAAAGGGTGGGTTGGTAAACAGTCAGAATACACACAACATTTATTAAGTTTTCTTTCTTATATGGGCTTGGTTCCTTGTATCCCAAAACAATTATGATAGTAACATCAAAGATCATTGATCATGGATCACCACAACACATATAATAATAATGAAAAAAATTTAAATAGATGTGATAGACACAATGCGAACTCATGCTGTTAGAAAAATTTTGATAGACTTTCTTGACATAAGGTTGCCACAAACCTTCAATTTGTTTAAAAAAAAAAAGGCAATAAATCAAAGTGCAATTAAAAGAAGTATACCCCCTACTACAGGTTCCCATTCTCCTGACAGGAGATTGCCTTTCTTGAAACACTATTTGAATGATAGTTTCAGTCTCACTTCATTTCACTCCTTCCTCTCAAGATATTTCCTCAGTTTCCTTGCTAACTGACTTACAAGTATATCATTTCCTTCCTGCTCCCATTTCTCTATTTAACCAACCCAAATAAAATTCCTAGGAAGGGTATGTCAATCTAGCCCTTTATATCCCCTATATCTTCCTGCTACATATAGCCTTCATTCTCACCCCAACCCTATCTTAAAGCCTGGTGAGAGAATATAGGGACTGCCTCTGACTTCAGAAAATGTATATTTGCACTTACTACAGAATAAATGATGTAAAGCTTTGAGTAATTCATTTGCATATGATAAAGCCCAGTTTAAAAAAAAATTAACTTGCTCCTAGAACACAGATAACTTCTGTACTTTTTCCCCAGCCACCACCATTTGTAGATGGCAATTGAAAAAGTTTAGTACTTAAAAGCCCTGGGGGTAAATGGTGGAGCTAAGATGAACTGGTAGCAGGAAGAAGTAAAGTGACTCCCCAATACAACTCCTTCACAAAGATCTAGAAAATATACCAGATTTAGACCTAATTGGGAAATAGAAGAAAAAAAAATCAAAGTGAAGTATCTTTCTATACTGTTAGATAGAAGATATAGAGAGGTCTTTGTGGACATTGGGTGAAGGATTTTAGCAGGGGTGCATCACTAGGATCATTTCAGATTACAGGAACTAGAAGATGACCAAAGTTATGAACCTAGATAAGATGATGCCCCAGACTCAACAAAAGGGACTCCATTTTATGCCACATGTTAGGACAAGTTGTCAAATGGTAGCTCTATCAGTCACTACTCAGTTATGTGTCAGAAATGCAACTTCCTGAGGAAGGGCACATAACAGTCTTGAGAAGTAGACTATATACTGAGAGAAGATTAAGTTCAGAAGCAAATAGGAGCTATGTGAGTCTGATCCCAGGAGAAGATCAAGGTTCTCAGTTCCAACCTCCTATCCAATCAAACACTTGAAGCAGAATATCCATCATAAGAATCCCAGACCAAAGAGAAATCAGCAGCTGTCACTCTGCACCTGTAGAACTTTCCTACTGGCCAATAGTGGCTGAGTCTAGCAGCAGTTTATGGAAACTCCCAACTAGAGAAAAGCCCAAACCAAAACATGCTGAATGAGGGATGACAGATTATGTTATAGACAAAAGGAAGAACATCCAAAAACTAGAAGATCATAGATGAGGGAAACAATATGTCAGTAATAATACAGAATAGAATGAATTACAAAAATGAAGAATATATCAATTTGATCTTATCAATGGTCTTCATACTTAAGTATAATAGAAAAGGAAAATTCTAGATCAATAATCCTAATGAATATTGAGGAAAATTTTTAAAATAAAATATTAGCAACATATTACAAAGATTGGACATATGGGGCAGCTAGGTGGCGCAGTGGATAGAGCACCAGCCTTGAATTCAGGAGGACACAAGTTCAAATCTGGTCTCAGACACTTAACACTTCCTAGCTGTGTGACCCTGGGCAAGTCACTTAACCCCAACCTAAAAAAAAAAAAAAAAAGAAAAGAAAAGAAGAGATTGGACATAAACCAGAAATCAGAGTTGGTTTGGTATTGAGGGAAAAAACCACAATTAGTCATATTAATGGAGAAGAACACCAAAAATCCCATGCCTATATCAATAAATGGAGAGAAACATTTTGATAAAATATGCCAAATGTTTTTTTCTTTATCTTTTTTTTTAAATAACTTTTATTGACAGAACATATGCTTGGGTAATTTTTTACATTATCCCTTGCACTCACTTCTGTTCCAAATTTTCCCTTCCATCCCTCCACCTCCTTAAGTATTTCTTTGGGATTTAAGTCCCGTAGTAGCATTGCTGGATCAAAGGGTATGCACAGTTTGATAACTTTTTGGGCATAATTCCAGATTGCTCTCCAGAATGGTTGGATTCTTTCACAACTCCACCAATAATGCATCAATGTCCCAGTTTTCCCACATTCCCTCCAACATTCATTATTATATTTTCCTGTCATCTTAGTCAATCTGACAGGTGTGTAGTGGTATCTCAGAGTTGTCTTAATTTGCATTTCTCTGATCAATAGTGATTTGGAACACTTTCATATGAGTGGAAATAGTTTCAATTTCATCATCTGAAAATTGTCTGTTCATATCCTTTGACCATTTATCAATTGGAGAATAGCTTGATTTCTTATAAATTAAAGAGTCAATTCTCTGTATATTTTGGAAATGAAGCTTTATCAGAACCTTTAACTGTAAAAATGTTTTCCCAGTTTGTTACTTCCCTTCTAATCTCGTTTGCATTAGTTTTGTTTGTACAAAGGCTTTTTAATTTGATATAATCAAAATCTTCTATTTTGTGATCAATAATGATCTCTACTTCTCCTTTGGTCACAAATTCCTTCCTCCTCCACAAGTCTGAGAGGTAAACTATCCTATGTTCCTCTAATTTATTTATGATCTCTTTCTTTATGCCTAAGTCATGGACCCATTTTGATCTTATCTTGGTATGTGGTGTTAAGTGTGGGTCCATGCCTAATTTCTGCCATACTAATTTCCAGTTTTCCCAGCAGTTTTTGTCAAATAATGAATTTTCATCCCCAAAGTTGGAATCTTTGGGTTTGTCAAACACTAGATTGCTAAAGTTATTCTCTATCTTGCCCTGTGAACCAAACCTATTCCACTGATCAACTAGTCTATTTCTTAGCCAATACCAAATGGTTTTGGTGACTACTGCTTTATAATATAGTTCTAGATCACTTACAGCTAGGCCACCTTCATTTGATTTTTTTTTTCATTAATTCCCTTTAAATTCTCGACTTTTTGTTCTCCCATATAAATTTTGTTGTTATTTGTTCTAGGTCATTAAAATAGTTTCTTGGGAGTCTGATTGGTATAGCACTAAATAAATAGATTAGTTTAGGGAGTGTGTATTGTCATCTTTATTATATTTGCTCGGCCTATCCAAGAGCACTTAATGTCTTTCCAATTATTTAAATCTGACTTTATTTGTGTGGAAAGTGTTTTGTAGTTTTGCTCATATAATTCCTGACTTTCTTTTGGTAGATGGATTCCCAAATATTTTAGGCTATCAACAGTTATTTTGAATGGAATTTCTCTTTGTATTTCTTGCTGTTGGATTTTGTTGGTAATGTATAAAAATGCTGAGGATTTATGTGGATTTATTTTGTATCCTGCAACTTTGCTAAAGTTATGAATTATTTCTAATAGCTTTTTAGTAGAATCTTTGGTGTTCTCTAAGTATACCATCATATCATCTGCAAAGAGTGATAGTTAGGTTCCCTCATTACCTACTCTAATTCCTTTAATCTCTTTCTCGATTCTTATTGCCATAGCTACTATTTCTAGTACCACATTGAATAGTAATGGTGATACTATGCAGCCTTGTTTCACTCCTCATCTTACTGGGAATGGTTCCAGTTTTCCCCCATTACATATGATGCTTACTGATGGTTTTAAATACATGCTCCTGACTATTTTAAGGCAAAGTCCATTTATTTCTATCCTCTCTAGTGTTTTTATTAGGAATGGATGTTGGGATTTTATCAAATGCTTTTTTCTGCATCTATTGAAATGATCATATGGTTTTTGTTAATTTGGTTATTGATATAGTCAATTATGCTAGTAGTTTTCCTAATATTGAACCAGCCTGGCATTCCTAGTATAAATCCTACTTGGTCATAGTATATTATCCTGGAGATGATTTTCTGTACTCTTTTTGCTAATATTTTATTTAAGATTTTAGCATCAATATTCATTAGGGAGATTGGTCTATAATTTTCTTTCTCTGTTTTCAACCTACCTGGTTTAGATATCAGTACCATGTCTGTGTCATAAAAGTTATTTGGTAGGACTCCTTCAATCCCTATTTTTTGAAATAGTTTATATAGCATTGGAATTAATTGTTCTTTAAATGTTTGGTAGAATTCACTTGTAAATCCATCTGATCCTGAGGATTTTTTCTTAGGTAGTTGGTTAATAGGTCGTTCTATTTCTTTTTCTAAAATGGGACTGTTTAGGCTATTTACATCTTCCTCTGTAATCTGGCAAGCTATATTTTTGAAGATATTCTTCCATTTCATTTAAGTTATCGAATTTATTGGCATAAAGTTGGGCAAAGTAATTCCTAATTATTGCTCTAATTTCTACTTCATTAATGGCAAGTTCTCCCTTTTCATTTTTAAGACTAACAACTTGATTTTTTCTTTCCTTTTTTTAATCAGATTTACTAAGAGTGTGTATTTTGTTGGTTTTTTCATAGAACCAACTCTTAGTTTTATTAATTAATTCATTAGTTTTTTTACTTTCAATTTTATTGGTCTGTCCTTTTATTTTTAGAATTTTAAGTTTACTGTTTGACTGGGGGTTTTTAATTTGTTCTTTTTCTAGCATTTTTAATTGCAAGCCCAATTCATTAATCTTCTTTTTCTCTATTTTACGCAAGTAGGCCTTTAGAGATATGAAATTTCCCCTTATTACTGCTTTGGCTGCATCCCACATATTTTGATATGATGTCACATTATTGTCATTTTCTTGGATGAAATTATGTCTATGATTTGCTGTTTCACCCAATCATTCTTTAGTATGAGATTATTTAGTTTCCAATTATTTTTTGGTTTATTTTCCCCTGGCTTTTTATTGAATGTAATTTTCATTGCATCATGATCTGAAAAGGATTGCTTTTACTATTTCTGCCTTATTACATTTGAGTTTGAGGTTTTTATGTCCTAATATATGGTCAATTTTTGTATAGGTTCCATGAACTGCTAAGAAGAAAGTGTACTCCTTTCTGTCTCCATTTAGTTTTCTCCAAAGATCTTTCATATCTAATTTTTCTAGTATTCTATTTCCTCTTTGACTTCTTTCTTATTTATTTTGTGGTATGATTTATCTAATTTTGAGAGTACAAGGTTGAGATCTCCCTCTTATAGTTTTGCTGTCTATTTCTTCTTGCAGCTCTCTTAATTTCTCTTTTAAGAATTTAGATGCTACACCACTTAATGCATATATGTTTAATGTTGATATTGCTTCATTATCTATGCTAAAAGATCAATTTTTGCTTTTGCTTGATCTGAGATCAGGATGGCTACCCCTGCTTTTTTTTACTTCACCTGAAGCCTAGTAGATTCTGCTCCAACCTTTTACCTTTACTCTGTAAGTATCATCCTGCTTTAGGTGTGTTTCCTACAAACAACATATTGCAGGATTCTGGCTTTTAATTCAGTCTGCTAACTGCTTCCTCTTTATGGGGAGTTTACCCCATTCACATTTATAATTAAAATTACCAATTCTGTATTACTTGCCATCTTGTTAACCTCTGCTTATGCTTTTCTCCTTTCCTTCCCCTTTATCCCCCCCTCCCCAGTATTAAACTTATAAGCACCACTTGCTTCACAGAGCCCTCCCTTTTTAGTATCCCTCCCCTGACCTTATCCCTTTTCCTCACAATTTCTGTGTTCCCTTTCTTTCTCCATCCCTTTTCACCTTTCCCCTCCCACTTTTCAATGAGATGGGAGAAGTTTCACCATAAATTAAATATTTCTAATACTTTTCTCTTTAACTAATTTTGATGGCAGTACAATCCACACTATGTTCATCCCCCTCCATTTTTTCTCTAATAGGTTTCCTTTGCCTCTTCATGAAATGTAGTACCCCCACTTTACCCTTTTCTGGGTACAATTTCCTTTTCACTTCTAGTTTCTAGAACAATGTATACATGTGTTCTTTATATATCTTTATAGCAGAAAAATGGTTCCCAAGATTTCTTTTTACCTTTTTAGGTTTCTCTTGAGCAAAGGTTTTTTTCTTAATAAGTATCATCTTCCCAAAACCACTACCTGTAATGAGAAAAAACTACAGGCCTTTCCAGTAACCTTAAAGGTAAAGCAAGGATAACCATTATCACTACTGCTATTCAATATAGTGCTAGAAATGCTAGCTTTAGCATTAAGAAAAAAATTAAGGGAATATGTAAAGGCAAAAAAGAAAAGAAAATTATTGCTTCTAGAAAGTCAATTTAAAAACTATAACAATAAAAAACTAACAATTTCAGCAAAGTTACAAAATATGAAATAAACCTATAGAAATCATCAACATGTCTATATATTGCCAACAAAATCCAGCAAGATAAATTTTAGTCAAAATTACAATAGGAAATATAGAATACTTCAGAGTCTACTTGTTAAGACACATACAGGAACTATAAGAAAATGACTAGAAAATACTGTTTATACACATTTATATATCTAAATAATGAGATAAATTGAGAGATATAATAAAAATGTCAATATTGCCTAAATTAATTCACTTAGTGCCATATGAGTCAAATTACCAAATTATTACTACATACAGTTGGGAAAAAATAATAGGAAAATTCATCTGAAGGATCAAAAATCATGAACATCAAGGAAATTAATAGAAAAAAAAAGTGTGAAGGAAGAAAATTTAATCAGTTTGCAAACTATACCATAAAGCAATGATGATTCAACCATTTGTTACTGATTAAAAACTAGAGCTGGGGTGGAGCCAAGATGGTGGAAAGGACACACGCTTCTTTATGATTTCCTCCCAGGACCCTCAACTAATTACTAAATTCAGCCTCTGAATTAGTTCTAGACTGGCAGAATTCACGAAAATTGGGAGTGCAGCAAATTAAAAGCAGAAGATAATTTCACAGATCGCCAGAAAAGGTCTGTTTTGGTTAGACACAGGGAGGTAGTCCGCTGTGCAGATCCCAGAGGGGTGCAATCTCCTTAGGGTGGAGAATCTACGGGAGGACTCTACCACAGTGTTAGCACTCTGTCCTGGCTGCAAGCCAGTAGGTCAGCAGAGAAGTTAAAAAACATCCAACACAAACACAAAAGATAAAGAGTGAACCACAAAGCACCAGAGTCTCATGGGACCTAGCCACACACAGCTCTGTTGTTGCCTGTAGAGGAAGCTTGGAACCTCATTGCCCTAAAAGCAAATCCCAACATTTTTTAAAAAATCAGTAAAAAGGAAAGAAGACTCTAACTATAGATAGTTTCTTTGGTGAAAAAGAAGAACAGATTTCAAACCCTGAGGAGACTAAAAGCAGAATATCTCCAAATGAAGCCCCAAAGAGGGATATGACACATAAGGCTCTCCTAGAAGAAATTAAAAAAGATCTCAAAAGACAGCTACAAGAAGAACAGGGAAAGGAAAGGCAAACTTTGCAAGAGAGTTTGGAAAAGGCATATAACTTATTAAAAGATAGATTTGATAAAGTGGGAAAAAAAAAAAAACAACTCCCTGAAAAACAGAATTTGTGAAATGGAAAATGTAAAAAATTCCCAGGAAAACAGAATTTTCAAAGGAAAAGGTAAATAACTATCAGGAAAACAGAATTTGTGAAATAGAAAAGGAAAATAACTCCTTAAAAAAACATAATTTGTGAAATGGAAAAAAAATTCCATTGAACAAAACAATTCATTTAAAAACTCAATTGGACAAATACAAAAAGAAGTAAATAAAAAAAATAATTCACTAAAAATCAGAATTAAACAAATGGATATGAATGACTTGATGAAACATTAAGAATTAGTCAAGCAAAACCAAAAAATGAAAAAAATTTTAAAAAGTATAAAATACCAACTTGGGAAAACAACTGACTGGAAAATAGATCTAGGAGAAATAATCAAAGGATTATTGGACTCCCTGAAAACCATGATGAAAAAAAAAAGAACCTAGACATTATTTTTCAGGAAATCATCAAAGAAAACTGCCCTGATGTCATAAAATCAGAAGGTAAAATAGCCATTGAAAGAATTTACCGAATGCCTCCTAAAAGAGACCTCAAAATTAAAACTCCAAGGAATATCGTAGTTAAATTTGATAACTATCAGATCAAGGGAAAAATATTATAAGCAGTCAGAAAGAAAAAATTCAAATACCAAAGAGCCATAATAAGGTTTACTCAGGACCTGCTCGCTTCCATGTTAAAGGATTGAAGGGCCTGGAATCTGATATTTTGAAAGGTGAAGGAACTTGGAATGCAGCCAAGATTAAATTACTCTGCTAAACTGAGCATTTTCTTCCAGGGAAGAAGATGGACATTCAATGAAACTGGTGAATTCAATTTATTTTTGATGAAAAGACCAGAGGTAAACAAAAAATTGACCTCCAAATATAGGACTCAAGAGAAGCATAAAAAGACAAAAAGAACTCTTGATAACTGTATTTCTGTTTTGGGTATACATAGAGAGTGCATGTTTAATTTGATTTTAACATTATAATATAAAAAAGGAATTAGAGGTGGAAAGGGGATTGTACCAGAAAAAGGAAAAAATAGAGATAAAGTAAGGGGAAATTATATCTCACAAAGAGGCAAAGGAAATCTTTGAGGTTTTGAGGAAACATTTGAGGGCGATGAACATTGTGTTAATTTTACTCTTATCAAATCTGGCTCAAAGAGAAAATATTAGGCATATTTGGTTTACAAAAAAATTCCTCTTCTTAAATAGAAGGGAAAACAGAAATTGGAGGGGAAAAGTATAAGAATGGAGGAGGGACTCTAAAGAGGGAAGGCAGCTTGAGACAAGTGCTTATAAATTAAATACTGGGGAGGAGGGAAAGGGGAAAAGGAAAGAGAAAAGTATAATCTGGGGATAAAAAGACAGCAGGAAATACAGAATCTGTAGTTTTAACTGTAAATGTGAATGGGGTGAACTCTCCCATAAAGTGGAAGCGGATAGCAGACAGGATTAAAAACCAGAATCCCACAATATGTTGTTTACAAGAAACACATTTAAAGCAGAGCAATACATACAGAGTAAAGGTATAAGGCTGGAGAAGAATCTGTTATGCTTCAGGTGAAGTAAAAAAAGCAGGGGTAGCCATCCTGATCTCATATCAAGCAAAAGAGAAAACTCATCTAATTAAAAGAAGTAAGGAAGGAAACTATATCTTGCTAAATACAACCATAGATAATGAAACAATACCAATAGTAAATTTATATGCACCAAGTGGTATAGCATAGAAATTTCTAAAGGAGAAGTTAAGAGAGCTGCAAATAGCAAAACTATAAGAGTAGGAGATTTCAACTTTGTTCTCTCAGAACTAAATAAATCAAACCACAAAATAAATAAGAAAGAAGTTAAAGAGGTAAACAGAATATAGAAAATATAGGTATGATAGACTTTTGGAAAAAATTGAATAGAGACAGACAGGAGTATACTTTCTTCTCACAAGTTCATGGAACATATACAAAAATTGACCATATATTAGGCCATAAAAACCTCAAATGCAGAAATGCAGAAATAGTAAATTGTTTGTTTCATCTTGTGATGGAATAAAAATTACATTCAATAAAAAGCCAGGGGAAAATAGACCAAAAAGTAACTGAAAACTAAACAATCTCATCCTAAAGAATGAATGGGTGAAACAGCAAATCATAGACACAATCGATAATTTCATCCAAAAGAATGATAATAATAAGATAACATACCAAAATTTGTGGGATGAAGTCAAAGTAGTAATAGGTGGAAATTTTATATCTCTGGATGCTTACTTGCATAAAGTAGAGAAAGAGAAGATCAATGAATTGGGCTTGCAATTAAAAATGCTAGAAAAAAGAACAAATTAAAAACCCCCAGTCAAACAGTAAACTTAAAATTCTAAAAATAAAAGGACAGATCAATAAAATTGAAAGTAAAAAAAAAAAAAAAAACTACTGAATTAATAAATAAAACTAAGAGTTGGTTTTAAGGGAAAACCAATAAAATAGATAAACCTTTAGTAAATTTGATTAGAAAAAGGAAAGAAGAAAATTATATTGTTAGTGTTAAAAATGAAAAAGGAGAACTTTCCACCAATGAAGAGGAAATTAGAGCAATAATTAGCATTTTTTTTTGGCCCAACTTTATGCCAATAAATTTGATAATATAAGTGAAATGGAGGAATACCTATAAAAATATGGATTGCCCAGATTAACAGGGGAGGAAGTAAATTGTTTAAATAGTCCTATTTCAGAAAAAGAAATAAAGCAAGCTATTAATCAACTCCCTAAGAGATAATCCCCAGGACCAGATGGATTTACAAGTGAATTCTACCAAACATTTAAAGAACAATTAATTCCAATGCTATATAAACTATTTCAAAAAATAGGGATTGAAGGAGTCCTACCAAATTCCTTTTATGACACAGACATGGTACTGATATCTAAACCAGGTAGGTTGAAAACAGAGAAAGAAAATTATAGACCAATCTCCCTAATGAATATTGATGCTAAAATCTTAAATAAAATATTAGCAAAAAGAGTACAGAAAATCATCTCCAGGATAATATACTATGACCAAGTAGGATTTATACTAGGAATGCCAGGCTGGTTCAATATTAGGAAAACTACTAGCATAATTGACTATATCAATAACCAAATTAACAAAAATCATATGATCATTTCAATAGATGCAGAAAAAGCATTTGATAAAATCCCAACATCCATTCCTAATAAAAACACTAGAGAGGATAGAAATAAATGGACTTTTCCTTAAAATAGTCAGGAGCATGTATTTAAAACCATCAGTAAGCATCATATGTAATGGGGAAAAACTGGAACCATTCCCAATAAGATCAGGAGTGAAACAAAGTTGCAAAGTATCACCATTACTATTCAGTGTGGCACTAGAAAACTAGCTATGGCAATAAGAGTCGAGAAAGAGATTAAAGGAATTAGAGTAGGTAATGAGGAAAGCAAATTATCACTCTTTGCAGGTGATATGATGGTATACTTAGAGAACACCAGCGATTCTACTAAAAAGCTATTAGAAATAATATCAAAGTTGCAGGATACAAAATAAATCCATATAAATCATCAGCAACTAACAAAATCCAACAGCAAAAGATACAAAAAGAAATCCATTTAAAATAATTGTCAATAGTATAAAATATTTGGGAATCTATTTGCCAAGGGAAAGACAGGAAGTATATGAGCAAAACTACAGAACATTTTCCACACAAATAAAATCAGATCTAAACAACTGGAAAAATATCAAATGCATTTGGATAGGTTGAATGAATGTAATAAAGATGACAATATTACCTAAACTAATCTATTTATTTAGTGCTATACCAATCAAACTCCTAAGAAACTGAATTAGGAAAAATAACAACAAAATTTCTCTGGAAGAACAAAAGGTCAAGAATTTCAAGGGAACAAATGAAAAGAAAAGCAAATGGAGGCGGTCTAGCTGTACCAGATCTAAAACTATATTATAAAGCAGTAGTCATTGAAACCATTTGTTACTACCTAAGAAATAGACTAGTTGATCAGTGGAATAGGTTAGGTGCACAGGACAAAATAATCAATAACTATAGCAATCTAGTGTTTGACAAACCCAAAGATCCCAATTTTTGGGATAAGAATTCACTATTTGAAAAAAACTGCTGGGAAAATTGGAAACTAGTATGGCAGAAATTAGGCCTTGACTCATTCCTAATACCATATACCAAGAGAAGGTCAAAATAGGTTCATGACTTAGATATAAAGAATGAGATTATAAATAAATTAGAAGAACATAGGATAGTTTACCTCTCAGATCTATGAAGGAGGAAGGAATTTGTGACCAAAGAACTACAGATCATTACTGATCACAAAATAGAAAGTTTTGATTATATAAGTTAAAAAGTTTTTGTACAAACAAAACTAATACAGGTAAGATTAGAAGGGAAGCAATAAACTGAGAAAACATTTTTACATTCAAAGATTCTGATAAAGGCCTCATTTCCAAAATATATAGCAAACTGACTCAAATTTATAAGAAATCAAGTTATTTTCCAATTGATAAATGGTCAAAGGATATAAAGGATATGAACAATTTTCAGATGAAGAAATTTAAATTATTTCTAGTCATATGAAAAGGTGTTCCAAATCACTATTGATCAGAGAGATGCAAATTAAGACAACTCTGAGATACCACTACACACCTCTCAGATTGACTAAAATGACAGGAAAAGATAATGACGAATGTTGGAGGGGATGTGAGAAAACTGGGACACTGATACATTGTTGGTGGAACTGTGGACGAATTCAGCCATTCTGGAAAGCAATTTGAAATTATGCTCAAAAAGTTATCAAACTGTGCAGACTCTTTGATCCAGCAGTATTTCTACAGGGCTTGTATCCCAAAGAGATATTAAAGAAGGGAAAGGGACCCTATAAGTGCAAAAATGTTTGCGGCAGCCCTCTTTGTAGTGGCTAGAAATTGGAAACTGAATGGATGCCCATCAATTGGAGAATGGCTGAATAAGTTATAGTAGATGAATGTTATGGAATATTATTGTTCTATATGAAACAATCAGCAGGATGATTTCAAAGAAGCCTGGAGAGACTTATATGAATTGATGCTAAGTGAAATGAGCAGAACTAGGAGATCATTATACACAGCAACAAGAAGACTATGTGATAATCAATTCTGATGAATGTGGCTCTCTTCAACAATGAGATGATTCAAATCAGTTCCATTTGTTCAGTGATGAAGAGAGCCATCTATACCCAGAGAGAGGACTGTGAGAACTGAGTGTGAATCACAACATAGCATTTTCACTCTTTCTGTTATTATTTTTGTTTTCCTTCTCAGATTTGTTTTTCTTTCTAGATCCAATTTTTCTTGTGTAGCAAGATAACTGTATAGTTATATATACATATATTATATTTAACAGATAATTTAACATATTTAAGATATATTGAGCTACCTGCCATCTAGGGGAGGGAGTGGGGGGAAGGAGGGGAAAATTTGGAACAGAAGGTTTTGCAAGGGTCAATATTGAAAAAATTACCCATGCATATATTTTGTAAATGAAAAAGATATGTTTTTTTTTTTAATAGAGAAGTTTATCAGTGGGTCAAATGACTTAGACATAAAGGGTTCCATCATAAATAAATCAGAAGATCAAGTAATTACCCCTGAAGTTTATGGAAAAAGATTCATGACCAAGTAAGAAATATAAAGAATTATAGAAGGCAGAATGAACAATTTTTTAACACAAAACTTAAGCGTTTGCGTAAAACAAAATCAATGCAATTAAAATTAGAACAGCATATTGGTGGAAAAAAGCTTACAGCAAGAGCCTCATTTCTTAGATGTACAGGGAACAGATGTAAATTTATCATAATAAAAGCCATTACCCAAGGAAGAAATGATCTATGCGAAAAGGCAGTTTTATGAAGAAGAAATCCAAGCTATTTAATAGTCATATGAAAAAAATAATGTAGATTACTAAGAGAGAAATGCATATTAAAACAATTTTGAAGTCCTACCACAGTTCCATCAGCTTGGAAAAATTGACCAAAAAAAAAAAAAAAAGAAAGAAAAAGAAAACAGAAGGGGCTGCACCTAAATACATTCAAGGTACAACTATTGCTAGAGTTATGAACTGGACCAAACATTCTGGAAATTTGGATTAACAGTTTCCAGAAGATTCATGATGAAACAAGCTCTTCATCTCCTGGGAGAGTGCTGATGGAAGAGCATGGATAATGTGAGAATTTGTATTTAATTAACTACAAATGTTTTTAAAGATATTTTGTCTTTTTTACTTTCCCAATGTGGGGGAGGGCAGGATAGGAGGGAGAGAAAGTAAGTTGTCATTTGAAAATAAAACTTAATTTGAAAACATTAAAAAAAAAAAAAACTGGGGAACCCTAAATCCCAAAGCTGTTTGGTGATTATTGGCAAATGGCCATTTTCTAGTTATACTCTAGCCTGCATAGATGAAGATTTGGGAAATGTGATGGATGGTCATATTAAGTTAGGATAAAGTCTATTATTGAGGAGGCTCAGCTTTGAACCATAGAGTGAAAAGAAAATGTCAAACTTCTGCTCTTCTAAATCCTGTCTGGGAAATGGCAAGCCTCAGAGAAAGCCTTCAGGATGCAGAACTGCAGAAGCTTTTTGCCAGTCCTAGACTAAAGGTCTTTGTTCTTTCTGGCAGAAAAAAAAAATGCAAATTAGTACTGCAAAGATTGCAGCTAAGCTTGAGTATGAAAGGTGTGAATACAGAATCTTATCAAAGAATGAACAAACAAGACCAGGGAATCCAACAGGTCAACCACTCATTGGGGATGCTATATATTGGGGAACATCAAGCTCAGGTGAGCAGTCTGTCCAGAAGAGACACCATCGACTTGTCCAGCACATATGCCATGGCCAGTGTTGAATTTCAATAAAAGTACAAAGAGGCAGTGCCTTAGTAACTAGGAGGTTGCTTATAATTGTACTTTGATTTGGTCCCCTCCTTCCATTGTCTTTAGGATAATGTACAAAGTAATGGATGTTTTGTCCCCAGTTTTTCCTATCCAACTTTAGAAAATGCCTTTATTAAAAAAGCTAATTGAGTTTACAGACTAATTATTTAAGAAAGCGTTCCAGTGATGGGTTTGCACGTTGTGATGTTAGAAATACAGGCCAGCAGATTTACCTCAAGAATCTGAGATTCTCTAGGGATTCAATTACCAGCCCCAAGAAGTATTCTAATTATGTTTTCACCTATACATTAGTTCATTAAAGGCAGGAAGAGTTTTGTTTTTTGTCTTTGTGTCCTCAGTGCCTAATCAAGTGCCTTGGTCCATATTAGATGCGTAATAGATAAAATTTTCATTCATTGTGGAACTTAAAAGTTACTTTGACTGCTAGACCCCAATTTTTTCATCTGTAAAATGGAGATATTTACCCAATTCACTTCAGAAGGCAATTGTTTTAGACAAAGCCAATATATCAATTTGCTTTGCTTTCACTCTTAGCTGATTCAATTGTGTGTGTGTCAGAGACTTGCAAGATTGAGTAGAGAAATTGAGCAAGAGAAAGATTAGTCTGATATTAAAAAAAAAAAAAGGAAAAATTTAAGTCAATGAAAGAAAAGTCACACAGAAGAGAACAGAGGGAAATTCAGAAGACAAGCAAGACAGTTTTGTTAATATTGTGTTAATTTAATATATACTTAAAATACATATTTAGTAGAAGTTTACAATTTTATATAAAAATGGGTAGTTGTGAGGATATGAGTCATATGTGTATTTTTTTTAAATGTAAAAAACACCACTCAAACATAATTTAATATAATCAAAACAACTTGTAGATTAGCATTACAATATCCAACTATATTCCAAGAATATATCATTGAGACTGAAATTATCTTTTAGATTTCTTTGTTTTGTAAAATGCCTGTTTCGCCTCCATGAAAAACACTACTGTTCTTGCTAAGGTAATATCTAAAAAAAATGGTATAGTGTAATTCACTAAATTAAAATGGGAGTGACCCGGTCAGAATTAAGCTTCAGGAAAATCACTTAAGGAGCTTTGTGAAGGATGGATTGGATCAGGGAGAGACGAACATGGAAAAAACTGATTAGGAGTGATTTAAATTTTTTTTTAAAAATTTTTAATGTGATTTTGAACATCTTTATAAGGCAACTTGTCTTATTGTCACAATCTTTTGATATAAATTTTTTTAAAATTTTATTTGCTATAAAACTGTAACAATGAAAATTGGGATTAGGTAATTTTTCTCCCTTGGCAGCCATGCTATCACAAGGAAATGTCCATTAATTCAGCCAAATAAACGCAAAAATTTTTGACCATTGTAGTGGCCACTTACCACTGACTCCATGTGACAGTATGAAATATTAGAATACAATTAAGATACTGAAAAAAAATATCTGATACCAAAAACAACTGACTTGGAAAATAAGTTAAGAGATAATTTAGAAATCACTGTATTCTCTGAAAATCATATTTTTTTTTAAAGCTGGGACACTATTTTTCAAGAAATTATTGATAAATTATAAATGAAAATTGATCAAATATTCTTAGAACTAAGAGAGATTTGAACATATATTTGAACATATATACAGAGTTTACAGAGTTTAGTTAGAAATACATCAAACAAACAATCAGGCATGAAGGAGATGAATCGAAACAGTAATACTAGGGAGTGAATATTCATGAGTAAAACAAATTTCTGGGCCAAAGTGGAGGTGAAAAGGAGAAGAAAAAGAAAAAATATAGAATCTTTAGAGGCTGAGCACCACAAATTGTGGTATATGAATATAATAGAATAACAATTATAAAATAAATTATTTCAGAGAATATAGGTATTATGAACTGTTTCAGAGTGAAGTAGAACTAGAATAATTTCTACAACAGCAACACTGAAAAGAAAAACAAATTTGAAGAACTTGTGAACTCTGATCAGTGTAATGATTAGAAGACCCATAAAAAAAAAAAAATTGTATTTTCCACTTTTTGACAGATATTGGACTCAACGTGACGACACATTTTTGTATACAACCACTGATTGTGGATTTTGATTTTTGCTTATTCATTAAAGATTCATTTTTTTCCCCCCTTCTTTCTCTCAGCTTTTAATTGTGGGAGAGGAGGTGATAGGAAGGAAATAAGATTAGAACTACTGTAACATTTCTAAGGATGCAAGCAACAAAAAGTTTGGAAGGCAGTACAGGAAGTTAATACGGTAGTATTTATCACATTTTTAAAAGTGGAATGAAATATTCATAATTTTATATTCAATCCCCTTTTTGTCTTCTGCTGTGTATGTAAATATTCCTTTTTGGTACTTAAACTCAAAGCAAAAATAAGAAAAAAGTATAAAGAATTGGTTTTTTTA